>NW_026526843.1:91884572-92299589 GCF_024362965.1 Panthera pardus | reverse complement strand
CCCCTCTCTCTCCCTCCCCCTCCCTCCCTCTCCCCCCTCCCCCCCTCCCCCCCTCTCCCCCTCTCCCCCCCCTCCCCCCTCTCCCCCCTCTCCCCCCTCTCCCCCCTCTCCCCCCTCTCCCCCTCTCCCCCTCCCCCCTCTCCCCCCTCTCCCCCCTCTCCCCCCCTCTCCCTCCTCTCCCCCTCCCCCTCCCCCCCTCTCCCCCCTCTCTCTCCCTCCCTCCCCTCTCCCCCCCTCTCTCTCTCTCCCTCCCTCCCTCTCCCCCCTCTCTCTCTCCTCCTCTCTCTCCCCCTCTCTCTCCCCCTCTCTCTCCCCCCCTCTCTCCCCCCCCTCCCCCTCTCTCTCCCCCCTCTCTCCCCCTCTCTCTCCCCCCTCTCTGCTTCTCCCCCTCTCTTTCCCTCTCCCTCTCCCCTTCTCTCTCTCTGTCTCCCTCTTCCCCCTTTCCCCCTCCAAACAAACAGCTGTGCACCTTCTTTATCCCAGGAACAAATGAACAAAGGTAATGGTCATAAAATATGTCTACTTCATACTCACCAGAGAGGCTCTTGCACTTCCTTTCTTACGTCAAGTTTTATTATTTAAAATTATAAACATATTCTTGTTGCCATAGTTGCCTCGGGTGAGAATACAAAGTTAACAGCATTCAGTAAAATAGATGAAGCCATAAAATCTTTCGGCAGCATTATAAGGTGGTTATAGAAATGCGTGTTTGGAGAAAAAAACATCCTTTAGCAATTTTTAAACCTAAGGCCACAAGCATTTTTCTTATTCCTGAGAAAAACCCATTTTCCTTAGCATTTTATTATGAAGATTTTCAAATATACAGAAGACAACTTGAAAGCATTGTACTGTGAACACCCAAGTACTCACCACCTAGGTTCTACAGTTAACATTTTGCTTCACACATCCATCCATTCCTTGATCGAGTCATCAATCCATTTGCACGCACGCGTGTGTGTGTGTGCGTGCGTGTGTGCGCACTTCGAAATAAATCACACATCAGATTGGTATCC
Source organism: Panthera pardus (assembly GCF_024362965.1). NCBI lineage: Eukaryota > Metazoa > Chordata > Mammalia > Carnivora > Felidae > Panthera > Panthera pardus. The sequence goes on along the minus strand of NW_026526843.1, from coordinate 92,298,576 downwards.
ATATCATTACCTAGAGAGGAAAATCTAATCTTAGAAGCCAGGTACTCAGTCTAGAAAGGTGACTTTTTAAGGCTCCATCCCTAGGGCAGGCTTATTCCATAAGTAAGTAAGTACTTATTCCGTAAGTAAGGGGGACAGACCTCCAGGAATGATTGACTTTAGTCATGTCCCATAAAGGTTTATGAGAGCAGAGAGCTAGGTAATATATTGCAGTCTTTTAGGGAAGTGCTAGATGGCAAGCAGCTTTGTGCTAGGGGATCTCCCAACCATAGCTACTGCCTTAACGGAGGCAGTAAGGAGCATCTACTGGATGTGGAAATATACATACACACACACATATACATATATGTGTATACACACACAAACATACATGCCCATATACTGTATTATTTCCGTAATAGTGTGGCAAAGTAAGTATTACCTCTGCTTTATAATTGAGAGGAAGGATTCAAGGGTTAAAGGAATTGCCCAGGGCTGCACAGCTAGTAAGGGTCATGAAGGAAAATAGAACATTCTTCTCTGGCTCTGGAGCCCATTTCCTACTTGGTTTCCTTGCCTCACTGGCCTTTGGTGTCATCTCTCAATTAGGTTCACACTCATTTCCAGTTGACCTGCTGGAGGGCCACAAGAGGACTGCCTGCTTGCTTAGAACTCCTTGGAGTGGATGATTCTAGAGAAGGGGATATCCTTCAGAGTAGCCAAGTCAAAGCCTTGAGAATCTCAGCAGGGTAGCTGAGAAAAGACAGAATCCTGTCTGTCTCTGATTATCATGACTTGATGATTTGTTTCCAGGTGTTTTGAAGTCTTCTGCATCTATTGTCAATCAAGCCACATTGAAGAGCCTTATGTCAGCATCACCAAGAAGCGACAGATGCCCAAAAATGGCTTCTCAGAAGAAATCGAGAAAGAAGTGGGCCAGGCAGAGGGCAAGCTCTTCACCCACCGATCTGCATTCAGCCGAGCATCAGTGATCCAGGCTTTCCTGGGCTCTGCTCCCCAGCTGACTCTGCAGCTGTATATAAGCACCCTGCAGCAGCACATAACCATTGGAAGATGTATGTATATATATATTTTTTTATTTCTGCCTGCATTTGGTGATCAAAGTGGGAGGTAAACACAAAGTTTATTTTGTTTCAGGTGAAATTCAGGTGAATGCACATGCATGTGCATTAAATTCTGGGTCTGTGTTCCAATTACTAAGCTCAAAACTTAGTTAAAATAATAAGTGTTTATTTTGCTTATGACTCTGCAATTTGCACAGGGCCCAGAAGGGCTCACCTGTGCTCCACTGTACATTAGTTAGGGTGGCTCAAAGATGAGGGGCTAGAATCCATCGAGGGCTCATTCACTCACATTACTTATGGTTGATGCTGACTGTTGCTGAGAGCCTCAGATCTTGTCCATTTCATCTATCCATGTGGGTTAGTTGGGCCTCCTCACAGCATGGTGGCTGCTTTCAAGGTCAGTGTCCTGGGAGTGAGAAAGGGCAGGTGAAAGAGTATCACTTTTTGTGATTCCACCCTTGGGATTCATGTGACATTACTTCAACTATGTTTTCTTTGTTGAAGCAGACAGGCATCCCATCGAAGTCCAAAGGAAGGGGAGGGGAGGAAACTTTGGTTCTCGATGGAGAATGGTAGAGTTCTAGAAATTCATTGCTATGACCATTTTGGAAAAATACAGCTTGCTGCTGGCTGAAAATAACACCTGCCAGAATCTGGGCCTCTTTGGATTTTGCCTCTGTCATTCAGTGATAGTTCTAAACCAGCTGAGACCCTTGGTTGTAAGAACTTTGTGATAAATGACGGATTCAAGAGCACTCTGTTATCTTCTTAAAGTTGTAATTCGTATCTCAGCATTTCAATGAACACAGTTATCTAACCTTTGGACTATTCTCACATTATCAAATTGAGGGCAGGTTTTGGTTGAGCCAGATTTAAATTTTTTTTTAACATTTATTTATTATTGAGAGACAGAGAAACAGCATGAGCATGGAAGGGGCAGAGAGAGGGAGAGAGACAGAATCTGAAGCAGGCTCCAGGCTCTGAGCTGTCAGCGCAGAGCCCAACGCGGGGCTCGAACTCACAAACCGTGAGATCATGACCTGAGCTGAAGTCAGACACTTAACCGACTGAGCCACCCGGGCGCCCCAGGTTGAACCAGATTTTAAGAAAACCTCTACACGCCTAAGACACAAGTGAAAAACTTTGATATGCGGAGGGGAAATAACTCCTCCCAAATATTAATATCATAGGTAAATGAAAACCAGGTTTCTGGTAAATTTTACTATATAGATAAGCAAAAATGAGTTAAAAAGCCTTAATAAGCTGAAAAAATACGTATTTATGGTAACACTGAAATTGAAATTTTAAAAAATAAATCACTTACTAATTTTACTTCCTTAAGCATTAACTTCTTTCTGCCTGTATTCTAGGCTAGATGGTAAAATGGCTTAATTTATGGCCGGGTCACAGGGTATTTGCATATCACAGCTGTCTCCCTTATTTAGGTTACCTCAGTGTGACTATGATTCTTAAGACATATCAGGCCCTTAAGTTGAGGTTTTGAACCTTGGTATATTAACATTTATGTGTAGCCCCCCATAGCTCCAGATGGACAGTAGGCACTCAATAAATTTAGCAGCATCCTTTCTCTAAAGACTTATACCTAGAACGGGCATTGACCAAGGTGAGTCCTCTACGTGCCACTATACCCTTTTCCCAGTTCGTTGTTTCTCTGTGTGACAGGGACCCAGCAAGAAACCAGATGTGGTGATGGCCTATTTGCTTTTTACAGGTAGATCCAGTATTTTTCCTCAGGGTTTTGAAAATGAAGATGGTCTTTGTTGACCTAAAGGGGCAAGCTCAAAATCATAAATATGAGTTTATTTGGGAATAGCCAAGGAACTATAATTTGGGACACACAAACTATAGCAAGCGACAGGCAAGTCTGCCCGAGTAGGCTGTATTTCTGGGCAGGGAATGTAAAGAGGGAAGAGTTCACTTGGAATCTGTTAAAATCAAAACAAGTAGAGACCAGCGTTAAAAATTACCCAGGCAGACAAAACCAGTCCAGCCATACAAACAAAGCGCATCTCAGGTCATTTTGCAAGACCAGGTGACCTGGGTCCTATCTTGTTCATGCCTCTGGAAACCATAAACAGAACTTTCCAAGGCTGATATGAAGCAACCCCTGATGACTTCTCTATCATTTAGGAAAATTCCAATATTACCAATTTTGTGTTTGTTTTGTAAACCAGGCATTTACGGGAAAGCAGTCTGTCAGTCCTTAATTTTGTTTTCCTTAGGGCACATGCGTGAGATTCTCCACTTTGTATCCTCTGACTGTTTTCAGTTGAAGTTTTTTCGCATTTCCCCTGTTTGGTCAAGGTCTTTCACAGAAAATGTTACTGATCAGTTATGTCCTTCAGGTGTATTTGTTACCCTTTGTCAACAGTATAATTCTTTATGGGTGGGTTGTATGGAGCTGAGGAGAGTTGCCCTCAGGGGGCTTTTCCCATGGAGCTGAGAACCATCCCCCATTGTTTTTCCTCACAGAGCTGAGGAGGACCCCATCCTCAGGTGTCTCCTCCCACGGAGGAAGGAAATGATAGGGAATTTCAGTGGCCTCATTTGAACAATAAGAGGATTGAAAAAGGAAGGAATCTCCATTCTGTCCCTTTAAGGTGAATGGTTTAGTTTCTATGGTCATTTGAGTTTCAGGAAAAGCTTTTTGAAAGGGAAAGAATTGTATTTTGTACATACATTTGGGAAGAAGACATTTTCTTATTAATACAAAAACAGTAGAAATTTAATTAAAAAGATTAAACTGAGGACAAAAAGCCCAATGACAGCTAGCGATTGAAATGCACTTCTCAGTTTCCCCAACTACCTATGTTTAATAGATCTAAAATGTCCTGAGTTCCGGGAGGTTGGCCAGCTTCGGCTAGCAGCTTGATAATGTCCTTCATTATTTTTAGTTCTTGTGTTATTTTCCCTGACTTACTGACATAAAGACAACATTCTTCTCCAAGTAGGACACAGGTTTCCCCTGCTGAGTAATGAGGAGGCTTAGGGCCCTGCGGTTTTGTAGAATTACTTCCGCAAGGGTATCCATTTGGGTCTGTTGCTATATTCAAAAGCTTGGACAGAAGCATTAAAAGTGGTGGGCATGACTGTAGAAAGATTGCGAATTGTTTTGTTTTGTTTTTTTTAATTTTGCTACTTCAACCCAAGGAAGAAAGTCTTTGGAGAAATCATGCCAAAACCTTTTCTGTCCACTGTAGGGTCATATGTAGGCATCCGGCAATAATTATAACCTTTCCAGTTCTGACATATCCTTTAAAGTTGATAAGAGAAAGATCCTACATTAGGTATATAAGCAGTAGAGGGAAGAGTTTCTCTGATTTTGGTATCAAGGGTAAGGCAGCAATCCCTTCCAATTGAGGGTAGGTATAGACTATGTTTCTTCCACATAAAAAGAAATACCCAATGTCTTCTAAGGATAAGGCATAATTGGGTCCTTTTGCCCAGATTCTTTTCCCTGGTATGAAAGAAAAGATCTCAGGATCAGAAATAATCATTTATACAGAGCACATGATAATCTGTTTTACTAGCATTATGGGGATGGTTACATGAGCACCTTAAATTTCTATAGACCTGAAGTTAACAAATGAGCTGATCTAGTATAATAAGATTTTGGTTGGGATCTGGAAGATCTCTAGGGAAATAGTAAGTTGAATTAAGTTTCCATCTTTTACCAGATTTTTGGTCAATTCCCAATGAATTACCATTGAGTGGGAGCATATTAACTTCCCATTTTCCCATCTTACTGCATTTTTATTGCCCTACCATAGAGGTAACTTAATAGGGAAGATGATATACTCTTCTGGATTCCAACAAGGAGTGCATTCATGTTCATCTGGGTCACATAAAATAGTATAGTTATAAATATTGACTGGGAGATATCCTAGAGTTCTGCCATTCCTGCCATTGTTTTTGAAACAGCGAAAGATTTGGGATAAGAGTCCAGACCTGAATGAGAGTATCCCCTTATGAGTAGAGGATACCCAATGGAAAACCATAATATTTTGTGCCAGTTTTCCAGAAGGGAAGACGTGTGGTTTCAAAGGTACCAAAGGAAAATCCTACACCTTTGCCAGGTAGGTTTTGCCATCCTTCTAAAGATAGTGCCCAGACCACCAGTTCAGGCTCATCATGAGTATTGTTTACTCTTACACAAATCCAGAAATCAGTAACTTTAGCAGAAGCAGAGAGTTTTTGTAAGGTGGAGCTAAAAGGATTTATTAAAGCTAACATAAAGGATAATAGGGAAGTTCAGGAAAAAAAACAATGGAAGGCCAGAATGACATGATTAAACATAGAGTAAGAAGAGAAAAAAAAGAAAGTTATACGGGCCTGGTCCATGGTCTACTTCTGATGTCGTCTGCTTCAGTTCTTGACATTTTCGGTGTTCGGTCACCAGATGGTGTGCCAGTCCATTCAGATTTGGGGGCTTTTTTTTTTTTTCAGATGAGACACATGAATTCAAGAGTATTCCTTGAAATTTGGCTGCTCAGAGGTTAGTTATTAACACCTGGTAGGGGCCTTTCCAGTGTGACATTGAAGGCAGTCTCCTTAGAGATACCTTTTCTAATAGATGAATCTCCAGACTGTAAGGTGTGATATTTGATATCTTCATCTCCCAGGAGTGTGCCATGATTATTTTCTATAGACTTTATCAGGTCTTTGTAAAACTGCAGTACATGTCTCCCTCTATTAGTTGTAGGTCCAAAGAAGTCAGGTCCAAGTGCATTGGCCACTCTGTAATTATTTCACTAGACCAACATTTATGTATCCCAAATAGAGTAGATAAGAACCGATGATAGTGCTTTTGGCCAGGGTATTTGGAAGCTCTCAACTGATTTAGCTAATTGAGTTTTAGTTACTCAACTCAAACATTTGTATGTTTGACCAGTCCTGAAGGCTGAGGATGGTAACATGGCAAAACACAGCTGCAGAACTGGCCAGGGAGTATAGACTTATTGAAGTATTTGGCTGACACCGATAGCCTTTAGATTCCCAATTTTATTTTTCCTTTTCAAGGGCCATTTGTTGTATTGCCCTAGTTAATTCTCTTGGGTTGTCACTAGAGGAAACAGTTTTCTGGAACATGACAGAGGTTTGGTCTATGGATCCCATAAGAATGGGGTTTTTGCAGAGACATCAGCAAGATGGTTTCCTTTGGCTTCCAGAGAGTCAGACTTAGAATGACCAGGGACTTTAATAACAGCCAGAGGTTCTGGAAGGAGTATAGCATCAAATAAATTTTGGACATAAGGACCATTTTTAATTTTGTCTCTGCTAGAAGGAAATCCTATTGTTTCCATAACATTCAACATCGTAAGCTACTCCAAAGGCATATTGACTATCAGTATAGATATTTATGCTTTTACCTTTAGCTAGGATATGTGCTTGGGTAAAGGCGTGTGATTTGGTTTGTTGGGTGGAAGTGGCCAAAGGCAAGGGCGCAGACTGACCTCAAAAAGAGTTGATATTGTATACTATTTACCATTTTCATTTTAGGGAAAAGCCGTGAGTAAACCATGAGAAATCAACATTGGCCAAGGCGGGGGGGGGGGGGTCTTCTAAGTCGTCATGATGAGTTAATAGGTGATTCATCTTAATTAAACAGTGATGAGGGGTTTTGTCTATGGGTGAAGGAAGAAGGGTAGCAGGATTGAGATTGTTGCAATGAACAAGAGCGATATGAGAGGTGGTTAGCAAGAAAATGTCATGAGAAGTGAGATGGCTTGCTGAAAGACATTGTGCATAGTGTGAGTTTAAGAGAGCTTTGACAGCATGAGGTACAGAGATGATCAAAGATGATCCATTGATAGTGTCCATCATATGATTAGGAGTGCATTTGGTGCAAGGGACAAACACTTGACTATAGGGTTAAACAAGCTGGGGTCTATTTTGCTTATCTAACAAGAAATTAGAAGGAGGCAGTTGCTGGCATTATTTCAGCTGCTCACAACAGTAAAGTTGATGTCGCTGTGATTGTTTTGGCTTTCCCTTGGGCTGCTACTGTAGTGCCAACTATTATAGCTGCATTCAAGGCAAGAAGAAGGGGTGAAGCAAGAAGGGCGAGTATATTTCTCCTTTCAATAGTAGGTAAAGCTTTCCCCCAAACCTCCCTAATAGACTTTATTCAGGTCTCATTGACCAGAATTGGTCACATGGTCACCTAGGTGCCAGAAATGCTAGGAAAGTTGAGCATAGGAATGATTGCCCCCATTGGCTGAGACCAATATTCCTCAAACTTCCCTGATGATGATTACAGTCACCTGGGGCAGGAGGCGTGTGAAAAATATACAAATTACCATTTGCTGAGTCTGGGATGGGAACCCAAGATATGTCTTTTTATTTTATTTCTATTTTGTTTTTTAAACATTCCAGGTGGTTTTTATAATCAGCAAAGTTTGGGAACATAGGCCCATTGCCACCCAGAACAAAATTGTGTTTTCTTAAAATAGAAGGGGAGGAATGGATACTGAGTAGGCAGCTGTGTCCACCACACCATGTAAATGAGGTTTAGAACAATAGAAGTATCCATTCTTGACAGGGTAAGGACATAAAGTCCATCAGAACCAGACCCTATTCAGCATTCAGTCTATAACCATCTCTCTGATTCTGTGCCCACTGAGCAAACACCGATGAATATGGCCTCAGCAGATCTTGGCCTCGGGGAGAGAAAGTAGAGTTGGCCAAGTAGTCCACTGGAGAGTTTTTCTAAATTGCAATATAATTAGGGGCACCGGGTTGTCTCAGTCGGTTAAGCCTCCGACTTCGGCTCAGGTCATGATCTCGCGGTCTGTGAGTTCCAACCCCGTGTTGGGCTCTGGGCTGACAGCTGTGTCTCCCTTTCTCTCTCTGCCCCTCCCCTGCTTGTGCTCTCTCAAAAATAAATAAATATTGGAGCGCCTGGGTGGCTCAGTCGGTTAAGCATCCGACTTCAGCTCAGGTCATGATCTCGTGGTCTGTGAGTTCGAGCCCCGCGTCAGGCTCTGGGCTGATGTCTCAGAGCCTGGAGCCTGCTTCCAATTCTGTGTCTCCCTCTCTCTCTGCCCCACCCCCGTTCATGCTCTGTCTCTCTCTGTCTCAAAAATAAAAATAAACATTAAAAAAAATTTTTTTTAAATACTTAAATTTTTTTTTCTCCTGTTAATCATGTGCTCAAGCACAGCCTCCTGCCCCCTGCAGCCCCCTGGACTGTCATAGACTGCTGGTCAGAAGTTGCCTAGGCAGCATCGACAAAGGGATCAGAGGAGCTGCGTTGGCCATCCCAGTTCACCACTTTGTGGCCATGTGATCTGGGACACTCCTCTGTTGCCTCTGAAAAGCACTTTCCCGTGTGAAATGGGGATGATAAGGGTTCCCCCATCTTTGGATTTTTGCAAAGATTAAGTCATTGTGTGCCTGTCAACTGGCGCACAGTGCAGCGCCCGGCACGGGGTGCGCCCTGAGTGCGTGGCTGCACGTCTCTCCCTTTCTGTAGACCACATGCTTAGGCGTGCTTCCCCAGGTGCCCCTGGCCTGGATCTCACGCGATGGCGGGGGGCCTGGGCCACTGGCTGTGAGACCGCAGCCGGCTGAACCTCGGGGAGAGACAGAGTGCCACGCAGAGGAAGCAGCCAGAGGTACACCCAGGAACCAGACGGGCCTCAGCCTGGTTTCCTCTCTGCTCCCCTCTGCCTGGGGACTCACCCTCTCTCTGCTTCCTGCCACCATCTTTTAAAGTGTGGAGTTGGCTTAGCCTTTACCTACTTCATAGGAGTGTCCTGACAATAATAGTGTCAGGGTTGTGTTTAGAGCTGATTTGAATATGTGCTCGTACAAATCCAAGAAACTTTTCTTGCTCCACAATGCCATTCAACCAAATAGTTCTAGAAACCTCACTGTCAAGATGTCTGCCTTTCCAAGTTGTGATTTATTGTAGAGAGCCAGGAAGCCCTCTTTGCCTTAGCCAAGCTCAACTGTTACCCCTGTGTTCATTTGAGTAGCAAGCAGGTCTCTCTCTCTCTGTCTCTCTCTCTGTCTCTGTCTCGCAGTTGCAGGTGGAGATTTGCCTTCACCTGGTTACAGGATAGCACCCACATTGCCACCTCATCCCTGAAGTTGAGTTTCTTTGTGACCAAGGCATGGTTTCTCATATTTCAGTGTCCTTCAGCCAACAGGGACTGCCTCCAGGGTGGGTCATGCCAGAGAATCAGTCATTATGCTAAGATCTTGATACGTTGATTAAATAGCTGTCTGATTTTTAGAAGCAGTTGATTTGGCTCATGCCTTTGGCTTGTTTTAGCACAAAATAGTGCCCTGGGTATTTCACCAGAAGCACAGCTGAGGAATTCTTTAAAGGCTGGAGATGTGAGAGTAGATGGATAATCCATGTCTGGTTAGGAGACCTGTGTGGTCAGGTGGTAACCTTACAGTCCATGCAGTAGTCCACACTAATGGTCTCTGTGACACCTGTAGGGAGCCAGACTTCCTGGGCTCCTTCAGACTATCCAGCATCCAAGGTGGAATTTGGAGGTGGAGCTTCAGTGACTTCGTGTTGGCAAGCCATCTTCAGTCACAGGGGCTTTGGACAATCGGGCAGAGCACTACTGCCATCCCTTTAAGAACTGTGCTTCAGCTGTGCTTGTGGATTTCACAGGAAACATGGGGGCCAGGGCCAGCACAGGATGGCTGTAAATGCAGCCCCTGCCAAATCCCCCTCCTACACGTGCACAGGAATCCTCCACTCAGGGGAGGCAGGTGGAGAGGGGGAATCACTGCTCCTGGGAAAGAATGAGCCACCAAGTTTAGGCCCTTTGTGCATTTCAAAAAAGTAGGAGGTGGAGGATGGTGAGGAAGGATCAGCTCTAGCTTGGGCCCTGGAGGGAGGACACCGTTGACGACCAGTGCCCTGTTGGGAATGGGAAACTAAAACCAGAGTGAGTGGGGTCCGGGGCTGGGGGGTGTGTAGCTGCCAAACTAGGTCTGGGATCCAAAGGTGTATCAGGACAGGCTGAGGTCAGACACAGGTCAGCACAGCAGAAAACATAATGTGTGAGAAGAGATGAGCCCAAGAGTTGAGTCTGGGGGAATCTGGAAGGTTGTGTGGGCTCGGGGTTGGCATGAGCACAAGGCATGGGGATTAGGCTGGGCTCCCACTGAGAACAGCCTTTGGGAACAGAGACGTTTGAAGGCCCAGGCTCCCTTAGTTCCTCAATCTGACATCCTACAGGATGTGGCCAGGATGCAGGTAGCAGATGGGATCATTAGGCCTACAGTGATGTATTTACAGGAAAATTAATCAGCTGCCAGCATTTAAAATAAAGAAGTTTTAACATAAAAACCTCAGTTACTGGCTTCTCGGGTGAAGCCAAAATGTCTGCACACACGTGTTTATTGTCACATGAAGATGTCTGGCTGCTGTCCCGTGACTACTGGGCCTCTCTGGTTTGCCACAGTGCTCACCCTTCACCGTTGTATCTCACGTATGACCCACGTCACTCCTTTACAGTACCGTCCCGTCTCTTAAAGTTGCTTGAGTTCGTTATCCTCACCATCCTAAAACCAGTTTTCTGAAGGGTAAAGTTCTCTCCTTCAATAGATTAGAACAGCACAGTGCTCCTCACAGTTGTCTTTGGTATGGGGCCAGTATTTTCTGTTGTTCAGATAGATTGTGAACTGATATGTGGTCCTATTTTCCTAGGACTAGAATGGAGTTTACATTTGACTCTTCACTCGAATTCAGCAACATCTGAACTAGTATATACTCTGTTCAACAAGAAGACTCCACTCACTTAAGTGTTGTGGCAAAACCCACGATTGCTGTAAAGGTCGCTAAAGGCCGACCATTTCCGAACCAGTCGTAGCTGATCAGTAACATAATTTAATGATCTACATCAGTCCCTAAGTCACATTTGAATAGCACTGTAAGAGTGAATTTATTTTATCTTATTCTTTAAGGAGTGTGGTTTCAAATCTAGGAAAGGCCTCGAATAGGACCTGTATTTGATGTTTCATTTAGTGTTTCTGCTTCAGAGTCCTTCATGAAAACGGAAGACTGGTACGTCATGTATTGAGGGTTTTGAAATCGCTGCGGGGAAAATCTCTCTCCACTGCATCTTTTTAAACAAAATCGAAAGGAAACCGGTTTGTGGCAAGGAGGCAGGTCAGGTAGTGTCGTTGTGGGACGCTTGGGTTCTGCCACATAGGATGAAAGGAATTCACCAACTCGACTGTGGAGGAGAGAGCTTTCATGACATACTGGGACAGAAGAGTGCCAGAAGAGGGAGGAAAGTCAGGTTCTGGTCTCCCACGGGTGTGGTTTCCTTGGGGGCACATCAGCTTCCACAGCTATAAAATGAGGAGGTTGGACAAAATTGTTTCAGAGGTCTGCTCAAGGTGTACAATTACCAGTCTGAGCTTTTCCCAAGAAAAGTCTGTACTGACAGTGGGTAAATGGGGCACAGAGGACAGGAATTATTTTTTAGGGTGTCCATTTTACAGCTGAGGCCACTTTGGCCCAGAGCTGACCCTCAACTCTCCAAACGTCACATGGCCAATGGGTAGAACAGTGAGTATGCCAGTCCTGTTCTCGTACCTGTTGTTGGGGCTCCTCCGCTACTATAGCCTGAGAGATGAGCCTCAAGAGAGAAAGTGTGTAATATTCTCCTCTGGGATAAAGAAGCTACTCTCTTGGATACAGAGATGTCGGGGTTTATTGGATCTCTGGGTAAGCACGAGCAACAACTCTCAAGAACTTTTACTTGTGTTTTATTTCAGAAAGGGTTAGGATCAAGGACTGATTTTATGGTTCAGGCCTTTCAATTTGCAAATCCAGGTCTTCTTCCACTGGGCATTGTAATAGTTGTGTCATGAACCCACCCCCTCAAATAAGGTGTTTTTGAGATTCTCTGTCCACTGACATGGTCTTAAAGGTGATTATGTGATGACATCAGAAGCCTGTGCTTAAGAGTTTATTCTTGAGGTGTCTAAGTTACTGTCCTTTTTTATGGTTCTGAGACCATCCTTACTTGCTGAAGGCAAAATCTCTGGGCTGTAGATGGCTTATAAGGCCTTCAGGGAAGTATCAGTGTAAATCAAAATAACACACTGGAGGAGACAGATACTTATGGCTGAGATCAACTTGGTGATAATTCTCATAAGTAAAACTCTTGTGGGAGGGCATAACAATAAAAGTGCAACTACAGGTGAAATTACCTTTTTCTGTCATATGTAAAAGGCAGAAAAAGAGTTTTTGACTCAGTGTCTGTAAGCGTAATGATGTAACCCTTTTTGAAAAAAGTATGGAATCGGTTCTAGACTTATGGATTTTAATAAAATCTCCTTGGTGCATTAGAGTTCTCCAGAAAAAAAAAACTGAACCAATAGGATATATCTATATCTATATCTATATCTATATCTATATCTATATCTATATCTATATCTCTGCATGTGTGTACATATACATGTGATTGGTTCATGTGGTTATCTGATCTAACAAGTCCTAATTCTGTAAGGCAGTCCAGCAGGCCGGGAACTCTGGCCAGATTTCAACGTTACAGTGTGGCCAAATTCTTTGCCAAGAAGTCTCAGTTTTTGTTCTTTAGACTTTCAACTGATTGTGTGATGGTAATTTCCTTTCCTTATAGTCAACTGATTGTAGATGTTAAACTCATTTAAAAAGTATCTTCACAGCAACACCTAGACTTGTATTTGGCCGGATGAGTCGGCACCATAGCCTAGCAAAATTGACACGTAAAACATAACCGTTATAATAGGTAGGTCTGATGTGCATCCTCAGTTGAAAAGCACTGGCCTAGAAGATGCTAGATTGAAATTTTATAAGGAAGATTGCAACCAAATATTTAAAAGTAATAAATGATGTCTGATAATACTATAGTGTTGTTGCCTAAATCACTGGAGAAAACCCCACCAGGACTCTGATAATCAGAAACATCTCATGGATAGTGAGACCATTGACAAATCTCTAGAGACTTCCCATACAATATATAAGATTTTAAACACTTACATTAATATTTTCTCTGTTAATATTTAACAAAGAGAAGTCCAAGTACTTGTTTTGATTTGAGAATTTTCTGTGCAACTCATCAGTAGTAACATGTGCAGTAAATCCAATCATTTCTAGCACTTCTCTTTTTTTTATAAAGTGAAAAATCCTTATGACTTTCTGGGGACCCTGTAAGAAATCAGTTTAAAACCAAAGACAGTTTTAAGTGCAAAAGATAATGCAAAGTATTATTTTCTTTCGGTCTTCATTTTAGATTGTATTTTGGGAATGCTAAACTCAAAAGTTGCCTAGACGTTTGCATGCCTAAGGTAGAATCATGAGAGCCTGAGAACGTGAATGGTTGTAGCTTGGCTGTCTACTAATTCAGTGTCAAGACAACATTTAAGTAAATGTAGACAAGTCCTTAAAACTTCAGAAATGCAGAGCTATTATTAGTTTAGTTTAAAGAGAATACTCACAAGCATGTTGAAGTCAGAACAAAGGAATATTCTGGTGAGATACGGAATCTGCTACTTGGGCAAACTATGTATAGAGTAATATGGTAGGGTGAAATAAGGCTTTCTCAAATACTCAGGTCCTAATCCCTAGAATGTGGGGATGTTACTTTCTCTCTTGCAGATGGGACTTTTAGATTCAAGTTACGGGTATTGAGGTGGGAAGATTATCCTGGATAATTGTGGTTGGCCCGAGAAAGCGGAGTGCCCTTATATAAGGGAAGCAGAGGGAAATTTTAATACATAAGCAAAAGGCAATGTGACAACTGAAGAGAGATGCTGTATGGCTGGCTTTGAAGATGGAGGAAGAAGTCATGAATAAAGAAATGCAAAGAATTCAGCTCTAGAAGCTGGAGAAGGCAAGGAAATGGATTCTACCTTGGAACTTTCAAAGGTCATGCAGCCCTGTTCACACCTTACTTTTAGCCTGGTGAAACTGATTTCAGATTTATGTCCTAGAAGAGAATCAATGTGCATTGTTTGCAGCCACCATAGGAAGCTAATACAGGTGAAGGGTCATCTTTTACAACCACTTATTAAGAACTAACACTGGGGCACTTGGGTGGCTCTGTTGGTGAAGCGTCCAGCACTTGTTTTTGGCTCAGGTCGTCGTCTCACAGTTCATGAGTTATAAGCCCTGGGGTGGGGACTGTGCTGACAGTGTGGAGCCTGCTTGGGATTCTCTGTCTCTCCCCCTCTCTCTCTGCTCTTCCCCTATTCTCTCTCTCTCTCTCTCTCTCTCTCTCTCTCTCTCTCTCAAAACAAATAAATAAACTTTAAAAAAGAAGATGTGACAAACGCTGTAAGGAAACTTAGCCTTTTTCACAGAGAACAAACTAAATTCTGTGATTGCTTCAATATAATATTTGTGTTTTCTTAACTTATTTTTTATTTTTTATTCTGAAGTTAGTTAACATACAGTGTAGTCTTGGCTTCAGGAGTAGAACCCAGTGATTCATCTCATACATATGACAGCTAGTGCTCCTCCCAAAAAGTGCCCTTCGTAATGCCTGTCACCCATTTAACCCATCCCCCTACCCACCTCCCTTCCATCAACTCTCAGTTTTCTGTATTTAAGAGTCTCTTAAAGTTTTCCTCCCTCTCTGTTTTTATCTTATTTTTCCTTCCCTTCCCCTTTGTTCATCTGTTTTGTTTCTTAAATTCCTCATATGAGTGAAATCATATGATATTTGTCTTTTTCTTACTGACTTTGCTTAGCATAATACATTCTAGTTCCATCCACATTGGAATCCTACCATTGGTAACATTTCATTCTTTTTCATCACCCAGTAGCATTCCATTGTGTGTATATATACACTACATCTTCTTAATCCATTCATCAGTTGATGGACATTTGGGCTCTTTTCATACTTTGGCTATTGTTGATAGCACTGCTATAAACATTGGGGTGCATGTGCCCCTTCGAAACAGCATACCTGTATCCCTTGGATAAATACCTAGTAGTGCAATTGCTGGCTTGTGGGGTAGTTCTATTTTTAATTTTTTGAGGAACCTCCATGCTGTTTTCCAGAGTGGCTGCACCAGTTTGCATTCCCACTGATAGTGTAAAAGGGTTCCCCTTTCTCCACGTCCTCACCAACATCTGTTGTTGCCTGAGTTGTTCATGTTAGCCATTCTGACAGGTGTGAGGTGGTATCTCATTGTGGTGTTGACTTGTATTTCCCTGATGATGAGTGATGTTGAGCATCTTTTCATATGTCTGTTAGCCATCTGGATGTCTTCTTTGGAAAGGTGTCTGTTTATGTCTTCTGCGCATTTCTTCACTGGATTGTTTTTTAGGTGTTGAGTGTGATAAGTTCTTTATAAATTTTGGATACTAACCCTTTATCTGATATGTCGTTTGCAAATATCTTCTCCCATTCCATCAGTTGCTTTTTAGTTTTGTTGATTGTTTCCTTTGCTGTGCAGAAGCTTTTTCTCTAGGTGAGGTACCAATAGTTCATTTTTGCTTTTATTTCCCTTGCCTCTGGAGACATGTCAAATAAGAAATTTCTGTGGCCAAGGTCAAAGAGGTTTCAGCCTATTTTCTCCTCTAGGATTTCGATGGTTTTCTGTCTCACATTTAGGTCTTTCATCCATTTTGAATTTATTTTTGTGTCTGGTGTAAGAAAGTGGTCCGTTTTCATTCTTCTGCATGTTTCTGTCCAGTTCTCCCAGTACCATTTGCTAAAGAGACTGTCTTTTTTCCATTGGATATTCTTTCCTGCTTTGTCGAAGATTAGTTGGCCACATATTTGTAGGTCCATTTCTGGGTTCTCCATTCTATTCCATTGATCTGTGTCTGTTTCTCTGCCAGTACTGTACTGTCTTGATGATTGCAGCTTTGTAATATAATTTAAAGTCTGGGCTTGTGATGCCTCCACCTTTGGTTTTCTTTTCTTTTCTTTTTTTTTTTTAATTTTTTTAACGTTTATTTATTATCGAGAGACAGAGCGAGACAGCATGAGCAGGGGAGGGGCAGAGAGAGGAGGAGACACAGAATCCAAAACAGGCTCCAGACTCTGAGCTGTCAGCACAGAGCCCGACGCGGGGCTCAAACCCACAAACTGTGAGATCATGACCTGAGCCAAATTCAGACACTTAATTGACTGAGCCACCCAGGCACCCCAGAATGCTGGTGTTATTTTGATAATGTTGCATTGAATGTGTAGATTGCTTTCAGTAGTATCAACGTTTTAGCAATATTTGTTCTTCCAATCCTTGAGCATGGAATGTTTTTCCATTTCTTTGTGTCTTCTTCAATTTCTTTCATAAGCTTTCTATAGTTTTCAGTGTACAGATCTTTTACCTCTTTGGTTATGTTTATTCCTAAGTATATTAAGGTTTTTGGAGCAGTGTATAAATGGGATCAATTCCTCGTTTCTCTTTCTGCCGCCTCATTACTGGTGTATAGAAATGCATCCGATTTCCGTGCATTGATTTTATATCCTGCGACTTTGCTGAATTCCTCTAGCATCTCTAGCAGTTTTTTGGTGGAAACTTTTGAGTTTTCCGTGTAGAGTATCACATCCTCTGCGAAGAGTGAAGGTTTGACTTCTTTTGTGCTAATTTGGATGCCTTTTATTTCGTTGTCTGAAAGCTGAGGCTAGGTCTTCCAACACTAATATTTGATTCTGAAGGGTCCAGGAGCTCTTTGAAATTCTTGTGAACAAACTTATTAGAACTGAACCAGATTTGGAAAAAAATTTTTTTCTAATTTTGTTCCTTTTCAGATTCTCTTTTTGCAAACCTCCCGTAACGTTCTGTGTGCATTCGGGTTTTATCCTTCAAATTTGTTAGTTACATTTTGAACCAACATGCCATTTTACTCCATAACAGAAACATTCTGTTTTAAACAAAGAAACAAAAACCCACGTCATCTTGAAACTCCTAGTGGACTCTCACTCATGTATATTATAACTTTTAAGCAAAATCACTTGTATTTTATTGTGAAAACTACAGGGTGAATAATTGTGAATTTCTTTCATGTTAGTGGATTTAGCAGATTTCATGAACACACCTATCCCAGAATTACTCAGCCACATACTTATATATAACTTCTCACTGTGGCAGAAATGACCATGGTCATGGGCAGGCTCAGAAATAGAGCCTCTTTGTAGCATATGCAAATAAGAAGCAAAAATATATGAAATAGAATTATACCTAGTTATCAGTGTTTCAACATTGTGTCTTAAAAATTAGGCATCTATGGGATGCCTGGGTGGCTCATTCAGTGAAGCATCCAACTCTTGGTTTCGGCTCAGGTCATGATCTCACAATTCATTAGAGTCTTTCACAGGGCTCTGTGA
Organism: Panthera pardus; assembly: GCF_024362965.1. Classification (NCBI taxonomy): domain Eukaryota; kingdom Metazoa; phylum Chordata; class Mammalia; order Carnivora; family Felidae; genus Panthera; species Panthera pardus. The sequence continues at coordinate 92,281,187 of NW_026526843.1, read as the reverse complement.
GCCTGCTTGGGGCTCTCTGTCCCTCTCTCTCTTCTCCTTCCCTACTTGTTCTCTCTGCCTCTCAAATAAATAAACATTTAAAAAATTAGGTATGTATTGAATGCCCATTAACTATCAGTCCAAAGTTATGCATTATCTAGAAATCTTAAAAATTATCTTCTCGTTGGCATACTATGAAATGTGATTGCTTTGTAGAATGAAGTTTGTCCGACCAGTGATTCAATTTGGTTAATTATAAATTTATATATATATATATATATCATAATCTTAAACATAAAATACATTAACACCAGTTTATGTGATCAGTAAAAGTTTATAAGTTTACGAAGAACATACCTGAGTAGTAGATAAGTGCATATTTGTGTTATAGTTAACACTGATAAAAGAGAAAGGACTTAGTTGTTTTCATTAAATCTAAATGATTAAACTAGTCCTGTTTGCTAAAGATTTACTTAAATTGAATTTGATATCTTAAAATAGTTGTGATTTAGTTTCTGGGAGAATATATATTGTTTAAATCTACCTCATTTAAAGTATCATAGTTCAGTTTCCTTATTTTCAAGAAAATTTGGAAATACTCAATGTGTGTAAGCAATTATTTATCTAGAAATGCTATTTAAGAACAGAGCTCCCTTAATTTAAGAGATTTTACAATCTGTTAATATCATTCAGAGGTAGGAAAACATCGTACACTCACACAATCAAAGGTGAAGACCTTTGTGTATTAAAGACAGAGACATATGGGCCCAGACAAGTAGAGCTTATAGCTTCAATCCTATAATTTCAGGCATATGTCAAGTATAATACAGAAACAGCAAATCTCATCAGTCCAGATATCAAAAAGCTCTTCTCCCCTCAGAGAGTATGCAGTTCTTAATGGATTTGAACAAAGACTGGAAAATGAGATTGTGTTTTGTCTTTCACCCAAAAGAAATTGGATCTCTTTGGACTCATTTTGAGAGATTTCCACATGGTCAGATCCTAAAACCAAACTCTGAACCATTTTTTTTTAAATGTTTATTGTGAGAGGGAGAGAATGAGTGAGCAAGCAGGGGAAGGGCAGAGAGAGAGGGAGACAGAGAATCCCAAGCAGGCTCCATATTGCCAGAGTGGAGCCCAACGTGGGGCTTGAACCTGTGAACCCTGAGCTCATGACCCAAAACAAAATCAAGAGTTGGATGCTTACCTGACTGAGCCACCCAGGCACCCCCCCCAGTCATTTTGGTTAATGATAAAAATAAATTATTGGCTGTAAATGAACAAAAATGAAACAGAAACACAAAGCAGAGAAGGAAATTAAAATTATTAAAAATTTAAATTAGAAAAAATCAACAAAGTGCTCTTGGTGCTTTGGATTCACCTAGAAGAAATGAGACACCCCTGGGTATTAACTGAGAATGAGGTACACTTCTTTGTCTTTGAATTTTATCTGGCTCTGACTGGTGAATCTAGTGGGCATATCACTGTGACCTCCAAAACAGTTAGAAGATATTTTCAGAGAGAGTGAGTGAACTCATGACCTTTATATCGATGTAACATGAAAATGTGTTAAGAGTCTTCACTGATGAGGAATTGGCGGATATTGTAACCAATCCAGAAGAGAATCCAAAGAACGTAGAAATATTGATTATCTTTAAATGTCTCAACGGGGGCAAAATTGGGTTTAGTTTGGACCTCTACTGGACAAAGCATTCAGTATGTGTGTCCGTGACCGGCAATTTACAAAGGGCTGTCAAAGAGCTCAAAGACCATGGAAGGCCAGGACCAGGTAACCTGGAGGGGAGTGTCCTCAAGACAGAGCACTGTGTCAGTGGAAACGTTTCTGTTCTTGTTTGTACTGGACTGTTGAGTGCCAGGAGAAAGAGTTCCCTCGTAAAGAGGGTCCAGTGCAGTCAACAGGGAGACCAGGTTTCTGTCATGGATGTTTCCAGGCCAGTCCTGAGCAGGGCACAGTGACATCAGCGACACCAGTGACATCATAATGTCGGAGGTGTCATATAAGCAGCTCCCTGACCAGTGAGGGGCACACTTGGTAGGAGTCGGCGCCGGCATCCTGCCACCCTCGGGCCAGCGGGACGGTCAGGCCGGGCCGATCGGGTTCCAACCCAGCACGAGGCATGTCTGGGAGGCACCGCCGCCGGCACCGTCGCAGACGGAGGAGGCACGCGGTGTCCCGCTCCAGGAGAGCCGAGCTGCAATTCCCGGTCAGCCGCGTGGAGCGTCTCCTGCGAGAGGGTCGCTACGCCCCGCGCCTGAGCGCGTCCACCCCGGTCTTCCTGACCGCCGTTCTCGAGTACCTGACGGCCAACATCCTGGAGCTGGCGGGCAAGGAGGCTCTGGACAGCCACAAGATGCGCATCACCCCGGAGCACGTGCAGCGAGCCCTGGGCAGCAACCAGCACCTCAGGGGTCTCCTCGAGAACACCACCTCCCCTCGGGTGGATGGGCTGCCCCGAGTTCGGAAGTGGTGATGCCCGCGTCCCCGAGCCGGCCCCCTCGTCCGGACCCCGAAGCCGCCCACAGATGAGGGAGGCCTGGCCTTGTGTCTGCACGTGACATTAAAGGAGTTAACTCCAGGGCCGTGCCTCTGACCGGTGTCTGTTTCTGTCATTCGGAGGTAGCTGGAGGTGTCTGTCAGACATCCGGGAGGAGACCTCCCACGGGAGGTGGAGGGTGGATGGGCGGTCAGTGTGGGATGCTGGACTCGGGCATTTCGGGGAGCGGTTTCGCTGGGGACAGTGCAGGAAGCGGCCCTGAGGGAGTAGCGGGTCAGGGGGAAGAGACTTCCTCACTGGCGCTGAGCCAGTCCAGGCTTGTGAGGCCAGGAGGCTGGCGGGGTGGGGGTGGCTCTCCCAGGCATGTTGAATGCCCAGGAGGGTGGGGGCTGAAGACCACGACTGAGGTGCCACAGGCCTTATTCCTGACCGGAGACCATGTGGAAGTCAGGAGGTGATGGCAGTGGGGGTGGGTGGGGAGGGTGGCATAGCAGCCGACACGCACTTAACGGGCCAGGGCTTCGCATGAAGATTGAGGAGCGACGGGGAAACCATGAAGAGGTACACGTAGAAGGAACTCTGCTCAGGTTGATTTGATGGCCTTATACCCCGCCTCATTCCGAAAAAGGGCTCGAGGTAGGGATTATTAGCTAGTGCTGCGGTACTCTGTGGAGTATATCCTTCTGCCCTCTCTCGCGGACGCTGGTCAACCGTATAGTACTATGAAAGGTAGCATCTGGCCTAAGACATGCGATCCTAGACGTTCTTTTTAAAAACCATTTGTTAATGTTTCTCTATTTTGAGAGAGAGCATACAGGGAAGGAGCTGAACGAGAGGGAGAGGGAGAATCCCAAGGGAACTCCCTACCACCGGCGCAGAGCCCGATGCGGGGCTCGATCCCAGGGACTGTGAGATCATGACCTGAGCCAAAACCAACAGTCAGACCCTTGACTGAGCCTCCCAGGTGTCCCAATCCTATGAAGTTCTTAATGGTTATTGTTAATAGATTTATTTAGAAATATACTCCATTATAAACTCCTGTAGTAATCTCATTCTCCATGAAACACCTAACCCGTCTACGATCATATACTTGATGGAGCAACATAGAGTTATCAGTGGCTGAATACGTGTTTGGAGAGGTACAAGTGTGTTCCGTGTAAGTTCTGTCCCAAGTGGTGGACTCGGGAGGACATACAGTTCTTACAAAGACTCTTGAGGCGTTTTGGGTTGAAAAGAGTTGTCACGTCAAGTGTTCTGGCAGTCTTTCCCCTTCCTGTGACTGTCAACATTTAATATTTTCTCCGGTTCATCATGTGCTCAAGCCCCCCCCCCACCCCCACAGCCCCCTGGACTGTCACAGAGGGCTGGTCAGAGGTTGCCTAGGCAGCGTCGACAAAGGGATCAGAGGAGCTGGGTTGGCCATCCCAGTTCACCACTTTGTGGCCATGTGATCTGGGACACTCCTCTGTTGCCTCTGAAAAGCACTTTCCCGTGTGAAATGGGGATGATAAGGGTTCCCCCATCTTTGGATTTTTGCAAAGATTAAGTCATTGTGTGCCTGTCAACTGGCGCACAGTGCAGCGCCCGGCACGGGGTGCGCCCTGAGTGCGTGGCTGCACGTGTCTCCCTTTCTGTAGACCACATGCTTAGGCGTGCTTCCCCAGGTGCCCCTGGCCTGGATCTCACGCGATGGCGGGGGGCCTGGGCCACTGGCTGTGAGACCGCAGCCTGCTGAACCTTGGGAAGAGACAGAGTGCCACGCAGAGGAAGCAGCCAGAGGTACACCCAGGAACCAGACGGGCCTCAGCCTGGTTTCCTCTCTGCTCCCCTCTGCCTGGGGACTCACCCTCTCTCTGCTTCCTGCCACCATCTTTTAAAGTGTGGAGTTGGCTTAGCCTTTACCTACTTCATAGGAGTGTCCTGACAATAATAGTGTCAGGGTTGTGTTTAGAGCTGATTTGAATATGTGCTCGTACAAATCCAAGAAACTTTTCTTGCTCCACAATGCCATTCAACCAAATAGTTCTAGAAACCTCACTGTCAAGATGTCTGCCTTTCCAAGTTGTGATTTATTGTAGAGAGCCAGGAAGCCCTCTTTGCCTTAGCCAAGCTCAACTGTTACCCCTGTGTTCATTTGAGTAGCAAGCAGGTCTCTCTCTCTCTCTCTCTCTCTCTCTCTCTCTCTCTTTCTCTCTTTCTCTCTTTCTCTCTTTCTCTCTTTCTCAAATAAACATTAAGGCCAGAGAGGTGAGAGTAGGTGGATAAACCATGTTGGGTTAGCAGACCTGTGTGGTCAGGTGGTCACTTTACAGTCCATGCAGCAGTCCACACTAATGGTCTCTGTGACGCCTGTAGGGAGCCAGACTTCCTGGGCTCCTTCACACTGTCCGGTGTCCAAAGTGGAATTTGGAGGTTTAGTGACCTTGTGTTGGCAAGCCCTCTGTGGTCACAGGGGCATGGGACAATCAGGCAGAGCAATACTGCCATCCCTTTAAGAATTGTACTTCAGGGGAGCCTGGGTGACTGAACCAGTTAAGCGGCTGACTCTTGGTTTTAGCTCAGGTCATAATCTCATGGTTCTTGGGACGGAGCCCCATGTTGGTCTTTGTGCTAACAGCATGGAGCCTGCTTGGGATTCATTCATATATTCATTCATTCATTCATTCATTCATTCTCTCTCTCTCGATAAATAATAAATTTAAAAAAAAGAACTGTGCTTCAGCTTTGCTTGTGGATTTCACAGGAAACATGGGGGCCAGGGCCAGTACAGGATGGCTGTAAATGCAGCCCCTGCCAAATCCCCCTCCTACACGTGCACAGGAATCCTCCACTCAGGGGAGGCAGGTGGAGAGGGGGAATCACTGCTCCTGGGAAAGAATGAGCCACCAAGTTTAGGCCCTTTGTGCATTTCAAAAAAGTAGGAGGTGGAGGATGGTGAGGAAGGATCAGCTCTAGCTTGGGCCCTGGAGGGAGGACACCGTTGACGACCAGTGCCCTGTTGGGAATGGGAAACTAAAACCAGAGTGAGTGGGGTCCGGGGCTGGGGGGTGTGTAGCTGCCAAACTAGGTCTGGGATCCAAAGGTGTATCAGGACAGGCTGAGGTCAGACACAGGTCAGCACAGCAGAAAACATAATGTGTGAGAAGAGATGAGCCCAAGAGTTGAGTCTGGGGGAATCTGGAAGGTTGTGTGGGCTCGGGGTTGGCATGAGCACAAGGCATGGGGATTAGGCTGGGCTCCCACTGAGAACAGCCTTTGGGAACAGAGACGTTTGAAGGCCCAGGCTCCCTTAGTTCCTCAATCTGACATCCTACAGGATGTGGCCAGGATGCAGGTAGCAGATGGGATCATTAGGCCTACAGTGATGTATTTACAGGAAAATTAATCAGCTGCCAGCATTTAAAATAAAGAAGTTTTAACATAAAAACCTCAGTTACTGGCTTCTCGGGTGAAGCCAAAATGTCTGCACACACGTGTTTATTGTCACATGAAGATGTCTGGCTGCTGTCCCGTGACTACTGGGCCTCTCTGGTTTGCCACAGTGCTCACCCTTCACCGTTGTATCTCACGTATGACCCACGTCACTCCTTTACAGTACCGTCCCGTCTCTTAAAGTTGCTTGAGTTCGTTATCCTCACCATCCTAAAACCAGTTTTCTGAAGGGTAAAGTTCTCTCCTTCAATAGATTAGAACAGCACAGTGCTCCTCACAGTTGTCTTTGGTATGGGGCCAGTATTTTCTGTTGTTCAGATAGATTGTGAACTGATATGTGGTCCTATTTTCCTAGGACTAGAATGGAGTTTACATTTGACTCTTCACTCGAATTCAGCAACATCTGAACTAGTATATACTCTGTTCAACAAGAAGACTCCACTCACTTAAGTGTTGTGGCAAAACCCACGATTGCTGTAAAGGTCGCTAAAGGCCGACCATTTCCGAACCAGTCGTAGCTGATCAGTAACATAATTTAATGATCTACATCAGTCCCTAAGTCACATTTGAATAGCACTGTAAGAGTGAATTTATTTTATCTTATTCTTTAAGGAGTGTGGTTTCAAATCTAGGAAAGGCCTCGAATAGGACCTGTATTTGATGTTTCATTTAGTGTTTCTGCTTCAGAGTCCTTCATGAAAACGGAAGACTGGTACGTCATGTATTGAGGGTTTTGAAATCGCTGCGGGGAAAATCTCTCTCCACTGCATCTTTTTAAACAAAATCGAAAGGAAACCGGTTTGCGGCAAGGAGGCAGGTCAGGTAGTGTCGTTGTGGGACGCTTGGGTTCTGCCACATAGGATGAAAGGAATTCACCAACTCGACTGTGGAGGAGAGAGCTTTCATGACATACTGGGACAGAAGAGTGCCAGAAGAGGGAGGAAAGTCAGGTTCTGGTCTCCCACGGGTGTGGTTTCCTTGGGGGCACATCAGCTTCCACAGCTATAAAATGAGGAGGTTGGACAAAATTGTTTCAGAGGTCTGCTCAAGGTGTACAATTACCAGTCTGAGCTTTTCCCAAGAAAAGTCTGTACTGACAGTGGGTAAATGGGGCACAGAGGACAGGAATTATTTTTTAGGGTGTCCATTTTACAGCTGAGGCCACTTTGGCCCAGAGCTGACCCTCAACTCTCCAAACGTCACATGGCCAATGGGTAGAACAGTGAGTATGCCAGTCCTGTTCTCGTACCTGTTGTTGGGGCTCCTCCGCTACTATAGCCTGAGAGATGAGCCTCAAGAGAGAAAGTGTGTAATACTCTCCTCTGGGATAAAGAAGCTATTCTTTTGGATACAGAGATGTCGGGGTTTGTTGGACCTCTGGGTAAGCACGAGCAACATGAAGTTTTACTTGCATTTTATATCGAAAAGGCCAGATGGGTTAGGATCAAGGACTGATTTTATACAAAGCAGGTGTTGTTCCACTGGTCATTGTAATAGCTAGATCATGAACCCAGCTTGTCAAATAAGGCGTTCTCAAAATTCTGACTCTGTCCACTGACTTGGTGTTAAAGGTGATTATATGATGGCATCAGAAGTCTGTGCTTAAAAGTTTATTCTTGAAGTACCTTAATTACTGTCCTTTTCCACGGAGTTCTCCTGTCTTTAGCTGATCATAGGGCCTTGAGGGAAGCATCCATCAGAGTAAATAAAAAACTCTGAGAAGACAACAGAGACTTAAAATGTTTTTGGGTCACTTGCGACTTGTGACATTTTTACAAGTGCAAAATCTGGTAGGAGTATATAATGAAAACAGTACAAGTGAAGGGGAAATTTTTTGTGACATGCAAAATAAGATAATAAAGCCAATCCAAAAAGACTTTTGGAGAAAGTATCTACAATGCATGATGATTAAACCTGTTTTCAAAAAAATCTGGGGTAGATTTTAAATACGTGTATTTTAACAAAGATTCACAGAAAGGTTTGATGTATGTCCTCATTTTGAAAACACTGGTGTAGAAATTTCTACTAAAATTTGAAAAGGAATGTTGGTACCATTTTTTAATGTACTGAAATTATGACTAATAACACTAATTTTGTTGCCTAATGTCATCAGGGAAAGCCCCAACTGGACTCTGGTAATTAGGAACATAGACAATAAGGGTGCTAATAAATCTCTAGGGACTTTGCATACAGCAGAGAACTAAAATATTGATATTAATAATATTTTCCCTATTCAGATTTAATCTATGGACAGCTGAATACTTCTTTTGATTTGATTTTTTCTTATACAACTAATCAATACTAACATAGCAAATAGAGCTAAAGTTTTCGAACACCTCTTTTTGTAAGGCAAAGGAACAAGTCTTTATTACTTTTTAAGGACCTCTGGAAAATCTCAAAGAACGTTTAAAGTACAAAAGACGTTAAGTTTTATTTCATTTTTCATTTTGGAATCTGTGTTGGAAGGTAAAATTGAAGTTTCCAGGACATTTGAGAATTAAGATGGGATCATAGGCGCCTGAGTATATGAATGATTATAGCTTGGCTATTTATTAATTAAAGTAACAGTACAATATTTAAATGAAGATACAAAAAAATGCAAGTTTCTTTTACTTTAAAGAGAACAATCAATTTTCTTATGATAAAGTAATAAGAAAGTGTTACTGTGGTGAGATATGGTATCTCCCCTCTTTGGGTGTAGATTATATAGGAGGTGAGGTGAGAGCCTGAATAATGGCCTGAGGGATATTCAGGTTCTAATCTCCGAAACCTGTGAATGATAACTCACAGGTTTATATGGCAGAAAAGGATTTTGCCGATAAAGCCAGATGGGAAGGCTATTGCAGATTACGTGGTGGACTCTTAATGCAATCACAAGTGTCCTTATAAGAGAGAGGCAGGAGGAGGTTTGATGACAGAGGAAGAAGATAACATGAGGACTGCTGGCTTTGAAGCTGGAGGAAAGGGTCTGCAACCAAGGAATGCAAGGAATTTGGCTCTAGAAGCTGGAAAAGGCCAGGAAAGGGATTCTCTCCCCTAGGGCCTCTGGAGGAAGCATGGCCTGCTGACACCCTGATTTTAGCCCAGAGAAGCTGATTTCCGACTTCTGACCTCCAGAACTGCAAGAGAGTAAATATGTATTGTTTTAAGCCACCAAGTTTGTGGTAATTGGTTAGAGCAGCCATAGGAAATTCTGGAACAAGTGATTTTGCTTTGGACAGAAACATTCCCTTTTTGGCACTTAATTAAAATCAAAATAAGCGTGTGTCATTATCTTGAGACTCCTAGTAGAGTCTCAGTCATATATAGTCTCATTCATATTTATTAATTATAGCTTTTAGGCACTAGTAGTTCACAGAGAAAACAAGGGGGTGGATAATTGTGAGTGTCTGTCATTTTAGCAGAGCTCGAGAATACACTCACTCAGCCTAGCTTTCATTTAGCCACACGATTCCCTTATACGTTTCACAACATGGCAGAAGTGAATATACATTCATTTTCAAACCCAAAGATATAGCCTCTTTGTAGCATATACAAATAAGAAGCAAAAGTATATAAATTAAAATTATGCTCGTAATGAATGTTTTAGTTTTCTTACTTAGAAATGATGGAGGTGTCCATTCAGTGTCTACTAATTATTTCATAATATCAGTCAAAGGTCTTCAGTTATCTAAAGATTTTGGAAACACTTCTTTTTTTTTTCTTTTTTTTTTTTAACGTTTTAAATTTATTTTTGAGAGGCAGAGAGACAGAGTGTGAGTAGGGGAAGGGCAGAGGGAGAGGGAGACACAGAATCTGAAGCAGGCTCCAGGCTCCAAGCTGTCAGCACAGAGCCCAACGTGGGGCTCAAACTCACTGACCTGAGATCATAATCTGAGCCGAAGTCAGACGCTTAACCGAGTGACTGAGGTGCCCCAGTGGAAATGCTTTTCAAGATGACATACCATAAAACCTCATTACTGTGGAAATACAAGCTCATTAGAACAATGATTCAGTTTGCTTAAACGTAAATTGATGTTTTTGTAATCTTAAATATTCAGTAGGTAATTCTAGCCTATTTGATTATAAACCTGTGTAAGTTTAGCAAAAATATATACCCAAGAGGCAGAAAAATGTATGCTTGTTTTATATTCCATGCTGATAGAGAAGACATAGTTGGTTTCATTAAATCCCAAATATTAGACTAGTTGAAATTGTCAAATATTTACATCAATTCCATGTAAATTTGAATTCTTAAAATATATTTTAAACACTTTGCACGTTTCAGATACTTAATTTCCATATTGTAGGAAATATTTGTTATATTCAGTTTATGTAAGCAATTACTTATCTACATATGCCAATCAGAACAGAGCTCCTTTAATTTAAGAAAGAGACTTTATAATCTAATATATTAATACCATCCAAAGGTAGGAAAATGCTACACATTCAGCAGAATTAGAGGTGAAGGCATTTCTGAACTAGAGATATAGAGACATACAGCTACAGAGAAATAGCTTCAATTTTATGATTTTAGCCATGGATCAAGAGTAAACACAGAAACAGAAAATCTTCCCAGTCCAGATTTCAAAAAGCTGTTTTCCTCCCAAAGGTCATGAGATTCTGAATTGATTTACACTTTAAAAAAGAGTAATAAACAAAAAGACTGACAAGCCAGATTCTTTGTTGCCTCTCGCCCAGCAGGGACTAGATTGTCTGTAAACCCTAAGTCCATGTAGAGAGATCTCCAGATGGTCAGACCCCAAAACCAATTCCCATCCATTTTTGCCAACCATAGGGAATAACTTAATGGCTGTAAATGAACAAAAACGAAACAAATCCATGAATATTGGAGCAGCTTTTAAAAGACAGAAAAAGGCAGAGCGAACACAGTTCTGTTGGCACTTTGGCTTCACCTAGAAGTGCCAAGAAAAGACAATGCTGGGCTTTCACTGCCCGCACAATACATTCTCCATGAACAGTTTACCTGGCTCTCGCAGGTGAACCTGTGGGCCACCTCATTATGAGTTTCAAAGCGTTTAAAAGATATTTAAAAAAAAAAAAAGGTAAAATCGTGTCACTCACAGAGACATGGGTACATGTTAAGAGATGTTATGACCTATGGAATGGGCAGGTGTTAAAAACCAGTTCAAAAAAGAACAAAGGAATGTTGGTTAGGAAGGCTGAAATAAAGAGGTCATTGGGACCGAAACTGGTTTTATTTCATTGTGAGAGGGGACACAACTGAACCTCCTCTGGACCACGTCCTCCTCATTTGTATCGCTGACCTGCCAGCCTGTATCCTGGAGCTGGCGGGCAACCAGTCCTGTGGCCGTCACCTCGCAGGACGCGGAGAGTCGGCAGTGCCAGACCTTGAGCTTCTCTAGGGACGGGACAAACTGTCCAACTGATGACCGGTCCCAACTCAGGAAGAATTGCTGACCCCTGTGTTCTAAAGCCTGGCGAGGGCCCTCCTGGCAAGCCACTGGCGAGCCCGCTCACAGTTGAGGGAGCTCTGTGCTACTGCCATCAGCAAATGCTACTAAACAGTTTAACTCTGTGGGTGTACTTCTGCCTCCTGTCACTTTCTGCCATTTTGATTTGGAAGTGTCTGTGTGGGGGGCATCTGAGAGAAGGTGTCCCATAGGATTTGAAGATGTAGCCTGCAAGCAAAAATGGGTATATAGCCCGGAAAGGTAAATTGGGGGCCTGTAGCAGGCTCTTGGATACTGTGAGTCCCTTGTCTTTGGCCTTCTTGATTTTAGTGCAGCTGTGGGGAAGAGCTCCACATGCATTGCCAGCATCCCACATCAACCACCGACTACAAGTCCGAGGACACACTGTGGCATTTCTCTTTTTTCTGCCTCAAGGTTTTCTCCTGTGCCAGAGAATGTAGCTCAAGCATGAATGAGAAGTGTGGTGGAAGGTAACACTTAATGGAGCTACCTCCAAATGAAAGGAGACAATAGTCTGTGGATATACCCTCAGTCTCTGTCCTTAAGATGGATAAATTGGGGTCTAATCTGTATGGTCCTCTGTGGATCCCCAAAGAGACTGAGCCCCATTTGCCACAGTGTTAACCAGTTTAATGCCGTCTTCATTAGCCCTGCTGCCTTTACTCCTTCACTGTTTCAAAGGCTTAGCTCCCAGCCGAACTGCATGCATCCAAATGCTTGCCTCAGGCTCTGCTGCTTGAGAATAGTCATCTGAATAGAGGTGGTAATTTGAACCACAGCAGGCCAGGCCTGTACAGCTGTGGGAAAAGCAGCCAGATTCCTTCAGGGTACAAGTTCTGTCAGAGGCTGCAAAGGAACAGAGGGGCAAGTGTGTTTGAAGTTTGTGCACAAGAATGAATGAGGTTGTCCACCGAGGATTCTTAGCTGGATGAGGGGAAATAGAGGATTCATTTGGTTTGAATGCTTGATAAGAATATAGAAAAAGTTGTAGTGGTTCTTAGACAAGTGAGTTGAATGGGTAGAAGGTGGTGATTAGCATAGGATGTTTTCAGTTAGTGATTTCAGAGGTGTTTATTGTGTCTTGAATTCCTAGGAAAGCACTCTTAATAACTCATCCCTTTCATATCTGCTGTATTTGGGGAAAAGAGGCTAGGGTTCATCGGTCTAATTTTATAATACAGTTGTTTGAACTTTGGTAACCTGACACAATTGCCATCATTTTAATCAGGTCACTTCCCAGAGATGTGCCTTGGCCAGACACAATGTCTAGCTTCAGGAAAAAAAAAACCATAATGTGTCACCTGTTTCTGAGACCAGCTGTGTTTTATGAACTAATCTAAAGATAATACTTTTAATTCATACATTCTTAGAGGCATATGGGAGGGATGTTGCAGTATAGCTGTGTGTGTGTATGTGTGTATGTAGTGCTTCATATGATAAAAGTTTATAAATTTCTGCCACAACATCTCCTCAGTTTTTTGCATGTCTACACACACACACAGGCACTCACATGCACACACATACACAAAATACAAAACTTCAAAAGGAGTCTGAAAGGAAACACTGAAATGTCAAATAGTTGTCTTAGGATAGTGAGGGTATGGGCCGTTTTTTCTTCTTTCCATTTCTTTGTGTTTTTCATGCTTCCTCAAGGAACATTTATTAGTTTTTGTTGGGGGTGGGGAGAGTGGTCAGGCATGATCTACTGGGCTAGACATAGGTCTTTGTCTTACTCATTTGTGCAGGCCCAGTTTGGCACGTATGGGTTCTCAATATATAGTCAGCGAATGATGAAAAGTAAAGAGCAGATCAATTATATTAATCTCATTTCCACAGATAAAAAGGCAGAGGGTATCATTTAAGACATTGCAATTACAAATGATAGCAGACCCACCTAAATGTGTCTTAAAAATATATACATGTATGTACGTGTTAAAATATGTAATTTTTATATTTTTTATATTTTTATTATATATAAATTTTTATATAAATAAATTTTATTATATATAAATAAATTTTTTATGTATATAAACAAATTTTTTATTATACCTCACCTGATACAGCGGCAGAGTGATCCCATGGTTGGCTGATTTACTGGCACAGCAATGTCATCAAGGACCTAGGCATTTTCCATCTTTGTGTCTGTTTCCCCTCATGATTGCAAGAGGACTATTTATGATATATTGCCACAGAGCAAACCACCACAAAAGTTAGTGACTTAAAATAACCATAGTTCTTTTGCCCATGAACTTGTAATCTGACAAATCTTGGCAGAGTCCACTTCACTCTGTTCCATGTGGTATCAGCTGGAGCAGCTTGACTGAAGGCTGGGGAATCCACTTCCAAGATGGCTTACTCACATGGCTGGCAGTTTGGTACTTTGTTTTCTTTTGGTTGCTTAGGTGGGGCTGAGGGCTGGAGGCCTTGGTTCTTTTCCAAGTGGGCCTCTCCTTGGCTCCCTCAAGGGATGGCATCTAGGTCTTAAGAATGAGTGTTCTGGGGCACCTGGGTGGCTCAAGTCGGTTGAGTGTCCAACTTTGGCTGAGGTCATGATCTCAAGGTTCCAGAGTTTGAGCCCTGCATCGGGCTCTGTGCTGATGGCTCAGAGTCTGGAGCCTGCTTCGGGTTCTGTGTTTCCCTCTCTCTCTGCCCCTCCCCCACTCACCTACTGTCTCTCTCTGTCTCTCAAAAATACGTAAATGTTAAAAAAAATTTTTTTAAAAAAGAATGAGTGTTCTAAGAGACAAAGTGGAAATTTTCTGCTTTTTAATGTGTTTACCCAGAAAGTGGCAGAGTCATTTTTGCTATATTCTATTATTTAAGCATTCACTAGATCTCAGATTTAAGAAGAGGAGACATGGACCCTACTCCTTGATGGGAAGAATATCAAAGAATTTGAAGGGCCATGTTTTAAAACTCCTACAGGTTGTTATAGATCTAGACATCACATATAGGCATGACCAAGTCCGAGAGAAGAGAATGGTTTCTTCCTGTGTGCTTTTTTCTGTTGAGGGGGGAACACCTTTTCATTCAGCAGAATTCTACTCTGGTTTCATTGGCCAGACATGGGTCAGGCTAAACCAGTCCCTAACCATAGTAATAGAGAGTTACCGATGCCTCTAAGGTATAGATACCCTTGTCCCTACAAAGCAGCTGGGTGGGGCCTAGAAGAGATAGATCAACTTCATCTAATTAACCCAGTGAATATCCCATGCAAATATCATTGTTTCTATTTGTGAAACAAAAAAATTGTAGGAGACTAGTCTATACAAATCTTGATTTACTCCAGGAGCCAAATGTGTGAGCATCTTCCTTGAACATATGGGAGGGTGAGCATGTAATCAGAACTCTGCCTTCAAGGAAGAAAGGAGGAAGAATACCAATTAAGAGTAGGAGGTCCATCGTATCTGCATCACCAAGGTTCAGGAGGTTCAAGGGCCCAAAGCCAAGACTGAAACCCATGTTTTTGGATGCTTGGCCCATTGCTAGTCTTTTAGCCAACACTGCTTCTCATGGAGATGTAGAATGTTAAGAAGTAGATAGGGTTTAAGAAGTCATCATGTCCGACTTTGCACTCTATCTAGAAATCCCTTCTTTGGTTTCCCTTAAAGGTGGTCCACCAGCCTCTGCTGGATAGCTTTCAGTACTCAAAAGGCACCGTTGCATTGCTAAAACTTTCTTGTTAGAATGTTCTTTCTTATATAATAAGTTAAGTGGGACTTTTCCTTTCCCCTCCCCCAAGAAGACATCAGGCTCAGGTGCTGTATGTGCCACATTCAGAAAAAAACAACAAAAAACAAAAAACAAAAAAACCACTAAGAATTGGCCAGATTCCTTTTTTCAGGATTTTCCAACTGTGACAAACCAGCCCTCCAACAATCAACCCCCACATCCCCACCCTCAGCTTCTATAAGGAAATAGCTGACGGTAGGGGAGAGAGAAATAGGAGTTTCTATAATATACATGCCCTCACTTCCCCTCCCAGAAGCCACCTAAAGTGAGGTTTTCAAGATGAAGAGTGTTCACAACATGGGTAGCCAACCACTGCATTTCCTGCCTTCTAAGCTGGGAACCCAGAGGCCCACCCCACTTTTGCTTTCTTGAAATTTCTCATTGGTGTATACCCTGTAGTTAAAGATTATTCATGAGCATAGAGACTGAGGCCTGATTCTCATTTGTAGATTGCTGAAGGTGGGAGGCTTGAGGGAATAGCCTGGGGTGAGTAGAGACCAAGGTGCCTGCCATAAAGGGGACAAGAGGTCTCCTTGGTATCAGCTAGCTATTATAAGTTACAGACTACCTAAGACTTAGTGTTTTAAACAATAAGCATTTATTGTTGCTCATTAGTCTACAGGTCAACTGGGCAGTTCTGGTCTGGGCCAGGCTAGGCTTCATCTTGGCTGAGCTTGCTCATGAGCACACACTCAGTCTGGGTCATTTGGGAATGACTGACTGATCTGGGATGACTGCACTTGGAATGGCTCACTTACATGTGGTCTCTACCTCCGTAGCAGGCTCTCCTGGTGGTTGCAGGACTCTGGGAAAGTCAGAGCATGTAGAGCTGCAGTCTCTTGTGATCTAGGCTCAGAACTGGGGCACTGTCACTTCTTCCACATTCTGTTTCCACAGACCACAGTTGAGAGGAGATTGGGGGGGAAATAAGTCCATTGCATGATAATACCCCACCAGCTGACACTACTAAGTAGAGATTTTCACTTGTATGGAAATCAACCTCTTTTAATCTTCAGCCCCATGGTTAGACCTGATTTTTTTTTCCCACTACAGCAACACTAACACATCTACTACCCCTTACTAACATGCCAGATCTCCAAATATTTACAACTATCTTGACTCTGTTTTCTTTTTCATTCTCCAGATCCTCCAGTTCTTTCTCTAATGGAAGGCTTTGTAGCCATCAAGGTTATGGTACTTGAGATACAATCTGGCTTGGCACTTTTTTCTTAAAACATGGCATTCATAATTGTGTATGATGTTGCAGACTTATTTCAACAAGAGCTGGTAGCAGTGGGACTATGTTTCATTTCATTTTATTTAATTTTTCGGCATTAATCTGAACTCTTATTTTATTTATGTGCCCAAATGATGTAGCTTTGGGAGGAGCTGAATGATACAATTGTTTTATATGGATAGATATAAATTCTCCCAGGTTTTTTTTTTTTGTCATACTGAGAGCAGCTAAGCCAAGATTTACGCATCTTGTACCTATACAGTGTATTTCTATATATCATATATAGAAATATAATATATAAACATATATTTATTTTTATGTTATATATTTTTTATATTTATATCTTTATATAAATATATAAAGGTAGGGCTTGATATTTTTTCTTGTTATCTTTCCTTTTCTTGGATTCACACCCAGGGTATCAGCCTGTTGAGATGATTTTGAATGGTGACTCTCTTGTCTTCCTGGTTTTGTCCCAGCTATCGTGTATGTCTTCAGTCCTTGACAGGAATGTGAGACTAGGACAGCCCCAAGGCCAAGGTCCTGCACAGTCCTTGACATACGCCCTTTAGCCTGAAGGGAAGTAGTGAAGAATATGAGTACAGATTGCTTATTCAGCTGCAAATCCCATCTAACCACTCATATTAGCATAGGAGTTTTCTGTGACTTTCCCCCAAGGACGTCACGAGGGCTTTTCTGGGGGGTGCTTTTTTGGTGTTTTTCTGGAGACCTGCTAAAAACCACACACGTGTCTGTAATATCCACCCACTTATTAACCACAGATATTTTTTCTTTGTACATTAATTCAAAATATTGATATTGTAAAATATTAAGGCATAGAGACAGGACTAGAAAATAATATAATAAACACACACATACCTCCTTGCCTACTTTATCTGACAGTCACATGAAATATTTGCTTCAGAATTATCTTTTTGTCTCTTTAAGAAATAAAATATTATTAGTATAATTAGGGCACCCTGTGACCCTTGTCATCATTTCAGAGTTTATCATTCTCATGCATGATTCATAACTTAACTATATTTGTACTGTATCCATAAATACTATGTATTGGTTTTGTAGGTCTTTAATCCTTATCACACTGCAAACATCATTCTAAAATTTGTATTTTTGCTCAACATGATATTTTGAGAACTATGCCGCTGATGAATGTAGTGCTGGTTTATTTCTTGTGTGTGACTTAAAACTGTTCTATCGCAGGCAACAATTTTCTGTAAAGGGACAGATGGTAAATATTTTCGATTTTGCAGTCCATCGTGGTCTGTGTCTTGTTCTTCATTTTTGTTTGTTTTTACAACCCTTTAAAAATGTACAAAACATTCTTAACTCATGAGCTATACAAAAATAAGACCTAGTTTGCCAACCCTTGTTCTACCATAGAACTCTAACACTGTTTCTCCATTCTCCTTTTGATTCGTGTGTCCTCCTAGGTCTCAGTTTCCTTTATAAGGCAGAAGAGACAATGGCTGCCTTGCTTACCTCCTTAGGAGGGTAGGAAGATAAGTCAGATAATGGATTTGAAAGTGCTTTGAAATGTTACAAAGGCTGTTTTATTCCTTTCCTCTCTTCTCTTCTCGCTTCCCTTTTCTTTCTTTCCCTTCCCTTCTCTTTCCCTTTTGTTGGCCTAAGTAGGTTCTGAATTAAATTTCCTTGAAGAGATATGGGAGCTCATGTGAAATTTAGATGGTCAAGACACCCATGAAGAGCATGAAGACGCTATGGGGCAGCTAAGGATTAGGGAAGTCTTAGCCCAAACAATGTAGTATTATATTCTTGCTGGAGGTTTCTCCACAGCTCTGGGGCATCACTGCTGGGAAATTCAGGGGGCACTCTCCTTCCAGGCAGCCTCGAAGCTGGAACACAGTTGGTACTTTTTTGAAATCCTCTGAGACTAAGGTCAGAAGCTTGGGCTCATAGCCTATTCTGCTATTGAATAGTGTCACCAAGCTGACCTCAGAGACCTTTTGTCTCTTAATTTATAAACCGCATCTGTCAACACAGGCTTCACGGGATTGTTGTGAAAATTAAATAAGATAAGCAGAAAACATTGGCTTGTGGTACAAGCCCTTGGTTAAGATGCTCACCAGAGGTTAATTTATCACTGTATCACTGATTGTTTCTTTATGGAGGGTCCCCTTTTAGGGAAACTACACTAGATAGCAAGTCTGCAAGGGCTGTATGCCTACCCTTTTTTTTTTTCTTTTTTTTTTTTTTTTTTTGGTATAGCATTGGTAACTTTAATGGATTTTAATGAAATTTTTAACCTTGTAAAAGGTGATTCAAGTAGCTTGGATTCCATGTTTGGCTCCTTCTCTGGTCTTAATGCAAAGCAGTGATGAATCAGTTTTTCTTCATGGGAAGGTATTGCTAATGAATTTAATTTCTTTAATAGATAGACAGCTATTCAGATTTTTCATCTCCTCTTGTGCCACTTTTGGTAAGTTGTATTTTTCCCGGAATTTGTCCATTTCACCTAAGTTACCAACTTTATTGGCAAACCCTGTTAATAATATTTCCTTATATATTTAATGTCGGTAGTAATATCCCCTCATTTCTGATAGTGGTAATTAACATTCTGTCTTTTTTTTCCTTGGTCAGTCCAGCTAAGGGTTTATCAGTTTTGTTGATCTTTTCTAAGAACCAGCTTTTGTATGTCTACCTTTAAAACTATCCTAAATTAAGAACTTTAATTTGAGAAAAATGTGCATAAATAATAACATTCCTCATACATTACTGCAAACACGTTTTTAAAAATGCCTTAAGCACATGTTTAATAGCACTTAGCCTGGTGACAGGCCATGTGGACATACTAGAGACTTTTTTAGAAAGGGAGTTGAATTCACATTTTTATTTCTCAGGTGTGATAGCCTCAACCCTTCCTCATCCTCTGCAGTCAAAGATCACCCTGACTACTGAATGGGGGAATAAAAGGTTGGCTCAGTAAGGGCTGGAGATTTGCAGATGGGCAAGGGGAACATGTAGAAAGAGTCAGACTGGCTTCCATGACTATGTTGTAATGTGGATAATAGTCACTGGTAGGGCTGGCCCTTCTGTTATTATTATTATTATTAAGGCTGATTCTTTGGTTTTTCAGCATGTAGGAGACCAAGAAAGATTTAGAGAGCCAAGCTTTATATTTCCAGAGATAAGTAGTTTTTAATGCTTGCTTCAGATTGGAAGCTATTTCTGGTATTTCTAATTGTGCCTCAAGAGACCTAAAAGTAATTTGGACTCAGTAGCTAGAATGAAATTGAATTTTCTCTAGGGAAAATAATATTAAACATAAATTCAAAGCATCTTATAATAAGGTTATTATAGTGGCACATGTTCATTGTGTTTTAGGAAAAAGATAATAAACTTATGATTTTGGAACTTCCGAGAATTGGCTACTTTGAGTTGAACTTAAGGACATGCAGTTGTTACTGTCTGCTTCTGTGAACATTTTTTGAGTTCTTTTGCTGTTTGTGAACCAGGATCCAAATGTTAGGGTTCATTAAAGGAAGCACAGATGTGCGTGTGAGTAGAGCAATGAATATCTAGAAAGAATCTAGAAAACTTGCTAGTTCTTTGATTTCAAAGTTGTCTTATTCATTTTTAAACCTCTTAGAAGTACGTTTGAATTATTTTAGTTAATGTTTAGTAAAAAGGATGGTAATACATTGAGCGAAGAGTTGGTTAACTGATCTCTTTCAAAACAAGAGTGGCTGGCAGAACAAATATGCCATGGAACTCAGTGAAACAGCCCAAAGGGAATGGAGGGGTGCCTGGGTGGCTCAGTCAGTTGAGCATCCGACTTTGGCTTAGCTCATGATCTCCTGGTTCGTGGGTTTGAGCCCCGCGTTGGGCTCTGTGCTGACAGCTCAGAGCCTGGAGCCTGCTTCGGATTCCCTGTCTCCCTCTCTCTCTGTCCCTCTCCTGTATGTGTGTGCGCGCGCGCTCTCTCTCCCTCTCTCCCTGTCAAAAATAAACATTAAAAAAAAAAAAGGAATGGAGATTTCTGAGCATTTGATGTTCCAGTAAACGTGGGCCGTGCAGAAACCTATTTTGCTTGTGTATTTTTCAGCCTTATGTTTGTTACCTTTCTGCCTTTCTTTGGAGAAGACCCCATATATATGAGAAACATTGTTGAAGGATTGAGATGGTACACTGTTTAGAACATGTTTGTAGCATATGATTTGGTAAGTGAAGAAGATATGTACCACTGGCTTGAATACATTATTTTTTATTTAATAATAAATCCTACTTACCACCTAATTTCTTCAGGATATCTCTATTGAACACCCACTGTGTGCCAGACGCTGGACTTGGTGCCAGGCATCAGTGAACAAAACAGGATCTGTGTTTTGGTTCAGCGTGTATTCTGTTAGAGATGTGAATTTGACCTATTTCTCTTTTACCTAAAAGTAGAGCATTGCTTAATTGGCAAATTGGTTAAATATGGGCTAATTTAGGTTAGTGGTTATTTTAAATTTTACTTACTAAAAATTTTACTTGGATATGTTCAAACTCCTCAAATTGTACACATTAAATATGTGCACTTCTTAGTATATAAATATACCTCAATAAAGCTGGAAAAAATTATTATAGTCTGTTTTCTTCTTACCCTAAAGTTGATTTAGGTGGATTGTGTTGACTTTGCTCCAGTATGGAAGTTGCTTAAACCTCTGCCCTATGCTAGATGTCTGATTTGTACCACATAATGCTCTCATCAGCCTGTAACCAGATGAATTTATTTGGCTATTGCAAATCCAACAAAGAAGTGATATAAATATATATAGTATTTTTCTACACCAAGGAGCATTCTCAGCTATATTCACTAGAGTATACATAGCTACTATAGCAATCTAAACAATGGTCTGCATGATTATGTAATGGTGTATGTCAGTGTATAAGACAATACGAAGTTTCATAAGACTTGGGGGTGGGTTCAGATCCATTCCTCCTAAATTGAACTCACCTCCAAATACAGTGGGGTAAAAATGCTCTTGTATATCACCAAGACTTTTCATCCAGGCTTGGCTTTTGCCTAAGTGTAGGCCTTGATTTTCCTTTCTGGGTTCTGTGACCACAAACCAGTGAAAGTTACTTAGTGCTACTCAGTGGGAAGCACCTCTCCCCTAACCCCACCCCTGCCCCCACCATACAAGAGGTTCACTGGAGGATGGCAATGCTGTTTATATATCTTCTCAGGTTTCCTTCTAGAGCCTGTGTTTGAAGAATCTGGCACAGGACCTTCAGATTCCACATCCATATCTCTGCAAAGTAGGTTTTGGTAGTACAGCTTAGAATTGAGGGCACTGAGCAGGTACAGTCACACACAGAGAACTGAGGTCTTCTTTGCAAGGTCCAAGCCATTTATTTATCCATTTTTTATTATTTATATTCTACCTATTTCTAAAGGTTTTTGTGTTATTTACAACATAAGCACATATAAAATGAGTCCATTAAATAAGAAGAACCGAGGGGCACCTGGGTGGCTCGGTCAGTTAAAGCGGCCAACTTGCCCTCAGGTCATGATCTCGCAGCCTGTGAGTTCAACCCCACATTGGACTCTGTGCTGACAGCTCAGAGCCTAGAGCCTGCTTCAGAGTCTGTGTCTCCCTCTCTCTTGCCCTCCCCCACTCACGCTCTGTCTCTGTCTCTCAAAAATGAATAAATGTTTAAAAAAAATTTAAGAAAAACAGAAAAGCATTTGAAAACAGGGAAGGGAAGATAGATGGGGGGAATTATACTGAAAATTATTGTGGGAGTTGAAAAAACTAGTGGAGGTAAGGATGTACGTGCAAACATTTGTGTGTTCAAGTGTTGGCAAAGCAGAAAATGGAAGAGAGGGTCAAGTGGCCATGCCCATTTATTTACAAAGTTCACTGTACATGAGTAACTGTGTTTTAACACGGTTTGGTGTGTCTTGAGCCATAGTTGGGAAGGTACAGCAGAATGTAGAACTTTCGTCTTGACGTTCTGAATGATCTTGCTACCATTTTGCTGTTAGATAACCTGATATAGGGGCCAGTGCAGGAATCAGGTACTAAATTCCTTTGTCTGGCTATAGAGGGCAAGGGTTTTCTTTGATGTAGCTAAACTCACTGATATCTCTTCTGTCTGCCTGAGGTAGGATGGTGAGAAAGCTGGCAGGGCAGATAGAGGAGCCTGCCTCACTTCTTTCCGATCATTTGTTGGGCCTTGGGAGGCAATTTCCAGAAACCAGCTTAGTGCAGTGAGGCCTACCCACTCCCGGGTGCCTGGACAGCATGATTTCAGGAAGTCTTTATATAGAGAATACTCATGTAATAGAAACTAGATAGTAAATTTGGGCTCAGTGGAAGCAAGGAAGAATTGGACAGCTCCCCTAAATACTCTGGAGGCATTCTCCACACTCCTTGAGGTCCTGGGCAGATTCTCGACGCTTGCCTCCCACTGGTAAAAGAGATGAAAAGTGAAGCTAAGGCCACTGCTAGGGAAATGGAACTACCATATTTATTTAGGCAGAATTGCCTACTGGTTAAGACCAAGACTCTCTAGAGCAAGACTGCCTAGGTTTGAATCTTAGCTCTGCTAGTTGAGTGATTTCTGGGAAGTTATTTAGCGTCTTTGTCTGTTTTCTCATCTGTATAATGAGGATTATAAGAGTATTTACTTTATAGAATTGTAAGGATGAAGTGATTAGTACCTGTAATGTGCTTACACTAGTCCCTGGCATGAAGTAAATGTACAATAATTTTTTTTTAACATAAAAGAGATGAGCTGGAGGAGATTTTAGCATCTGGTTTCCTTAGGCAAGGAATCAAAATATTTTGGGAAGAAAAATAGCAAAATCATTCAGGATCTCTGAGGATTGTAGACAGTAATGATCACATCACGTGTGCTATGAATGATGGGCCATAATATTTGTCCTGACAATTTTGAGTACTCAACAAGATATAAATATGTATTGAAAGTCCTCAATTTCTGACTAAACATCTGGAAAACTGGCAGATGTTCAAGTGAGATTTTGGTAACTGCAAAGTCTCAGTCACTAGAACTTTGAAATGTATTTTCCAGTATTAGGATGTCATTCTGGTTACATCTGTAGAACCAGTTTTGCTATAGTGAGCAAAGTAGGGAGGGGTTTGAACCATGTTTTCCACTTGGCATTTTGCCAGGATAGGGAAGAAAACTTTCTGAAACAACTTCATTGCAATAATGAATGAATAGTTTTTTGCTCTTTAAAAATGCAGTCTAGGGGTACCTGAGTGGCTCAGTTGGTTAAGCATCCTACTCTTGATTTCAGCTCAGGTCATAATCTCACAGTGGGTGAGATCGAGCCCCATGTCAGGCTCCACACTGAGCACAGAGCCTGCGTAAGATTCTCTCTCTCAGAGAAAGACAAATATCATATGACTTCACTCATATGAGGACTTTAAGAGACAAAACAGATGAACATAAGGGAAGGGAAACAAAAATAATATAAAAACAGGGAGGGGGACAAAACAGAAGAGACTCATAAATATGGAGAACAAACAGAGGGTTGCTGGAGGGGGTGTGGGAGGGGGGATGGGCTAAATGGGTAAGGGGCACTAAGGAATCTACTCCTGAAATCATTGCTTCACCGTATACTAATTAATTTGGATGTATATTTTTTAAAAAGAAAGAAAGAAAAAGGGAAAAAAAAGATTCTTTCTGTCTCTTTCCCTGCCTCTGCCCCCTCCCCCACTTGCACGCTCTCTTTCTCTCTAAAAATAAAAAAAACTAAAAATTAAAATGCAGTCTAATAAACATTAAGTGGCTAGTAAGTATAGTAAAATATATATACATATGAGTGAAGCTTGATGAAGTATCACAAAGGAATGCACCCGTGTAACCCTCTATCCAGGTCACGGAACAGAAGAGTACCCTTGTACCCCTTCTCAATCACTTTCCCAAGCCTCCTTCCCAAAGGGTAACCAATAAGCAGAAAGCAGGCTTCTAACATCACAGATTAATTTTTCCTGTTTTTAAACATTTTGTATAAATAGAATCAGGCCTAGCTTCTTTCGTTCAACACTGTCTTTGTGAGGGTTGTTTATGTTGTGGCTTGTGGCACAAGTGTATTCTGTAGTGTAGCTGTGTAGCATTCCATTGTATGAATATATCACAACGAGTTGATACATTCTTCTCTTGATTAATATTTAGATTATCTCCAGATTGGGATTATTAAGAATAATGCTGCCGTGGGGCGCCTGAGTGGCTCAGTGGGTTAAGCATCTGACTTTGGCTCAGGTCATAGTCTCATAGTTCGTGAGTTTGAGCCCCGTGACGTGTCTGCACTGACCACCATGCAGAGCCTGCTTGGAATTCTCTCCCTCAGTCTGCCCCATCCTTGCTTGTGTTCTCTCTCTCTCAAAATAAATAAACAAATAAATAAACTTAAAGAGTAATGTTGCTGAAAATATCCTTGTACTTGCCGTTTAGTATATGTATATATGCAATTCTGTTATGTCTGTACTCAGGAGTATAATTTGCTGGACTGTAGGGAATGCCGATGTGTAGCTTTAGTAGAAACTGTAAAACTGGTTGTACCATTTTACATTCCTACAAGCAGTGTATAAGAGTTTCACTGGCCAACGCTTGCTTTTACTTTTAGTAATACAGTGGGTATATAGTAGTGTCTCATTTTACTCTGAATTTGCATTTCCTGATGACTAATGAGCTTGAGTTCCTTTTCAGGTCTTTAGTGGACATTTTGAGGGGTGTGTGTGTGTGTGTGATGTTATTGTTCAAGTATTTTTGCTCATTATAAAAATTGAGTTGTATTTATCCTTTTGGTACCTCTTCAGACCTTCCTGTATCTCCGTGTTTCCATGTGGGGTCATTTTCACTGGGCCTGAAATACCAATGCCATTATTTCCTTTAGAGCAGGTCTGCTAGTGACACATTCCCTCATTTTTGTTTTGTCATAAAATGTCTTTGTTTTACCTTCATTTTTGGGTATGGAGGTCTATTAAAGGTTATTTTCTTCCTACCTTGAGATTCTCATTATTTCTTTTCAAATGCCAGTGTCTGTGTTGCCTCTTTGAAGTTAATCTGTTTGCTTGCTTGCTTGCTTTTTAAGGTTTTCACTTTGACTTTAGTGTTTTACAGTTTTAACATAACTTGCTTAGTTGTAGTTTTCTTTGTATTTATCCTATTGGGGCTTAGTTTTAGATTTCGGCATTTCGGGAAAATTCTTAGCCTTCTTCACTTTAAATATTGCTTCTGACCCCATTATTCTCTTCTCTCTCTCTCCCTCTGGCATTTTCACTGGCCCAAACGTCTCTCATGCTTTTTGTTTCTCCATTTTCTTCTGACTTGCCTTCTGCTTAGTTATCGTTATAGCCATTTCTAATCTATTAAACCCATTTGTTGATTTTTAAATTGTACTTAATTGTGTTTTTCAGTTCTGTAGTTTTCATTTCAGTTTTTAAAATAGTTTCCAGTCTCTGATAAATTCTCTATCTTCTTATATAATTTCATAAACATATTAATTACAGATATTTTTAAGTCAGTGTCAGCTAATTCCAATATCTGTATTTACTGTGGGTCTTTTCATCATCTATTTTCATTCTTGGATTTTGATCAATTTTTTGTTTTCTTGTTGGCATGCCAAGTTATTCTTAATTAAATATTAGTTATTTGTATTAAAAAATAGAGATAATTTGAGGCTCTGAATGAATTCTCTTTCTCCAGGAAGGTTTTACTTTTGTTTATAGCAGGTAATTGGTGTAGATACAGATCAATGTGAGTCAGTTACAACTTGATTTGGCTGAATTCTGTACTCCAGTCTTTGTGAGGGCTGATCTATTTCTGGTCACCTTTACTCCTCTCATCTAGTATTTTGGGTTCCCACCAGAAAGCTTTGGGTGTAAACCAGGACTGTTATAGGGACAGAATGTCATTGTTTGCTCCCAAACCCACCAGCTTTGAGAGACTGCTGAAAGCTGTGTTCAGATTCTTAGTCTCTTGGTACCCGCTAACATATGAGCAAATGTCTTGAGAAAAGCAGGTTCAGATTTTTTTCTGGAGACTTTTCTATTCTTTGAGATCTTGACCCCAGAAATATTCACTGCTTTGGTAGATCTTTGATGCCTTTGAATGGATGTTTTTCCAGTTGTTCTTGGCAGAAATATTGGGCCAAAACAATCTAGTCTACCATTCCAGCATGAAAATCCTCATTTTGCTTTTTGATGCCCTTTTTTTTTTTTTAGGGAATTAAAAAAGCATGAGATGATAGAATTGTGCTTTTTAAAAAAAATGCTCATTGATGGCTCTGGGTCAGCCTAATATATTGTTCTTAAATTAGTCTGTGAAGATCTGGACTTTGAGTTTTGTTAAACTTTTTGGGATGCATATGGGCCTGTGTGAAATGTGTTATGAGTTTATTCTACAGTTAGGAACCAAAGGCAACTAAGGAAGATAGACAAATGACCAATAAGCACATAAAAAGATGCTTGGCGTCATTACTCATCGGGAAAATGTAAATCAGAATCACAATGAGATACTACTTCACACATCCTTTGATTCTAGGATGCCTAGAATTAAAAAGTTAATAAAGATTCAAGTCAATAATAATAACAAATAGTGGCAAGGATGTGGAGAAATGGGAACCTTCATACACTGCTGGTGGGAATGTAAAATGGTGTCATTGCTTTGGAAAACAGTGTGACAGTTCCTCAAACAATTAAATATAAAGTTATATGACCCAGCAGTTCTACCTCTATGGACTGAAAAGAACACATTCGTATATGAATGTTCATAATAGCACTATTCACAATAACCAGAAACAATGCAAATTTACATCAGTTGATAAGTGGATAAAAAAGTAGTAAATCCATTGAGGAGGTCACCTGTTGGGATGAGCACTGGGTGTTGTATGGAAACCAATTTGACAATAAATATCATATTAAAAAAAAGTAGTATATCCATACAATGGAATATTTTTCAGCCATAAAAAGGAATGAAGGACTGATATATGCTACAACATGGATGAACTTTGAAAACATTATGCTAAGGGAAAGAAATCATTCAGAAAAGACATGTATTATACGATTTCATTCACATGAACGTCCAGAATAGGGAAATCTATAGAGACAGAAAGTAGATTAGTGGTTGCTTGGGCTGAGTAGGGGAGAGGTTTTAGAGAAATGATAGGTAAAGGGTACAGGGTTTCTTTTTGAAGTCATAAAAATGTACTAAAATTGACTCTGGTGATGGTGGCACATATCTACGGATCGACTTGTTAAAAACCTCACTGAATTGTACACTTCAGATTGTGAGTTGTATGGAATGTGAACTGTATCTCAATAAAGCCATCGAAACAAAGAAGCAAAGCAATATTTATTGTAGCAACTGGGGAGGGACGGTGGCAGATGTGGGTACAAGCTCATGGTGATGATGATCTCTCATCGTTAACCGCTTCATTAACGTTTTGTTAATCATTTGTCAGGGCCTGGGTTGGAATTAAAGCAGACCACTGGGGAAAAAAAATAAAGCAGAACACTGGGTTCTAGAATAAGTGGTCACAGATCACTGCAGGGAATAAGCTATCAAATCCTTCAAGAACAGTGATCTAGGTAACTGGCCAGGAAAACCCAGCACTGCCGAGATAATCCAGAATGGTCCTGGTTTTGGTTGGGCCCCATATGCTGAAGCAGTACTTGACTTTCTTAGTTAGGCCTGTGGTCAGAGAATATTGTACTGTTCCTATATCTCCCTGTTTTGCAGGCCTGTCATGTACCTCAAAGAGAACTTTTTTAGAATGTAGACCTGAAAGACATTTTGTAATTTGGATCTTATGTCCCAGGAAATGTTGGAAACAGGTGCAACTTCTTGATTGTAAAAGGCACATGGAAGCAGACGTATTTGCATAGGAAGCCCATAACCACAGAAATCACCCTCTGGTAAGGGGCTTTGAGAGTTTTCATTGCTCACTTTAGTTATATCTGTGAGAGATTTGGAGCTTAAATTCCTTATTCAGTGGTGAAAAAGGCTGTTCACACATGGTGCAATTTTGAATTCACATACATGAATACATGTATGTATGTTTGATTCAAATACATGTATTTGATTGATGATTTGTTGATTCAACATATATGTATCAATTACCTGCTTCGTGCCAGTCACTGTGCTAGGTGCTGGTGATAAAAATTTGTAGGAAACAGTAGCTACACCTAGGAGATTGCACTAAACCAAAGATATCAAGTATTGCAATAAAGACATGAATAGGTGGCTGTGAGATCCCAATAAAGGGGTTCATTGAGCTTGGAAGAGTCTTGGAAGCATCTAGCACAACTGAGTGAATGTAATTGAATAAAGGCTGAGGAAAAGCATCACTGATGAGTTCACACTTTAACTGCACCTTGAAGAACAAGTAGGGTTTATCCAAGCAAAGAAAAGAGGAAGACAGGGGACAGAGAAGCAAATGAGTTAGGACTCTGTGGCAAGAACTGTATGAGACTTAACAAATGACAGAACCAGAAAAGAAAGAGGAAAACATGTAGAGCAGCACTTCTCAAACTGTAATGGTCACACAAATCACCTTAAAAATCTTGTTAAAATACAGATTCTGCTTTACTGGGTCTGAGGTTGAGCACTCCTTTTTTTTGTTAAAGCTTATTTATTTTGAGGGGGGGGGGGAGAGAGAATCCCAAGCAGGCCCCACATTGTCAGTGCTGAGCCCGATGTGGGGCTCAGAGTCACAAACCGTGAGATCATGACCCTAGCCGAAACCAAGAGTTGGACACTTAACTGAGCCACCCAGGTGCCCCTGAGCTGGAGCACTTCTAATAAATTCCCAGTCGGGGTCTGGGCTGCTGGTCCATGAGCCATGCAGAGCAGCCAGAGTTTAGAGATCTACTTGGCTGTGATGGGAGAGGAAGGTAAAGAGTCCTACTTAATATGCACATTTCTGGGTAGCGTGTTCTGGGTTGTTGGTCTCATGGGCTGTTAGAGGAAACATCAGAGGCGTTTTCAGGGAAATGGTTTGTTCTGTTTGTGGTTTTGTTGTTGTCCGTGGTGTCTGTTTTGAGGCACCTATAAGATATCTCGGAGGAGAAATCTAGTAGGCCCTTGGCTAGAAGGGGAACATAAAACCACAGTTCCTGAGGGGAAGAGAAAGATGTGGCAGTGAATGAAATTGAAAGGAGGCTGCAAGGAAAGCGAGAGGATGAGTAGGAGCAAACAGTGTGGTTACTTCTACAGGAGAAGTTTCCAGGAGGTGCGAGGAAACAACGTACAGTGTTACAGGGAGATCAGGAAGGAACAAGGCCAGAATCCAGACTGCAAGGAGTTGAGGATTAAAGAGTGTTTTGATTAGAGATGACTCAAGAGGATTGACTGAAAAGTTCAAAGAGAGTGTAGTAGTAGAAAGAAGTGCAGGGGGAAGGAGGGGGTCCTTTCTCTCTCTCTCTCTCTCCTGCACCCAACTCTTTCTTCCCTGCCCTCCCTCCCTTGCTTTCTCTGTTTCCATGATTACAGAAATTTTGCAACATACAAAAAGATTGAGAAGATACTATAATGAACCTCCCTGTATCCATCACATAGCTTCAGCGATCATGCCAGTTTTTGCAAAGGAAGGATGGTTTTTTAGATGCAGCTGACTCAGGCATATTCATACACTCAAGGAAAAGAGCCAAGATAGAGGGAGCAGCTGGAAACTTGAAAAGAGAAAGATGATAACTGGAGCAAATTTTGGAGGAGGAGGCGAGTGGCGGAGTGCAGCACAGGTGGAGATCCTGGCTCCAGATAGTAGGAAAAGCACTTTGTCTACTGAGCTGAAAGCAAAAGAGCTAAAATCGACTACCCTCCAGAAATCTGGGTAAAATTCCAATTTCCAGAAGCTTACTGTGCTAACTCCCTCAGTTGCCCTCTGCCACTGTACCCCACATTCCTTCAGGTTGCCTCAGGTCCCTCCTCGAAGTCATTCACTAATGCTGGGGGAAATCTCTGTTCGGCCTAAACTGTCTTGCAAGTTGAGTCATTTTATTGAAGATCCAGTGTCCATGGAGAGTAGTTGCATCACAGAGAGCAGCCATTTAGTGGCTTCCATCTTGGGAGCAGCCTCCGTTAACTCTCCAGAGCAACAGAGAAACCATTCCCCTTGTCTCCCAAATAGAATTCAGTTCCCCTCCTAAGGGGAATCCTGGGGAATAAAATGTTCTAAAGCACTTAACATAGAAATTCAGTTTTTTTGTGTCAAGTCAGGAAGTGAGCAAATTTGTGCCTAATAACAATTTCTTTCTCTGTGAAATAGGAAAAGAGTCCATTTGGAAGGAGATTACTTGGCGGGAATTGAGTGGGAAGAAGCTTTAGAAGTGTGCCAAGAGTTTGGCATATTGCCACAGCCTTCTATTCAGCTTTGCCTAAAATGATGTCTTGCCCTCTGACAAAAGATGAGAACAGCAAAATGTGCCCCCTACACACACTCATAGGAAATGAGAATAGGATTATTAGGGGATGTTAGACTTCTATGAAATGCCACTTAAATGGGCGTGACTGCCAACTGATCCCTTTTTGTTGACTGTGGGAAGATAAGGTTGGGAAATGGCACCAGGGAACTTTTCTTCATTTAAGTCTGAGTAAGTAAGTATTTGCATGCGCATCACCCTAGCCATTCATTAGATAACAGCTTAATTCTAGAGGTAGAAATGGGCATTCCAAGCATTCTGTACTACTAGCTTCTGTCTTCCAAGTGCATCTCTCTCTCTTCCTGGACCCCTTTCCTATCTGTGAAATTCTGCAGTGAGCAGCCAGCAGTGGGAGTGATGATTGAGGTCAGTGATTTCAAGACAGTTTCTTTGCATTCTCAGAAAGCTTCAGTGGGTGATTGCTACTGAGCGCCGATTGAGTAATGATTGGCCAATTCTCTTCATAGAGAAATAAGTATAATTTGGAAATAATTGACTTAATGAGAAAAATGGGTAAATGCTTAAAAAATTATTTGAGTCATTGCATTAATAAGTAATTTACAGGACCAAAAATATAACAATATAAATACTGTATGTGTATGAATATGCAATTTGCATTTTAATTATTTACGCTTAGCTCATCTTCTGCATATGAAGTATTTTTCTTATAGTGGAAAAAACATAAGCACTGAAAGAAAAGGATTCACTACCAGATCCTTAGGGTGTAAAAATTTGTAAAAATATAAAATACATAAAACATAAAAATACATCGCCAGTATCTACTGCTTTACAGTGGTCCAGTGAATTAGCCTCTCAGGAAAAATAATTCAGTCCAATTTCTTTCTGGTCTACCCCTGGGATAGTGTTTCCATCTTTTAAGTTTGATTAGTAGATCACAGCCTTTCCAGTGAATGATTTTGATGATTTAAATCACTGCCAAAAGACTATGAAAAAAGTTGAGCCTCTGAGTAAAATTCAGCTTCTGCCGGGCATGTAAGTACCGAGGCATCACAGCTTTTGCATCCACCAAATATAGATGTTTTTTCCATCAATTCAGAACTTAAGTAAGGAAAAAAACCTTTATTCCTGTGCATTGTAAATTATGCATTTAGGTAGAGGCAATTATGTTTTATGGACATTGCACCTTAAGGAGCAGGCACAGAAGGTATTATCTCAGTTTTATGGGTGGGAAAACAGAGCCCAAAGAGATTGTATTTCCCTAGTGTGGCCTGGCGGGATAAGACTAAAACAGACTCTTGGTTCCTGACTCCAAGCCCTGCCTCCAGTCTCTTCTTGCTGCAATATTCGGAGGTGGTGCCAGCCTGTTAGTAAGTGATTATATTTCAGTTTTGACCATACAGTTTGTGTTCACGGATTGGCGGCCCATTTCTGAGACCGTAGCTCACAGCCATAGTGTCACACTCTCGAACACGGTACCATGTCCCATTTAAATGAGCCACATCTTATCTCCCCAGACTTCTGCTTTAGATAAACTGGATAAACCCATTAGCCATAGGTCATTTTAAGAAGTAGGCAACTAGAGGGACGCCTGGGTGGCTCAATCGGTTAAGTCCGACTTCGGCTCAGGTCATGATCTCATGGCTTGTGAATTCAGGCCCCGCATCGGGCTCTGTGCTGCCAGCTCAGAGCCTGGAGCCTGCTTTGGACTCTGTGTCTCCCTCTCTCTCTGCCCTTCCCCTGCTCACGCTCTCTCAAGAGTAAACATTAAAAAAAAGAAAAATAAATAGGCAGCTAGAGCTGAGAATTCTTGAGATACTAAGGCCTTTCAGCCCAAGACAAGATCCTCAGTAATGGGGAGGTTCTCATTTCTTCGGCAATCTTGCAGTCATATTCTTAAATGTAACTGAAGAGTAAAGAAAAATGAGCAATCTGTAGTCAGTGTATAAATTTAAAAGGTCCTGCAGATAGAGAGGAACTCACTGAGCAGTTTATTATTGAGTCTTTTCTGTTTGTGTACCTACTACTGGTATATGTTGAGAGGCATGAAGATGACATGTCAGACATGGTCATTCTCGACTCCTCAGGAGCTTATAAACTGATTGAGGAAACGAAGAACACCATGTAAAGGATTCTACATATCCAGGCAGAGCAAGATGGGGTTAGGAAGGTGTTTCAACTTGAGTTGAACCTGAAGCGGACCCTGAGACAAGGGTTTGAGTGCGTGTGTTTTTGGAGGAGGGTGTAAGGAGCATGGGAGAAGGGAATGAGGCAAGGCAGGGCAGCCAGTAAAGGGAGCATTATCAGACAGCTGTCATCATGGGTGACTGGAAAGTAGCCCTGTGAGGAAACACTGGTGAATAGCATAGAACACATACCTCGGAGTTACTCTACGCAAGGGGTGGGGGAGCTAGGGTAGTTCTATTCCGGCTCTTACCGGTTAGGCTAGAATTGGGTATTGAGGGCTCTCCAGGGAGCATTGATCCCCCGCACTTAAGCGCCCCCAGCACCGGGGCAGAGCAGCCTCCACAGCCCTGGGAAAAGTCCTTAGGCACAGTGAACAGATAGAGCTGGAAGTCAGCCTGGGAACATAAAAGAGAAGGATCCAAGGAATATGGGTTAAGGAACTGACAAAAGTGTCTGTGACAGCAGGATTCTTGGTGCAGGTGAGACTCGTCAGTGCTCTTTCTCTCCTCTCCTCAGGTTTCTTCATGGTCCTATCCCTGTTGTCCATTGTGTATGGAGCCTTGCGCTGCAACATCCTGGCCATCAAGATCAAGTATGATGAATACGATGTCAAAGTGAAGCCTCTGGCCTATGTCTGTATCTTCCTCTGGAGGAGCTTTGAGATTGCCACTCGCGTCATTGTCCTGGTCCTCTTTACCTCCGTCCTGAAGGCCTGGGTGGTGATGGTTGTACTCATCAACTTCTTCAGCTTCTTCTTGTACCCCTGGATCCTCTTCTGGTGCAGTGGCTCCCCATTCCCCGAGAACATCGAGAAGGCCCTCAGTCGGGTGGGCACCACCATCGTACTGTGCTTTCTCACCTTACTGTATGCCGGTATCAATATGTTCTGCTGGTCAGCTGTGCAGCTGAAAATCAACAACCCGGACCTCATCAGCAAGTCCCAGAACTGGTACCGGCTACTGGTGTACTACATGCTGAGATTCATTGAGAATGCCTTCCTCCTCCTCATGTGGTATCTTTACAAGACCGACATCTACATGTACGTGTGCGCACCTCTGTTGATTCTGCAGTTGCTCATTGGGTACTGCACAGCCATCCTCTTCATGCTTGTGTTCTACCAGTTCTTCCATCCTTGCAAAAAGCTCTTTTCCTCCAGTGTCTCTGAAAGCTTTCAGGAGTGGGTAAAGTGTGTTTGCTGTGACTGTAGGCAGAAGAAAGCCCATGAGTCCGTAGGAAAAACAGATCTGAGGCCAACCGAAGACAGAGATGAGACACCTTCTAGCAGTAAAATAAGTTCTGTGCCCAGCCAGATCTTGAATGCTGACGAGCTCTGCTCTGCCTAACAGGACCTGAGTCTCTTGGGGTTCACACATACTGTTTTCTGGGTTGATCCCTGTCCTTCATACAAGTCATGAGCCCTGCACAGTTAACAAAGAGGGGGGTTAGCTCTCAACTCCTTGCAGGCTGCTCCCCTTTAGAGAGCTCTTGGACATGTGGGAACTATGGAGAGAATCCAGGGAAACCCCTGAGTGCTGGAGAGGCAGCCTAAGGTAGCACCATTGGTAGTTGACCTTGTTCCCCCAGGCATTACTGGCCTCTTCGCTATCTGAGTTGGGATGGCTAGCTCTGTCAGGTAGAATGAGGATAGGAGCTTTCTTGTTTTCTAGGTTTTGTTTTGAGCTGCTGGTGTAGGTGGCCTGTTCCATTTCCTCCGAGCATAGCTTTCATCCATGAGCTGTCCTCATGACCAGAAGGTTTTGTCATCAGCAATATCATACTTGTCCGAGTTTTCAGAGAGGGCTCTTCAGGTTTGCTTTTTGAATGGACAGAGGTTCCATTTTTATCTCATTAGGGCTCTTTGTACATAACCAGCTGTAGCCACCTTGGCGTGCTATCTCTAATTGATTCAAAAGTCTAGATTTGGAGACTATTCCCATGGATCCATGGATGCAAAGAATTTGCGTGGAAACCCTAGAATTTTAGGAAAGTTTCATTCTTTCGAAGTGCTGAAGAAATTCTGGATTAAGAGGGTTGCTAAAACATCAAAATGATTGAGGCTTTTATAAGCAGAAATCTTACTTTCTCAGGATGGTTGAAGATAAATAATCCTGCTGGAAGATAGGTTTAAACCTCTTCAAGGTTCAGTCCTGTCCTAACAATTCTGGGAAATTTCTAGTAGAATTTGCTAGGATTTGCCTTCTTAATGAAGAAGAAAATAAAACTCACACTCTTCTCTTTCCCCTCTTCCTTGCCTGTCAGAAGAATTTTAGACAAGAGTTACAGTGGCTGACTTAAATTTTTCTAGAGAACTCCACAGGAATCTTTCACCAAGTGCAGCTGTGTAGGGCACTTTAGTTTTCATTATTTGAAGGAAAAGGGTCTCCTCTCCCAAAGTTAGATATTGGCTTCACAAGTTTTTAAATTATAGGAAGAGATGAAATGACCAGAAGATCTTTGTCTTTACCTTAATGTATCTTGATTTGGCATGATTCTGAGTTATTTGAATGAGATCTCCAATTGTATGCTCCTATACTCTCCTGTCTCAGGTATAATTTCTCCTTTAATCTGGAACCGTATTTGTTCCATAAAAGGATAGTGTAGCATATCCTCAGCTGTCTTGGGGAAATGCCTGGATCTAGTGCCATTATCTTTACCGTAAAAACCTTGATGATGAAGTATCTGGAAACAGGTGACCTGTCACTGACTAGGCTGGACATAGCAGGTCAGTCAGGGTTGATGGGTCTAAGGATCCCTGATGGCTGAACTTGCTGACCCATCCAGTTTCTAATAGGCAGTCTGTCAGGGGACAGGTTACAAATGGTGAGTTTGAGCAGGAATTATGATCAGAATGAGACAGGGATAGGAAGGTAGATTCTTCCAACCTTGGTTTGGAAGCCTGTCTCAAGAACTGTTACAAATCTGAGCCTTCGAATGCATTTTCAATCATTTTAATGTAGAAGATAGCTAAGCATCGTGAATGACCCCAAACCAAACTAATAGTGATGGTCTGTCAGACTCCTCTAACCCAATTACAAGCCACATTTATAAGGACAAAGAGGTTTGGTAACGAAATCAGACATTTTGTCATCTTTAACCCTTGATATACAGATATTCCTGCTTTGGGGCATGTATGTCCATTCACTTTGGGGGAGAGAAAGCATTGTTTTTTTTTTTTTTTTCTGTATGGTGAAAATTTAAGTCCTGGTGAGCTGAGAATTTTTGTTTTAAAATTATTTTTATCATACCTCCGAAATGGTAAAATCATAGTTCAGACTACAGAACTAGGTTGCCCTAAAGACAGACAAATTCCCTCCCGTGCAGAGAGTTAAAATGTGTTTTTCATTATAATTCCATTTTTAAAACTCTCAGTGCTTTGTCTACTTAATTGCATGCCATAACTTGTCATGATAGCTGCTCCAACTGAACCACTATCATTTGGCTGAATGGAGGTGAAGTATTTCATTGAAATAAGATCATCCAAACACTTTTAGACTTTGTCTCTTCATTACTGGGGACAGCACAGTGTAGAGGTTGGAACCTCCCCGTCTAGCCCTGCAAGTTACTAAATTGCCGTACGCCTCAGTTTCTTCACCCACCAAATTTGGAAGATACATTTGCTCAGCCTACCTCACAAGGTTGTTGGAAAGATCAAATTAAATAATAGATGTGAAAATGCTGTGAAAATATTTTAAAGTGCCATGCATATTTAAGGAGTTGTTATTATAGTCATTCAAGTCTATAAACAGGTTATTATTATGTTTTTACTGTTAGAAAAGAAACAAGCAGTATCATCCACATGAGCGGCTTGAGTGACTACATTGGCCTTTGACCTTATGGAAGGGCGAGTGTAAATGGTCTTTATTCTTAGAACTCAGCAGCTGCCCTCTCTCTTGGCGTCAGTTGCTCACAAAAATTAGCAGCCAAACACATGGTACTCAGAGGAGGAAGACCCATTGAAATCTGAGAAGTGCTTTTGCTGATCACGAGCTGATCATTTTTGTATCTTTCATCTTTCATGAAGGACCAGTAGCTAGCGTCTTTTGACAGTTGTCCTTTACAACTTGAATGCCTGATCCTGTTAGATTTTGGCTGAATGTGGGTTTCATCTTTTCAGCCTTGTAAATGGGAAAATAAACATCGAAATCGTCATATATAGCATTTCCTTGGAAACCACCTTCGAACATCAGTGCTGTGGTTCTGAGTGTCATGTGTCGCTACTTCAGTCGATAAACTGTGGATGTGAGCTTCTGCAGGCTGCTTCTCTGCAGCCATTGATGCTAATAAATATTGTTTATGTTTCTTCATATAATAAATTAATTTTTCAATTTCCCCTTGTGTTTCATTCCTTATATGGTCCTTTCATGGCTTTTTGATGTCAGGGATGATTTCAAAAACAGAAATTTGAAAATGGTGTTGTTGTGATGAATTATGGTTTCACAACCTCACCTGGAAATTCCTTCTGTAGCATGGGGAATTTGAGAGTGCTAGGATTCTGACTTACAAGACACCAACGGCTCACGGAATTTTCTCTGTTTTATAAGCACTTACTCCTGTTGAAGCTGCACTGCTGGATACGAAGATTCTGCTCAGCTGTCTGTTGATCGCTGTGTGTGATACAAAAAAAAAGAGGCAATACAAATCTCTTCACGACAAACGGTATATGGATTCAGAAATCTAAAGGGGTGACTTGATATTAACATAAACAAGTAATCAAATGTAAATGACATTCCATGGTTAGAAGAAAAACTTGTCAGTTATTGAAGGGGTCATTTCAGAGCATGAGATAGACATGGATTCATGTGTATCTCGGTAATTCCTTTTCTTCTGAAGATAGTCTTGCAGTTTGGAAAGACGTAGCTATAGGATAAGTCTTT
This sequence comes from Panthera pardus, assembly GCF_024362965.1. Lineage (NCBI taxonomy): Eukaryota > Metazoa > Chordata > Mammalia > Carnivora > Felidae > Panthera > Panthera pardus. The sequence continues at coordinate 92,243,417 of NW_026526843.1, read as the reverse complement.
TGGAAGAGAGCTCTTGGCATTAAATCAACCCCTTGAGAAAACTGAATGTCAGCAAGCATAGTGTTTAAGTAGGTCAATCTAAAATTGCTTCATTTGGTGTTTGTAAATGTTTCATTTTGAAATGACTTCAAGCTAATAGAAAAGCCTCAAGAATACTGCAAGGAAGTACTTTACATCTTTCACCCAGGTTCACCTATTAGCATCTTGATGTGCTTGCTTCGTCGTTCTCGCTTTCTCTCTTTTGCCATTTATTCTGAAATGCTTCAGTGTGTATTTCCTAACAGCCAAGGCATTTTCTCACATAGCCATAGTACAGTGACTGGATTTGGGAAATTTAACACGGATACAACGCTGGTATCTGATCGAGCATCCATATTCCATTTAACAACTGTGCCAGTCACTTCGTTTGTTTTCACAAAGCTTCCTCCACAATGTGTCTACTCAGTCCTCTTCTCTGAGGGTCTCTTGATTTAAAGTTATGAGTAAGTTTTACCTTCCCTCTGAACACTGGGAAAACTGCAGACTATGAAAAGCTATTTGAAGAAAACACCCACATTTATATCAGTACCGGGTAATAGCTTAAAACCATACATTTGGGTTGTTTACTGGTAAACTGGGTAATTTTTTTCAGGGGTGTCCATTTTAGGCAGCAAGTGTTGCTGCTTAATATGTGAGCCTGTAGTTCACTCCCTTCCCCCACCCCACTGTGGGAGTTCTGTTCTGCAGTTTTTAGGTGCAAGTTTGTAAAGATTAGGAAGGAGATAAGGGAAATATATGTTATTCTTCTGTGGCCATATTTCTCTGTGTGCTCTCCTTCCGGGAGACTATATTTATTCTCTATGAATATCTTTCCAAATGGGAAAGAGCTCAGAAATGTCATACTGTAATTAAATGAGTAACATTTTGGGATGCCTGGGTGGCTCGGTTGAGCGTCCGATTTCGGCTCGGGCATGGTCTTGCAGTCCATGGGTTTGGGTCCCATGTTGGGCTCTGTGCTGACAGCTCAGAGCCTGGAGCCTGCTTCAGATTCTGTGTCTCCCTCTTTCTCTGCCCCTCTCCCCCACTTATGCTCTGTTTCTCTCTCAAATAAATATTTAAAAAAATATCTTTAAATGAGTAACATTTGGGGCCTTTTTTCCCCCAGAAAAAGGCACTTCCCAATAACAGATGTTTGTACAGAGCTGGGAATTCAGAAACATCCCCAATCCTTTCGTTCCTAGCACACAATAAACCCTATCAGACTAGGCCCTTAACCTGTGTAAGAAGGTGTGTCTGTTGCAAAAGCCTGCCCGAGGGCATGCCCCACTCCTCCTTGTCACCCCCTTTTCACGGTTGTTTCTCTGGAAATGATTAGGCCAAGGACATTGAAAAACAGTGTTGGTTTAAGCAGCTTTTGGAAGCCAGAACACCTATGAGGAATAGATAGCAGTATGCAGCAGCATCGTTTTGCAGCAGGCCAGCAGAAAACATCCCACCTAGACTCCCCTGCAGCACACACCCCCATGCGATGTGATTTGCCTCCTCCCGAGGAGAGATTCATCCAGATTGATGTTGAGATTCTGCCTGTACTTCTGTTCCCTCCCTGCCTCCCATCCTGAATTAATTCTTTCTCTCTGAATGATGGGTTCCTGATTGAAACCTGATTAGCCTGCTTCCCAGAGCCCTGGGAATATCATCCTCCTTAGACATCTGCATTATGCATACTGGTTTAATTTCTTATCAGTCAGCTTCCTATTTTAATTAGCTAAACTTTACAGTTAATGAGTCAGGTTTTCAGGAGCGATAGCACTCAGGAAACAAAACAGGATTTAGAAAGTCTGTGTTGGAGTAGTGCTGTAAGACCATCCCTGCCAGCACCCAGTGCAGAGGAGAATGGTTCTCTGGGGTCACCTTCTTGTTAACAAGGTGACTCGAAGTTGGGAATTTTTTAGAACAATGGTGCCCAGCACTAGGGCTGCAGACCTCCAAGAATTGGACAGCCTCCTTTACACTAATGAGAGATGTTTGCGCATTAACTAGAGATGTCTGACACACACTTGTACGATTAATTTTCAAACCAGTGGGGATGCTGTTGTGAGTGATACAACAGGACCAATTAAATGTGTTGCTGTATTTCAAGTAACTTTGTCATTATCCTCTCCCCACCCCAGCCACTACCGTGAACAGGTACTAAAAATCCAAGGACTATCAGGTGGGGGGTGACCTTAAAAGACCTCCTTTGAATTGGCAATGTTGGGAATTACTACCCTAGAAGGTTTGTTTTTTTTTTTTTTCCTTTTTGCTCTGCTGGAATATTTTCTCAAGGGCGCTTATCCTCTTTTGAAAATGAGGGTAGTTCACATGCAAATTACTTGGCTTCTCTCATTTGCAGTTTGATTCAAGAGATGAGAAAATATTTTTATTTTTAAAATGTAATGTGAATGTAGGTCATCAAGGCAAAATGCTTTTACACTTTCAAAGCGCTAATAAATGTGTATATTAACATAATAACCATCACAATAATGAAGTGATTTCTCTGCATTCTTCAATTCACCTCCCAATTCACCTCCTTGGCCTTATTAGGAATTATATCAAAGTGGTTTCAGCTACAGTTTGTGGAACACCTGATTAAAAGTGGCTTAAACAACTGGATTTTGCTATCTGACCTGACAAGAAGTTTGGAGAGAGGTGGTTCTGGATTCCAATGGGCCCAACAGCCTCAGGCCCCAGAGGCTTTCCAGCTGCCTTTCTGCCACCTTCAACCTGTTGCTTCATCTATATGCTTGTCTCCTTACAATTGCAAGATGGCAACCTGAGCTCCAGGCATCACATGTACACAACTGAATCCAAAATTAGGGGATTTCCCTTTGGTTACTTCTGTTGTTTCAGGAGAAAAATCTTTCCTAGAAGCCACGCAGCGTACACAATAGAACTTCCCAAATTTCTTATTGGCTGGGGTTGAGTCACATCCCCACCTCTAAAACTGCCTCTGGCAAGGAGAATGGAATTACCCTGGTTTCCTATGACTGCACAGCATTCACCCCTAGGGGCTAGCAAAGGGACCACCACCCATTAGCTCATGGGAGAAAGAATACCCCAGAAAATAGGGTTCTGCTAGCAATAACAAGTGGAGGAAATAGCCATTGGCTAGGCAACCTGTGGTGTCTTTTTAAAATTGAAGTATAATTAACATACAGCGTTACATTAGTTTCAGGTGTACAACATATTGATTCAACAATTCCATACATTACTCAATACTTATCCCAGTAAGGGGAGTCACAGTCTGTCATCCTGCAATATTATTGGCTCTATTCCCTATGCTATACTTTTCATTTATGTGAGTTTATTTTATAACTGGAAGTTTGTACCTCTGAATACCCTTGATTTCACCCATCCCCCCATCCACCTCCCTTCTGGCAATCACCAGTTTGTCCTCTGTATTTGAGAGCCTATTTTTGTTTGTTCAGTTGTTAGGTGTTTTGTTTTCCAAGTATAAGTGAAATCATACGGTATTTGTCTTTCTCTAATGTATTTCACTTAGCATAATACTTTCTAGCTCCATCCTTGTCACAAATGGCAAGATCTCATTCTTCTTTATTGCCAGGTAGTATTTCATTGTATATATGTACCACATCCTCTTTATCCATTCATCTATCAGTGGACACTGGGGTTGCTTCCATGTCTTGGCTGTTGTAAATAATGCTACAATATACATAGGGGTGCAAATATCTTAAAATTTTTTTTAATGTTTATTTTTCTTTGAGAGAGAGGGAGAGACAGAGCATGAGCAGGGGAGGAGCAGAGAGAGGGACACACAGAATCCAAAGCAGCCTCCAGGCACTGAGCTGTCAGCACAGAGCCTGGCATGGGGCTCCAACTCAAGAACCACGAGATCATGACCTGAGCCGAAGTTTGACACAACTGACTGAGCCACCCAGACGCCCCTCTATTTTTAACTTTTGAGGAACCTTCATACTGTTTTTCACAGTGTTTATACCAATTTGCAATTCCACTAACAGTGCACAAGTGTTCTTTTTTCTTCGCATCTCACCAATACTTGTTATTTCTTGTCTTTTTGATTCTAGCCATTCTGACAGGTATGAGGTAATATATTATTGTGGATTTGATTTGCATTTCCTGGATAATTAGTGACGTTCAGCATCTTTTCATATGTGTTGGCCACGTGTATGTCTTCTTTGGAAAAATGTCTATTCCGGTCCTTGCCCATTTTTTGATTGGATTTGTTTTGGTGTTGAGTTGTGTAAGTTCTCGTTGACATTTTTGAGAATAAAGACTGCTAAGCTGATGAACTGGGGAAGAATGCAAAAGCCCCCTATGCCCCCTTTCCAAAGAAAAATTCTGTACTTACCTCATCTCCTTTTGCATTATATGTCCCTGGTAAAGAGGCTCTCTGGAAGAAGTCATATATTGAATAAATAGTAGCAATTCCAGTAACCCAGTTATTCTGTGAGAATGCGTACTAGTGGAGTTGTCTTAATGGCACAAGATTGAAATTGTGGAGCTGTGTGTGTCTAGAAGGAGCAGGAAGGAAAACTCTTCTCAGCTGTGGAGAATCAGGAATCCCAGAGGTTAGGGAAAATCAGATATTCATTAGTTGCACGGATATTTAGAGTGCCCCTGTGTGCCAGATGCTGCACTAGGCACTGAGGGTAGACTGGTGAGCAAGAAACTACTCTGGTTTTCAGGACTCATAGTCTATTTGAAGAGACAGATATCCAGCCTGGTGATTTCAATGCACAGAGGTAAGAGCTATGAGGGAGGTATACCTAGGAGGTCCTAGGGACAGAGATAAGGAGCCCGGATCTGGTCTTGGAAGTTCAGAGACAGTTCAAGGAGAAAGTGACATAAAACCTGAGACCAGAGGTGAGTTTAGCCTGAAGTCTATAAAGCTTAAGCCTCAGGATCCCCAGTGAATGCTGGGAGTTGTAGCATGTTCCAGGCGGGAAGGAGAAGTCAGGATGCAATTGGGAAGCACATCTACTAAGCATTTCTGCCACACTGTCTGAAGAGATCACAGAAGGAAGGGACCTGAATAAGTAATTTGCTGTGATTTCTTTTTCATTCTGAGTACTCTTTCATCTTGTACTGAATTTAGAATTCATATTTTTTAATCTTCTTTTTTTCAAAGCCTCTCCCCAGACTAAATTATCTGTTTCAAGTACCAAACACTTGGATCTACCCCTGCTTGAGATCTGAATCCTGAGAAGGTGTTTGCCTGATGAAGGCACTGGAAAGAATGTTCCTGGTAAAGGGGACAGCATGTAGAAAAGCCTGGAATTAGTACAAGGGACGTTTATAACAGCAAACAGCCTGTAAGGTCAGTGTTGCTGAAGCACGGGAGAGAGGTGAGACTGGAGAGGTGATCAGGAGCCATACTGTGAGAGGGAGAAGAAATGATAGTGTCAGCGTGAGCCAGGCCTACACACGATCGCTTCTGTTCCTCACAACAATCCTATGCAACAGTTACTACAATTATTTCTCTTGCAGAAGAGAAAGCTGACACTAGCAAGATAAAGGAACTTCCCTGTGAGATAGCACAGTAAACAGCAGGGTTGGGTGCCAAAGCCCACGTGTTTCATCAGTAGACTCTCCTGACTTCCTAAACGTTGCCCAATTTGCAGACGTGGTTAGGTCTGGCAGATGTCAGAGACCGAGGAAAGAAGCAAGCCTGGTGGCATTTCCCGGGGTGCCCTGGTATGGAGGCCCTAGAACCCTTACTCAGTAGGGAGGAGCTGTTTCTGCCCAGGCATCAGGCTGGGGGCCGAGACAAGGTGCCCTCTATAGCTCCCAGCGCTGTAGCCATGCTCTGAAGAGCCGTGAGGAAGTCACTGGGCTCAAACCATGAGGGTCCCAGAGGAAAGAACTCTGGGGTGGAAATCCTATCTTCTACAACACTATTCGTGCCCAGGGCCACTCTCCTCTTTCCCTGGAAAAACTGAATAGGACTCACCTAGGGACAACTAATGAGGCAGAACACACATGAGCCTACAACCTGGTCGATCAAGTCTTATTTTTTTGTTCTTTGGAACCAGAAAAGTTACCACCGTTTAAATAGATAAATTAGAAAAATTTTTTTTCTTCAAGCTGACATTTTAGGAGGGAGACTAGTAAGTGCTCACATTGTGGAGGAAGACAGTTGGGTTCAGGGGTCATAGTTACATGGCATTTGATGGTGTCAGGCCAGGGAACAAGAAAGATTTCAATCCCTACACATACGATTCACCTCTTTCTTCAGAGTCCTCGAGGACGGTGTTCCCTGAGAGAGAAAAAAAGGAATATGTTTTCTTATCTCCTCCAACCCTGATGCAGAACTCTAGTTAGCTGGTCTGACACATCTGGAGGGATCCTTTTCCCCACATTAGAAAGGTTTAAGTAGCTTCAGTGTTTAACAGCAAGCTATACGACTTACCCTATATATTTCCTCTCACTGCCAATACTCAACTCTTGGAATTACAAAGACCAACAGGACGGAAAGCTCAAGCACGTGGTCCAGAGGCCACATCTTTACCTGGAAAGGAGTTCATGTGCATTAACCCTGGTCCTGAAATCTGACCAAGCAGCTGTGGACATCTTGAATCAGGAGTTGCAGAAGGAGGCAGGGTGGACTTCAGCTGCCGGGTTCACATATCTCTAACACCGTGGATTACAGGGGAAGGGAAAAAAGATCCCAATTCTCAGCCTGAATGGTGACCTCACTTGTTAGGTCTTGGAACTCCTTGGGATTGCTTTACATCCACACCTCTTATCTGAATTCATTCTCTACCTCCTCTGGGGAGCTGATCCTGAAGGACAGGAATGAGCAAGGTTTCTATTAGTTCCCAAAGAACTACTGAGGCAAGGCGGGACTCTGTACCCGACAGGGCTACCCGAGACTATAGGAGGAAACAAACATTCCATCCCCAGGGCTCTGATATCATCGACATGCTTCCAAAGGAAACTAAATTTTATGCTAAAATGTCATCTCCTTAGATAGTGTGCTTATTCAGCATCCAATACTAGTGACTGCCATGATTTAAACCAGCACTGACTGGTACTGAGCACTTAAAATGTTCCTAGTCCAAATTGAGATGTGTTGTAAGTGTAAAATACATCAGATTTCCAAGAGTCAGTACAAAAAAAAAAAGAATGGAAAATATCTTATTAATAATTTTTATATTTTATTCCATGCCAAAATGATGATTTTTTTGGATATATTGGGCTAAATAAAATGTATTAAATTGATCTCACCTCCTTCTAGTTACTTTTTAAATGTGTCTATTATGAAGTTCAAAGTGTCATACGTGGCTGGCTGGCACTTGAGGTTTGTGTTCCATTAGCTATTTGTATAGATACATTGAAGACCTGCTTTTCTCTGAAGAACGCTAAGTACACCAGAAAAATGCCAGATCAGCCAGGCCTACACCTTGGATAACATGTTCCTCCCTTTGTGTGAGTAAAATTGTATTTACAGTAAAAACGGGTACTCCTCACTATTATTTCTGTATTCAAAGAGAGTGCCCTAAGCATTGGGGAAAATGTTATTCTTTATAGTGGTTCTCAAACCTGGCTGCCCATTAGAATCACCATGTGTTGGGGGTGGGTGTGGGGGGTGGCTTTTAAAATTTCTGAAGTCAGGCTACACCCAGACTAATTAAATGGCGATGTCTGGGAGTGGGACCCGGATACCAGGGCTGGGTGTTTTGTTTTGTTTTGTTTTGTTTCTGTTCCCCGGGTGATTACAATGCACCTGGGCTCTCCAGCCTTCCAGAAATCTTGCTTTATAACCAGAGGTAGGCATCTGGGGCTTAACAACAGGTGAATCTTTAATCAGATATATGTGTCTAAAGGTATCAAAATCACTGGTTTCCCCATACTGTGCTCAGATGTCCAAATAAAATGTATCTTTTCAATAGAACGAATCTGAACTTCCTCGTGATTCCCGGTACCCATTTGGCACACACACAGACAAAATACCCACAAAACCTTGCTAAGCTTGGCATCTCTGCTAAATTAAAATCGCTTTGGACTAACTGGACATCTTAGACTTAAAATGTTCTGTCCTTCAGAATGCCTGCCCTGCCCTCCTCCTTTACTAAGATGGCAGTGCCCAAGCGTGTGGGAGAGAGACTGTGTGACCTCGTGGCAGAGAACCTAATGGACGGAGGCTAGTCCTGAGGCCAGGTCAGGCCAGTGTCAGTTCACACCTGTGTCCTACACATTCTGCTGGAGTCTGCTGCTGAGGTCTGTAGCTGGCAGGGGGGAGAGGGGGAGGGGCTATCCTCTGCTCGCTTCTTGGGCCTTCCTTGGCTCACTGTGAGCTGCAGACCTCAGAGCCCATACTATTCTCCCTCCTTTGGCCTTGGGGACTGGGCCGTTCCCTACATGGAAGAGGGCACATAGAAGGTCTTTGGCCTCAGCCTCACATCTTACCTCCTCTGGATGAGGCTGGGCTTCTGAATCCCTACAGCCACATGGCAGGGCTAGTCCCTGCCCTCTGTCTCACTGCACCTCTCCTCCTCCTTGGTAACACAAGATCAGGTGGAGGCCCAGACAAACGTGCCTGCAAGAGTCACCAATGGGAAGAGAAGCAAAAAGTCCTCAACCTAAACCTTTGTTGTTCTCTCAATTGATTCACTATGCCCCTTCCCAGGCTTAGGTCCGGGGACTGCTGTCAGGATGCAGCAGGGCCCCTCTGCCCATAATCACCCAAGCGCCCACTGCCCACTTCCTCTCCCGCATAGCCTGGCCTTCTCTGGGGCAGCAAGTCTCCTGCTCTACATGCCCGGGGCCGAAAGAGCGTCCTCTCAGCTCTACAAGAGCCGTGTGGCCTCAGCCCTCTAGGATTTGCTCTGGATGTGCTCAGTGAGAGCCAAAGGAACTTAGAAAACCATTCTCTCTCATGACAAAGCCTGACTTTCATGATCATGTCTTCAACTCAAAAAATCTTTTTGCCGACTTCAAATGGAAATACTCTGCTTTCCTCTCTCCAATTCTAGCCCATAGTATACCCCTTAATCCCCACATCCCAGGCAGATGCTGCTGCCTCAGGCTGACTAGGGACAGGGTCTGCTGCACGGAATGCAAAAGGAAAAAGTCTGTTAATATGCATTTTAAGATATGACTATCACTCTTATCACAATCACGTAGGAACAGTTTACTGAGTGCCAGGTCCTGTTCTGTGGACTTTACACGAATCAAATCATCTTAATCCTGATGGCAGCTTAATGAGGAAACAGGCACAGAGAGGTTAAGTAACGTGCCCAAAGTCACACAGCTGGCCAAGTCAACCAGGGATTGGAATCTAGACTGGCTCCAGAGTCTGTGCTCTTAACCATCGGGCCCTTCCTTCCCTCCATGTAGCCCTTCCGCCTCTGCAGCTCTTCACTTCTTCCCTTGGGAGACACAAAAGTGACAAGCTGCCAGGAAGCATTCTTTTCATATAAGGAAACCCAAGCGGTGGCACTACTGTCATGCCTTTTGGGAAGAGTTGGAGTTAAAAAGTAAATAAACGCAAGAGGGAAGACGACTTCAGTTGTGTTTACTATCAACCACTAAAGCTCCCCCCCCCCCCCCGCAACAGTATTTAATCTGTCTCTGTGGAGTCCGAGTCCTCTGCTTCAGGCTCTTTTGAATTCCAGACACTTCAGGTAACCCAGAGTTGTTTATTATGCAACGCTCCCATCCCTCCTTCCTCGCTCACTCATTCCTGCTCCTTAAGTTCTGCTGCTCATCATGGATACTCTCCCCTGCACAATTTACAACACGTTCTGATGCGATTATATATTGCTTTCTGGTTGCGCCCTCCACGCGTGTTTTATTTCCCTACCTTGACTGGAACTCCTTGAGGGTGGATGGGCATCCTATATCAGACTTGTAGCCCTCGCGATACCTAGAGCAGTAGGAAGTGCGGAGGCGGGGCTCAGTAACTATTTGCGGAGTGATTCGCTTGAGAAAAGATCAGTTATCTCTGTGCCTTCGTTATTATTTCAGCTCCTTTCCCTACTTGCTTACTCTTCAGATCTTCGAAAGTTGCCTGCAATCGCTGGGTTCCTGTATGTTTCAAATATATGTGTTGGGCTGTGTGCTGAACTGCCTGGTTGGAATGTTAGCACTGACACTTCTTTCCTGAGCGACTTTGGGTTAGGTGTATTCACCCCTCTGAGTCTCGGTTTCCACAAATGTAAAATCAGGATACAACTGTATCCTGTGACATCCGGAGTAAATGAGCTAACACACATTCAACACTTAGACTAGCGCCTGGCATGGGGTAAATATTCAATAAATGTCAGCTATACAAAAATAGATGCGTTTTCTTCATTTACCTTTTTTAAAAGTTTACTTATTGTGAGAAAGAGAGAGAGAGAGCAGTGGAGGGGGCAGAGAGAGAGGGAGAGAATCTTAAGCAGGCTTCACTCCCAGCGCAGAGCCCTGCTCCATCTCACAACCTTGAGGTCATGACCTAAGCCCAAACCAAGAGTCAGCCACTTACCTACTGAGACCCCCGGGTGCCCTCTTCATTTAAATTTTAATGTCACTTCTGCTACCCTCTGGTTTCTAGGCCCCGAGCACACATTTACACTCACATGGTGAAGCATGATATTGTAAATATTTTAAAGTTTTTATTCATTCACCCCTTTCCTTACATTTTTCAAATACGGGATTTCCACATGGGCTCCTCGACACTCACATTCGCCTTGGCCACCAGGTGGCGGCGTTTGTTCAGCCAGATACGGAGCAATGGAAGTCCCCTTACACAGGAGCCCAGCCTGAGCTTAGCCTGCTGTTTCAGAAGTCGCACACGTTCTGGTTTGTCTCCCTCCACATCCTGTCATGGGCTGTTTCTTTCCTTCTGCTTCATTTCCTTTATACTGCTTGACCCACCTGTGTTATACATCTAACCACCTCCTCAAATATGCACCTTGTAGACTGTGGCCTGGCAGAGACATGGTTGAGGCTTGTATACCACCTAGCAAGGTGCCTACCAGAGATAATACTTTTAAAAAGAGCCGTTTTGAAAATTCTGGAAAATTCTATATGAAATCACCAAACATGAAATCACTAAAGGGGCAGGAACGACAAGTACTCAACTGGTCTCTCCACTCCAAACTCGTCACTCCATTCCCAGCCCCCAACAGGCTAAGATGACCAATTCTTATGTCTTATTGCCACCCTGACACTTACCATGACCTCAGGGTCCTTCTCAACACTGCTCTTCAGGAGGTTTCCAGTGAATAACAGGCCCGCAAGACAAACCCATATTTGCCATCCCAGGTAGGCCCAGTTTCTGAATTTGAGAGTGTAAATGTTCAGTTCCCAGGCATTACATCCTGCACTTAGCTGCTTCCCAGAGCCTCTGCCTAGACCTTTGCATCATTTCTGTTCCCCAGCGACAAAACATTAATAACAGCAGTTATCATCAATGGGCCCGTTCTTAACTGCAAGGCGTTAAGTGATTCACATGCATCACCTCATTTCATCTTCAAAACAGGGCTGCGAAGTAACAGTTACACGTGTGGAAACCATGGTTGAGGTTAAACAATTCGTCCAAGTCACACAGCCAGGATTTGGAAGAGCCAGAGTCGAGTCCAGGCCATCTGAAATTAAAACCCTTGCTCTTAACCTCCTACTCCCTTGAGGTCTTGCAGGACATCACATGTCCCTGCTTTAGCAGCCAAGAGTACAAGAGTGCCTGCCGTCACCCTTGTGCCCACCCCACACCCACACTCCCCAGATGTCACTCTCCCTCACCACCTGTGGCTGACAACTGCAGAAAAATCAGAGTTGGCAACTTGACCTGCCACTCCAGAAAGGCTGTGGTCCTTTAATCTAGGGTCTCATCTCCAGCAAGCTGGGAAAGAGCCCCCAGAATACCCACAGGCAAGTTAATACAATGGCAACAGGTAGCTGGACATAGGGTGAGGGAGGCGACAGGATCTGCAGTGAAGGAAGCCGAGTGAACATGGAAACGGAGGGGAAACAAAGGGTGGCTTGCAAAGAGGCATGCTGATTCAGGGCTGAGGTTTGGCTTCTCTGAGTAATTCAGTAATTCGTCCACACCTTGGGGAAGGGCTAGCTCCTGAAAGGGCCCATAAAGAAATAAAGAGATTATCCTCTGAGGGGCTGTTGACGTGAGGGACAGGGTCAGCTCTTTTGTAGCCTGGGTGAGATAGGTTGACAGACCATTTCTGGGACATGATGCTTTCTACAAAGACTGGTGACAGATTCCACATTCCTGCTGCTTTCGGTTGTATGCTGCATTTACGTACACATTCTGGCGAAGAAGACAGGAAGAAACAGATTGCCATGAGAGTTTGGGTTCTTTACATGGTTGATTTTATCAGCCTGAAAAATGGGGAGTCATGGAAACCGTGGAAGGCTTGTTCTGAAGAGCCCACTAGCCTAGGATTGCCATCCATATCTCTTATATAACTTACATTCCAGAATTCTTCTACCTGTGGCTTCCACATTCATGGCCACAACGTTGGCCACCAAGGGAACTGAAAGTCCATTTAATGTTATTTTTAACTAACTTAGACTTTGAAGCCCAAAGCCACATTTTTTTTTAAAGGAGACACTAGAATTGAATACAAAGGAAAATATAAAAGGGCACTGCACATATCAAGGCAATTGTTCTTTGGGGAAAGTTTCATTTCCATTCTATACATTTATAAGTATACCGAGTCACAATATAAAATGTATTCTTATTGTGGCTGTGGTGAGAAGTGTTTGGAAATCTCTATTAACCCAAGTGTCACCTGGGCAGAATGGAAAATCCTCCTTTTTTTCAGAGAAGGGTAATATTTGTAATAGTCAAACACTGGATACAACTCAAACAGCCACCAACAGAAGAGAAAAATAAAGTGTGGCATAATACACATATACATATACAAAGGGAATTTTATGTATACAATAAAGAAAATGAATGAACTATAGCTATATGTAACAAAATGGATGAGTCTTACTAATGTTATTTTGAACACAAAAACAAGAAAAAATAATGCCTACTTTATGATTAAATTTTTTAAATGTTTATTTTGAGAGAGAGAGGGAGAGCACAAGTGAGGGAGGGACAGAGAGAGAGAGAGACAGAGAGACAGAGAGAAAATCTCAAGCCGGCTATGTGCCGTCAGTGCAGAGTCCGAGTGGAACTTGTACCCACAAGCCAAGAGATCATGACCTAAGTCGGTATCAAGAGTCTGACACTTAACCGACTAAGCTACCCAGGAACCCCTATGATTCAAGTTATATGAAAAATTTTTAATATTTTATTCTTGAGAGAGAGAGAGAGAGAGAGAGAAACAGAGTGTGAGTGGGGGGAGGGGAGGAGAGAGAGGGAGACACAGAATCCAAAGCAGGCTCCAGGCTCTGATGCGTTAGCAAAGAGCCTGACGTGGGGCTCAAACCCATGAACTGTGAGACCGTGACCTGAGCCAGTCAGACGCCCAACTGACTGAGCTTCCCAGGCACCCCTGTTCACTTTAAAATTATTAGTTAAATTGTCCATTTATGGTATATGCACTTGAAGACGTGCATCTTTCATGATTTTTAGAGATTTTCCAAAAGTGATCAAATTGGTACCTTTAAAATGTACATTTTTATTAGTTGCTGTAAAACATCTGGTCAATGAAAGGTTCACAGAAGTGATTATACACTTAAATCATGCCAGGGGCTGTTAGTGTTGTCCAATGGAAGTTTCAATGATAATGGAAGTGGTTCTACATCTGGGCTCTCCGATGCAGAAACCACTAACTACATATAGCTACCGAGCACCTGAAATATGGTTAGTGCAGCTGAGAGATTCAATTTTAAATTTTATTGAAACTTAATTATTTTAAATCTAAAGACCCACATATGGCTAGTGGCTACTATGTTGGACAGCAGTGGTCTAGACCCATTTGCTTGGTATAATCAAAAGTACTAATGCTTTGTCTTTAGACCAACCTAAGTTTGAATCCTACCTCCGTTACTACCACCGTGACACTTTAGGTGAGGTACCTGGCTTATCTAATCTTCAGCATAGTCATTTGTAGAATGGGGATGAGAAGTACTTCTTTCGAGAGAGAAAGAAAGAGCAATCAGGGGAGCAGGGGAAGGGCAGAGGGAGAGAGAGCGAGAATTCTAAGCAGGCTCCAGGCTCTGAGCTGTCAGCACAGAGCCCCCTGCGGGGCTTGAACTCATGAACCATGAGATCATGACCTAAGCCAAAATCCAGAGTCAGACGCTTAACCAACTGAGCCAGGCGTCCCAAGAAGAACTACTTCTTAATCTTCATATGAGCACCGTATTAAATTAGTGAATGCAGACCACCTATCACAGACCCTGCCAGTAATCGATGTTCAAGAAATGTTGTTTTCCTTCCCATCCCTATGTGGCCATCTTGAAATTGGGTGACCTTCATATAAGGACTGGGTGAGAAAATTCAGATAATGCAATGTCCTCGACTTCTCATCTCTGACAGCAATCCCAAGCACCCACCGGCAGGGCAGTAGCATCATCATTGTAGCTTTTTCACAGAGCTGCTTCTATAGTTCAAACTCCAAAGAAACGTTTCTACCTATGTTGCCAAGAAGAAACATGTGTTCAAATGCCAGCCCAGCTCTTAAATATAGAGAGAGACCACCTGCTCCCGTGAATTGTTTTGTTTTGCTTTGTTTCATAGACTCAACAGTTTACCCATTTTATCTTTACAGAACAGGATGCATTATTTATTTCTTCCCTCAGTGAATAATTTTTCAGGGGTTTTCCCTTTTAGTATGAATATTATATATTATGCTACTATTATTACATATTATTGAAACTAAATCTAGAGACTTTTTTTTTTCAACGTTTATTCATTTTTGAGAGACAGAGACAGAGCACAAGTGTGGGAGGAGCGGAGAGAGAAGGAGACACAGAATCTGATACAGGGTCCAAGCTCTGAGCTGTCAGCACAGAGCCCGACGCGGGGCTTGAACCCATGAACCATGAGATCATGACCTGAGCCCAAATCGGATGCTTAACCGACTCACCAACCAAGCGCCCCTGAAACTAAATTGATATTGTCTCAACATTTTTCACTTTTATGTGTTTCTAATGTGTCTTAACATATGACCAGAAGCCTTGACAAATTTGCAGTGTTTTATTTTACTTTATTTTTGAGAGAGAGCCTGAACTGGGGAGAGACAGAGGGAGAGGGAGAGAGAGAGAATCTCAAGCAGGCTCCATACACAGAATGGAGCCCAACACGGGGCTCGATCTCATGACTATGAGATCATGACCTCAGCCAAAATCAAGACTCGGACACATAACTGACTGAGTCCCCAAGGCACCCCAATCTGCAGTGTGTTAAAATGGAATTCTCATTTGCAAATGAGATGGGATGAATTGTATTCCTCCCCAAATTCATTATGTTGAAGTCCTAACCCCCAGGACCTCAGAATGTGACTGTATCAAAACTTTATCAAGTCTTTAATGAAGCAGTTAAGTTAAAATGAAGCCACTAGGGTGGGCCCCAATCCAATCTGACTGGTGTCCTTATAAGAAGAGATTAGAACACAGACACACACAGAGGGAAGAGCATGTGAAGACAAATAAAATGGTGGCCATCTAGAAACCAAGGAGAGAGGCTTTAGAATGAAACTAACTCTGCTGAGACTTTGATCTTGGTCTTCCAGTCTCCAGAACTGTGAGATGATAAATTTCTGTTGTTTAAGCTCCCCAGTCTGTGGTGTTTCGTTATGGAGGCCTGATACATGATCCCTTCCTCCCATGAGGCTTCACAATTTATAGATACTCAGCCTGATATTTTTTATCAGATACCTCAATTCAACTGCTGCTGTTTATATTAAAATGTTCTGGTGGTTGAAATTGGTTACACATTTCTATGTGAGCCAATAATATGAGGCAAGTCTTTAAAAAGGTAGCACAGTTGGTCTGAGATTGCACCATAGACATGCTGTCTTTAAAACATAAGCAGACAAGAGGGTGCCTTGGTGACTTAGTCAGTTGAGAGTCCCACTCTTGATTTCAGCTCAGGTCATGATCCCCAGGATTGTGGGATTGAGTTCTGCATCAGTCTCCACACAGAGCATGGAGTCTGCTTGGGATTCTCTCTCTCTCTCTCTCTCTCTCTCTCTCCCTCTGCCTCTATCCCCTGCTCACTCTCTGTCTAAAGTAAAATAAAATGAATATCTTAAAAAAAAACATAGACAGTCAAGATCACCCTTCATTCTTGACCAGTCACACAACACCTAGAACATTTTTCTCAATTTTGTGCACGACACTTATAAGGGAGGTAAAACTCATGCATTGTTGAGCATTGCACTGTGTGCATTTGTACCCTTCATTATCCCACCAACGCAGTGAGGTAGATATTAATATCCTTCCATTTTTTAGATGAGGAAGCTGAGACTAAGAGAGGTTAAATAGATTGACTAAAGTCATATAGCTTTAAGTAGGGAGTCTGGATTCAAACAAATTCTATGTAATTTTGTAAAACCCCTTTTCAACTAGAGGAGGGCCTTCATTCTGGGTGACTTCAGTGGACCCAGACCCTGCCTCACTCTTCCTTCACCTGCTCATTCAGAGATCTTCACCCCGACTCTGCTTCAGCCACCCCGTCCCATAGCCATGCTCTGAAACTGGTCATCTCTCGGAAGTATACCTGCTCTAAAGTTCCCATCTCAGACATGACCCCTTAGATCACTACTTCTGCTTCCCTCTCTTCCTCATTCCCTCCCACCCAAGGTGACTGTCTCAACTTCATCAAAACCTTTGGTTTCTCTTTGATTCTTTGACTTTGCCTTCCTCCTGCATGTTCACTTCCTGGTGCTCTACCCATCTTCAGTTCTACCATACATCACTTCAGCTATCTCTTGCATGTGTCCTCAACTCCCTCACACACTGTCCTTCTGTACTACCCATCAGGCAAAACCCAACCCTGATCACCTCAACCACCTTCTTCCTCTACACTTGAACATAAGTTGGTAAGGAGAGCTATGAAAATTACCCACAGATGCATACCACTGCTGATTTATGATCTCAGACCCAACTGGGTTCTTAACTCTGCCTTGAAATCATTTTGTTTTTTTTTTTTTTAATTTTTTAATGTTTATTTATTTTTGACAGAGAGAGAGAGAGAGGGAGAGAGAGAGCATGAGTGGGGGTGGGGCAGAGAGAGAGGGAGACCCAGAATTTGAAGCAGGCTCCAGGCTCTGGGCTTTCAGCACAGAGCCTGACGTGGGGCCCAAACTCACGGAGTGTGAGATCATGACCTGAGCCGAAGTTGGACGCTCAACCAACTGAGCCACCCAGGAGCCCCTAAGTCATTTTTTTTTCTACATCCAAGCCCTATGTTTGAACAGCAGCCACAAAACTTGAAAGCTTTCTTCATTTTCCTGAAATGTCCATTAACCACTTCATTTTCAACAGAAAACCTTTCCTGTTCTTTCACAAAGAAAATGGAAACCACAAAGAGGAAGTCCTTCAAACTCCTGCCACCAACCCTACAGACCTTTTTGCATCTGCACTCTGTTTCCCTCCTTTTACAAGAGAAGAGTCCCTCCCCCACCTACCTAAGGCTCCTTCCATTTCTGTCCTTCCCTATACTCAGGAACCTTGCTCTATCAAAGATCCTCCAAGTGTAGCCTCTCCCTTTGTCCTAGCTCCTTCTCAACAATACTTAACAAGCTCTTAATTAAAGACGAAACGAAACCAAATCCCTCTGGTGTCCACATGTCTTCTCGATGACAGCCATGCTATCTCTTCCCTATCAGAGCCAGCCATTTTGACTGATTGTTGACTCCAATCTTTCATCTCAACCCACTAACATCTGGCTCCCCTTGTTGCTGTCTACCGAAACCTCTTACTGAGGTTACTAATAACTTACTTATATTGCTAAATCTGGGCTCACTTATTATTCTGTATCATACTTAATCTCTTGGCATCAAATGACTGGTACCTGAGACTCTAGTGGCTGCCAAGCTTCCTAGTTGTACGTTTGCCCTGATCTTCTCTGACTGCCTTTCCTCTTCTCCATTTCAGACTCCTTCTCTTCTACTGTCCTTCAAACCAAAGTCTCCAAGAAGTATCTTCCCTGAGACTCCTTCTTTCTTACTGTTACACTCTCCTATGACCTTGTTTACCTTCTGCTTACTTATGATACCCACACCTATGCTTCCACCCAGAACTCATTATTGAGTCCCACATTTATACATCCAACTAACCAGCCAGTGCTTCCCCTTGGAAATCTCTCTTTCCCAATCCACTAAACTCAGTCCTGTATAAAACTGAATTTCATTACCATTCTCTACATAATGGTTGTTTTTCCTGGCCATTTTCTCCATATGGCATTACCGTCAACCCAGCTGCCCAAGCCAGAAACCAGAGGTCAGCCTTGACTCCTTCCTGTGCCTCAGTCTCATCCAACTAATTCCTCAGTCAACAAATCCTGGCAATATTACTTCTGAAGTTTCCATTTCTCTCCCTTGCCATTCTCTCTAGTCTATTCTAGTCTAATTCACATCACTACTATCTCTCACAGTGGTAGTATAGTGCATATTTGCTGTATTGTTTGAGAATATTCAATTCTGCTGTAGAAGACAAGAAAATGAATGGGATGGGTGAAATTCATACAATGTGTTGGGCAGAGATCAGTATCTCAGTTGGCCCAGACTGTCATAATAAAATACCATAGACTGGGTAGCTTAAATAAGAGAAGTTTATTTTCTCACAGTTTTGAGGCCTGGAAGTGTGAGATCAGAGTGCTGGCATGATTAAACTCTGGTAAGGCCTCTCTTCCTGGCTTGTAGATGGCTGCCTTATTGTTGTATCTTCACACACAAGGTGTCCTTGGTGTGTGTGTGTGTGTGTATAGAAAAAGAGAGATCTTTTTCTCCTCCTCTTTTCATAAGGACACAAGTCCTATCAGATTAGGGTCCCACTTGTATGATCTCATTTAACCTTAATTATCTCCTAAAAGTCCTTTCTCCAAGTACATTCACGCTGGGGTTAGAGCTGCAACATATGAATTTTGGAGTGACAAAATTCAGTCCAAAACAAAGAGTAAGTTATTAACCTGGAAGACATGTGATGTGAGATAAATACAGTAAGTGCAGCATACATGTATGAACATAGAGAGAAAAGGATGGAAGGAACAAGGAAATACTAATCCTCATGATATGTATGAAAAATATACCCAAGGTACTTGAGGCATACTATTTTACATGAGGATTATGAGGGATTCCGTGTTTGTGAAGTCTTATGTTGGCCACCCACTGGTGACATCATCCTGGTCCCTTGTGTCCTCTTCCTACAAAATACAAATGAAACCCTCAGCTGTTCAGCAGACTTAGTGACAACTCTAGCTGTGGCTTGGTATACTTGTCTCTGCATCTCTCAGAGGAAGTGTGTGCCGCTGGTCCTAGGAACTTTCTGTCTGCCGACCGCTGGCTCAAACTTCAGTTCTAATGCTCATAACCACACCATCAGCAGGGAAGGCTGATGCAGCAAGAGACAGATAGACAGAAGGTATGCCCACTGCATATTCCAGGATTCGGGAAGTGTGGTTCTGCTTGCTTGCACCCTGTGCTCAGTATGGCAGCCTACCTCATCTCTTTCCCCTTGCCATTTGCTGTGTGTTTTAAACTTTGTCTGATAAACTCTGTGATTCAAGCTCTTTCATATGGTCTGTGGGTCTGTCTTTTCTGCGACCTCTGGGATAGTTTGCCTGGTGGTGTACTTGGAGGCCACCATCATATTAAGGTAGTTTCCCACATGACAGGTGGATTGTGTTAATGGCCTCAATTCCTCACCCCTCCCTATGTGCACACCCTTTATAATGTGACTTTACAGCTCCTCCCAAGAAGGGATGACATGTATTTTTTTCTGCCCTTTGGACTTGAGCTCAACCATGTGGGGCACTTTGCCCAATGGGATGTTGGCAGACATGATGCTAGCAGGGGCTTGAAAAAGTGTTTGTCTGCCTGGGCTTGCTCTCCTGCACTTCTTCCATGACTATGATAAGGATGTACCCATATTGTCCCTAGGAGGAGGAGAAAAACCACAGGGTGTGGAGTCACAGTCAGCTAAGCCCAGTCTAGATCAGCTGACCCCCAACTTGCCCAGCCTAGATTAGTCATCTATCAACTGATCCACAAGAAATAATATTGGATGGAGTTTTAAGCTACTAAGTTCGGGGTATTTTCTTACACTGTATTAGCCAATTTACATACTCACTGAGGCAAATTCTGGAGCCTCCTAACTTTTACTCCTATCTATAGTGCTCCTTCTGGATCCATTTCCTATTGAAGTCATAGTACTCTTCTAAGACACAAATCGAATCATCTTATTCCCCTTCTTCAACCTTTCAGTGTATCTTGACTTTACCTTTAGGATAAATTACAAACTCCTGCATAATATGACCCCTGCTCATTCATCTCGTCAGCCTCATTTTTGGCATTACCCTCCTCTCTCTCTTAGTTTCAAATACACTGAGCTATTTGCAGATCCTTAGCTGAGCCATATTCTCTGTTGCATCCAGGCCTTTGAGCATGTCGTCTTCTCTACAGGAGGCATGTATTAGTTTCTTAGGCTATAACAAAATGCCACAGATTGAGTGGTTTAAACAAAAATTTATTGTCTCATAGTTCTGGAGGCTAGAATTCCTAAACCAGGTGGTCAACAGGTCCATGGTCCCTCTGAAGCCTGTAGAGGAGAATCCTTCCTTGCCTCTTCCTTGCTTTTAATAGTTGCTGGCAATTCCCAGCATTCCTTGACTTGCAGCTGCAGCACTCCGATCTCTGCCTCTATTGTCACATGATCTTCTCCCCTCATGTCTTCACATCTTTTTTATTTATTTATTTATTTATTTATTTATTTATTTATACTTTACAGAGAGAGAGAGAGAGAGAGAGAGAGAACATGAATGGGGGAGAGGGGCAGAGGGAGAGAAGGAGGATCTTAAGCAGGCTCCACGGCCAGCACAGAGCCCAACACAGGGCTCAATCCCATGACCCGGGGATCATGACCTGAACCAAAATCAAGAGTCGGACACTCCACCAACTGAGCCACCCAGGACCCCTTTCACATCCTTTTTTTTTTTTCCTTTTAATATAAGGACACCACTCACTGCCTTCAGGGTCCATCCTACCCATGTATGACCTTATCTTTTCTTTTCCCTAGCTTTATTATGATTGACAAATAACATTATGTAAATTTAAGGCATACAGCGTGATTATTTGACACATGTATATATTGAAAAAATCATTACTATAAGATTAGTTAACATCTCTATCACTTTGCATTGTTAACATTTCTTTTTTGTGGTGAAAGCATTTAAGATCTAGTTTCTGAACAATTTTCAAGCATATGACACAGCATTGTTAACCATTGTCACTATGCTTCATATTAGATCCCCAGAATTTATTCATCTCAGAGCTGGAAGTTTGTACCCTTTGACCAACATCTTCTCATTTCTCCCAACCCCCAATATCTGGCAGCTGCCATTTTATTCTGCTTCTATGAGTTAGACTTTTTGAGATTCCACATATAAGCGAGGCTATACAGTATGTCTTTCTGTATCTGGTTTGTTTCACTTAGCGTAATTCCCTCCAGGTTTATCCAGTTTGTTGTTGCAAGTGGTAAGATTTCTTTCTTTTTTATGGCTGAATACGTTTTCTTTATCCATTCATCTGGGCCATACTTTATTCATACTTTCTTGTTTCTATGCATGCCTTGTAATTTTTTTGCTGAAAACTGGATATTTTGAAAATTATGGTATGGTGACTTAGATTCTCCCCCATTCCAGGATTTGTTGTTGCTTCCTATGGGTCGCAGTTGTTTAGTGACTTTCCTAAACTGCTTTTGTAAAGAATGTATTCTTTGCCATGAGTGGAATATGAGAGGTCTCTTTCCTTTAACTCAGAAGTCAGCTACTTATTTGACAGAGATTTCCTTAAACACATGAAGCCAAATTTAAAGAGAGAGAGAGAGATAAACAGACACACACACACACACACAAACACAGAGAAAAAATATACTCCGTAGGTCTTTGAGGATTGGCTCTGTGTTGGGGCGGTCCTTCAACCCTTAGCCAAACCATTTACAGTTCTGCCTTAACATTCACTTCCTACTTGATCAGAGCCTAATGATCAGCCAGAAGTGGAAGCTTATGGTTTTTTTAGGTCTTTTCTGAGCATGCTTCCTGCCCTGGATGTGTGTGTGTGTGCATGGCCTTCTAGTTTCCCCAGTCTACACAGCAGCTTGTCAAAACCCTTATTCCCCAAATATCTCACACTCCAGCGTTTCCTGCCAGGCTGTCAGTGTATCTATTGTTTACCCTGTCTTATGTTTTGCCCCAGGTGGAAATGGATTTCCTTTCAATGTCTTTGAGGAAGGACCTTTTCTTAGCCACTTCACTTTGAAAGAGCTTTGATTTAGGGGAAACAAAATTAAGCACCTTGCGTCAGTCCCTCAGGGAGACCCCAGATAGGTCAAAACGGACAAATGTCGATCCTCAGGAACAAGGTCTGCTCTGATCCCTCTACAACCCAGTACCTGCAAAGGGAATGCAGTCTGCTCTCTTCAAGACCACTGCCACATAGGGGCAAGGGGATTGGACAAGGACAAGGGAAAATGCCACAAAGCTCTCCTACCATGTTTTAGTGACCATTCTCTTAAACATTTGCTCAATTGCTATAACCCTTTCATTATCTTCCAGAGTTCTGATAAGGTTTATCCTGACAGTTTTTCCCAGGTTTTCTAATGATTCTGGGGCTGGACAGACCTCTGGATTTCCTTACTTGCCTATATTAATCTTCTCAGGCTGCCATAACAAAATATTCCAGACTGGGTGGCTTAAATAACTTAAAAGTATTTTGTCACTGTTCTCGAGGCTAGAAGTCTAAGATCAAGGTGCCATTATGGTTGATTTCTAGTGAAGTCTCTCTTCCTGGCTTGTAGATTCCTGCTTTCTAGCTACACCCTCAGAAATGGCCTCTTTGTGCACATGCAGAGAAAGAAAGAAGTCTCTGGTGTCTCTTCCTCTTTTTACCAGGACACTGTCCTATCAGACTAGGGCCACACCCTTACAACCTCGCTTAACCTTAATGACCTTCCTAATGGCTCTATCTCCAAATATGGTCACATTGGAGGTTAAGATTTAGACATATGAACTTTAGAGGGACACAATTCAGTCCATAATACCACCATTTTTGCTGACGTCATCCCTGACTTTATTATTATTATTATTATTATTATTTATTAAAACAAAAAGCTTTTCTAGTAGTGATTTGTCCCCTGCGCCCTGGAAAATTCTATTTTAAGGCTACTTGCAAGGAGTTTGGGGAAGTTTGGGAGACCTAGTATTTGTTTTTTCATTCTCTATATTAGGAGGCAGCAGGGGAGAAGGAAGTTGAGAAAATCTTTGGAGTAGTCAAAAACAACACCTGTTATGCTGGTATTTAACATACTAAATTATCCTGGAGAAATGTGAAGTGAATACAGCCAGGGAGTACCTCATTTTGTTCTGGGCTTGGATTACTCATGGTGTCCCTTTGATTTCAGCTCTTTCATTAATGATAACAATTTTATACAGTCATCTGAGACCCAAGCATTGCTCATCATTGGGCCATATTGCTAGATGATTTATGAGAGTTTTTAGCATCTATATTCCACATGTGTGCCATATTTACATGGAAACTGACATTTTTTAAAGTTTTTTAAATTTATTTTGAGAGAGAGAATGAGCAGGGGAGGGGCAGAGAGAGAGAGAGAGAGAGAGAGGGAGAAAGAGAATCTCAAGCAGGCTCCGTGCTGTCAGCACAGAGCCTGATGTGGGGCTTGAACTCATGTACAGCGAGATCACAATCTGAGCCAAGATCAAGAGTCTGACACTCAATCAAATGAGTCACCCAGGTGCCCTGGACACTGCCATTTTTGATGAGCAAGTTTCATTTTTAAGCCAAATTAATAGTTTTAAATTTGAATCACACTCACAGGACTGATAGTTACTCAATTGTACGTGTATAAATGTAGATATTTAAATTTCAAAGGCAATTGAAGAAATTTTAAATGTCATTCATAGTCTTTGAATCTGTTTTTAAAATTGTGGTTTCATTTCCACCGAAATGTTTGCCTTTGTTCAAAATTGTTAATCCAGTGAACCCAGGGAACTTTTTTAGAACAGGAAACGTGTGTGGTCTCTGAATTATATAAAAGTCTGGCTTCAGTCTGCATATCTTCACTTCCTTGAACTGACAGCAATATTTACATTTTTAGCCTGTAGTTTCAAGTTCAGTGTGTGCAGATGTCTTCCCATATCGGTGAGAAAATAAAACCCTATGATTCATTTGAACTCTTGGTTGAGTTTCGTAGACTTCTTTAATTACTGAGATCTCAGACTCAAGAAAGCAGTTTAGTAAATCTCACAAATGACCATAACTTAATACTCTCACTGCATTTAAATAAAATAAATATTTATTATCTGCTTAATCTTTTTTACACATGGTCCCGGATTAGCAAAGTTTGAAAGTACACACGTGGGAAATTCCCATTCTTGATCTAGCTTATCTACAATGGATGAATTTACTTTGCTAAATCAGAAGTTATTCTCCTAATGATTGTTGCAGTAAGTATATATACATACTATTGATTGTATGTGATTTCGTAAGTGGCAAATGAATGCTGCTGTCCTGTATATAATCATGTTCTGCCATCTTTTTCCCCTTAGTACGCAAATCACTACAGTTCAAACCCCAGACCATGCCTGCAAGTCCTGTGTATTTTCCCAAATACTTCTGGGGATTTTCAGACGTTGGTATCCTCCTGGTTGTCTCCTGCTGCTCCTGGGGGTCATCTCTGATCATCTCATCAGGACATCTCTCTACTCCCTCAGCCCCTCTAGCCTCCTTCACCCATGGCCAGCATCTGCCTTATCCTCCAAGATGACCATTAAATCAAGCTGATTCTGTGTTGTGCTGATTAATCAGCTCTAGTGAAGACACACAAACAAAGGAAATTACAGTATAGGAAAAGGAAAACAAGCAGTTATTATTGTGTGTCCCTGTTCTCTACGATCGTCACCCTCATTGGCCATGTCCTCTCTGTGGCCAAACATTCTGTCCTGTTCTGGGACCTAGTTGTCATCTCTGTAAGAACCACTCGTATCCACCATGACATTCTCTTTCACAATCTCCAGTGTAAGTTTGAAATCAGATAACACTATAAGTTTCTCCACACAAGAATGTCACCCTTTCATTTTACTGTGTTACGCAGTTTAGATCTTTCCTGACTCCACCGCTAACACCTAAACCAGGCAGTGTCTTTGAATTACCAGAAAGCCCACCAAAATGTCTTCCCTAACAAAAGAACAGCATCTCCCCAAAACATACTCTGCCCTCAACTGCCAGAGAAATCTGTACATGCTGAAGAGAGCTTCAAATGTCCAATTTTAAAAACTTTTTTATTTGAAAATAACTTCAAGCATGCAGAAAAATGACCAGGATAGTACAAAGAAATCCGGTATGCTCTTGACCCGGATTTATCAGCTATTAATATTTTATCACATTTACATTATTCTCTCCATATTATTTTTTCTGAACTACTTGAGAATAAATTGCCTATGTTTAGTCTTAAACACTTTTGTGTGCATTTCCTAAGAGCAGGCCCATCACCAGTAATACAACAGACCAACATCACGTGCCTCCTGATGTGATACACTGGGAAGGACACACATCACTTCTAGGATATTCCTGCCCCAAATGCATAACCTAAATCTAGTCATGAACAAATCTCAGACACACTTCAAATGAGCAGTGCCCCTACAAAATAACCAGGCTGCATGCTTCCAACATGTCAATGTCATGAAAGAAAATAAAGGCTGAGGAACTGGTCCAGATTAAGAGAGTCTGAAGATCCATGACAAGTGGATTCCATGCATGATCTTAGATTGGATCCTGTACTAGAACAGAAAGAAAATGTTGGTAATTGTACTGTGGTTATGTATCCTAACAGACGTTTGCGTGTGACTATACGTGTTTATGTGAAACATCGTCAGTTTCTCACTAGCAAGCAGTAAGACCCTCTTAGTTTTGTTAGGCCAAACATTATTTGCTGAAAGTATTCAGGGAGCTAGACTTCAGGGTCATGTGAAATGCATACACCTTTTCTCTTGGAGGGAATCCTATTAGCTTGCCAGTATTCTGGGATAGCTGACACTTGAATCTCTCAACTGACTAACACTTAAGTTACTGGTTAACATCTTCACGAGGATGAACCTTTGCTAACTGCCCAGGGTGGGACCGTGAGAGCTCACATACATTCTGGGGCAGGGGAAAGTGATGGAGAAGACAGAGAAGAGCTCTCCCCCTTCAGGTCCAGGTGAAATAGGCAGAAACTGATAGTAGGGACCTTACGCTTGTTGGTCAACAAACCTCAGGCTTCTTGGGCTGAACTGGTTCTGTATACGTGCGGTTACTCCACGAAACTGTCAGTGACATCCAGGCTGTCAGAAGGGGACTAGAAACCAATGACTATTCTATCAGTCTTGTGACAAAGAGTCATGTTACGTGTTGCAAACAAAAGCAGGAGAGCAGAGTTCAAGTTGGGGCTTTGGGTTAGCAACTGATACTCATGAAATGATTTTATTATTTATGATGAAGCCCCGGCTTTACAAAATGCTTTTGGTGGCTGAAATAAGAAGCAGTGCAACAGCCTTCTCAGATTTACATCTCAGCTCTGGCACCAAGTAGCCACATGACTCTGGGCAAGCAGCTCATCTCCCCGGTGCTCTCCTCTCTCATCTGTAAAATGATGTGAGAGTTTCCTGCTGCTGCTACAACAAATTACCAAAAGCCACCTGGCTCACAAGAGCACGGATTTGTTTTCTTACAGTTCTGGAGGTCAGAGGTCTAAAATCAGTTTCACTGGGCTCAAAGCACAGTGTCGGCAGCTCTGTATGCCTTCTAGAAACTCTAGAGGAGAATCCATTTTCCTGCCTTTTACAGATTCTGGAGCTGCATTCCTTGGCTGATGGCAAACATAGCATCTTCTCTCTGGTCTCTGATTCATTCCTCACATCCTCTATCTATGCCTCTGAGCCTCCTGCCTCCCTCCAATAGGGACCCCTATGATTACATTGGGCCCACCCAGAATAGTATATGCTAATTTCCCCATCTCAGTCTTTAATCAAATCTACAAAGTCCTTTTTACCACATATGGTAATATATTCACAGGTTCCAAGGATTTGTACTGTTGGAGAACGTGATCAAAAAAGACATGACTACTAATTGACCGATGAGCTGAACCTGGGCACTCAGAGGCTCCTCACCTCCTGCTCTGTCCTTGGACTGTGGGTTCCACCTGCTTTTCCTGCTCCCAGAGTCTGCTCCAAAGACAAAGCCTCGAGATGGTGATGTAATGTTGAAAACACCTGCACAGTATACGTGACTGAACCCAGTTAGGGTCTCTTTATATAAACTTTTAAGATTTGGAGGACAAGTATGGGAATCTATTCATCAGGCTGCCACCCAAGACAAGCCTCATATGGAAGTTCCCTTTGATTATTATTAAAATTCCCACCTACTGACATGGTGAGGACTGCCTCTTTCTTCGGTCTTGCCCTGCCCTCTGCATACAGGGGCTACTTTCAGATTATATCAGAAAAGCTCCGAGAGGGTTGTGAACCTACGAGTACCTAAACATCTTTGATGGGAGGACCACTATTCATCCTACTACAAATGGATATGAACATTTTTAAAATAAATGAGGTAAATCACATAAGGCACTTGACACATATAAAATGCTTTTGAAGCTATTGTTAAAATAAGTCTGTAAAAATTGATTTTTTTCAAGAAAGACAATCATCAATTTACTACAGAAGGCATACTGAAAAGTTTCAATCCAAATCAATGCTTAGTGAGAGAATATATGTGATTTTTCCTCATTTTCTTCCTTATTCTGAAGAATTCATGTATGCAAATCACATTTTAACATAAAGAGTTAAAAATATAAATCTTCAGGGCACCTGGGTGACTCAGTCAGTTGGGTGTCCGACTCTGATTTCAGCTCAGGTCATGATCTCATGGTTCATGAGATCGAGCCCCGCATCAGGCTCTGCACTGACAGCACAGAGCCTGCTTGGGATTTTCTTTCTCCCTCTCTGTCTGCCCCTCCCTGCTTGCACATGCACTCTCTCTCTCTCTCAAAAATAAATAAATAAACATTTTAAAAAAATTTAGTCTTCATCACTAGACACTTTAGCTTTCTATTAAATGAAATGCCAGTTAATAGCATGTCTGCAATGCCTTTAATGACCTATATCACTCCCTGAATGTCTCTTCTGTTACCTTATTTTCTCCCTCAAATGATATAGAACATCTGGATCCCATTCTAGCAGCTGTATTCAACTTTCACTTACCTTTGAGATTATGGTTATGGAGTAAAAGAGGGTTTCATTACACCATGCTTTAGTAGAAAGCCTTGTAGGTGTACGTGGTAGAAAGTCAACTCAAACTGTTTTTTAAAAGCAGGAAGTGGTAGTGGTGGGAATTAATGGCTTATGTAACTGGGTTGAATACTATAACATGGCCACCAGGTTGAACTTCAGGAACAAAAGGTTAGCTCTCTTGCCGTCAGCACCTACAGCACTGACTGTTTCAGTGAAGAGCGCCATCTTGTCCAAAAGCATTCTGAATCATCCCAGTTTCAGATCTCTCCACAGGGTTGCTGAGGCCTTATTGTGACCACACACTGATAATTCAACTTCCCCATCTGCCCCCTCCAGCATTCTTATTTTTCCTTCCTTTCCATGGGTGTTTACCTCCAAAGAAACTCTATAATTAAACTCCTGAACACTAAGCTCCATGCCAGGAAACCCAATCTATAAGAATAACTAAGATGTCCAGGTGTCTCAGGTGGGTCTGACCTGGGAATTCAAACATTGTCATCATATCTGTCTCCAAACTTCTCCATCCTTCCTTAGCTTCTGATTTGATTTTGTTTGTGTTGGCATAATTCTTAGTCAACTTCTTAGCCCAAAATAGTAGAGATAGTCTATGGCAGCAGCCAGCATACATCATTCACAAGGATAGAAAAGCCTCACTTTCTCTGCTCCCGAGTTCCTAACAATTCCCTCCTGACCCTTCTTTGGGTCAAGTGCCCACCCGTGGGACATACACTGTGTCCAGGAAGAAGAAGTCCCCCCTTCGGTCATCCTTATTAGGCAAGGAAAGTGGGGCCACATAACTCATAGAAGCATATAGAGTAGGAGCATGGCAGTCCTCGAAAGAATAGCATACACAGCAGAGAGAAAAGGAACAGAAATCCATTTCTCATCATCACCAGGAACAAAACGCACTGGGAATCTTGGCGTGGTACCACACCTCCCTTTCTTCAGCAATTTCACATGTCCTTCCTGGAATAAATTAGGAGCCTAATTTATTAGCCTAATTTAATTTGAAAAATCAAGAAGGATTTATACTCAGGATGCACAGCTAGGGAATTTCCTAGCGACTGGGTCTGCTTATCTCCTTTTTTGTCTCAGCAAGAGGTGTCTAGGATTTCAATCGCATCTGAGGGTGTTACTCATGACTGCCTACTGGGAGGGTGAGTACTTCCTTGTATTCACCACACTCTGGCTTGACACTAAGAGCTTAGGAGACAGTGGAAGCCAAAGTGGCTGGGAGAAGATACAGAGGCTCAATTTTCTTTATTCTCAGTATCCAGTCAATCCCAGGCAACCATTACCTGTTGCTTCTCTATCAAACCTCCATCTTTCCAAGAGTGGAGCACATTACAATTTACTTGAACAATGTTCTTAAAAGAGAAGGTACTTTCCATAAAGGAAAGCTTTTACTCTCTCTTTCTCTGTCTCTCTCTCTGTCTCTCTGTCTCTCTTTTTTTTGCAACTGATCTCTCTTCTTCCAGCTGTGAAACTGATTAAGGGGGAAAAAAGCAATAGGAGGGAATGGTTGATTACCCATGGAAAATATTCTTTCTCTTTTGAATTTTCTCTCAAATTGTGGAGGGAGAGGAAGGGAGTTGGAAAACGTTCAAGAAACAGGTTTATGTGAAACAAAGAACATCATTTCCTGGTATATGAATATTCATGGTCCCCTTCGCATTGCTTCCCCAGCAGAGCACAGGCATCAGGAGGTAGATGAGAAAATGTGGGAGAAACTTGAAGATTCAGATGGGATAAAGGAAGGCGAACCAGCAGGCTGGGAAAGAGAAAAGGGGAAAGAGTAGAGAGGAGAAGATTTTGGTAAGTTTCAAAGAGCATGATGGAGCCACAGACACCCGGTGGAGGAGTCTGAGAGAGGCAGAGAGGGGGAGAGCAGGTGTTTAAACAGCTTATTCCTCATTGCCTCGCCTCTTTAATTACACGAGTAAAAGAGTACATGCCTGAATTACATTTTTTTTTTTTGTCTCAGGCAAAGTCCAGTCAGAAAAACAAACCACCACATTTTAACGCAGGGAATTTCATACCAGGAATTTGTTACATGGATGATGGGAAAGTGCAGAATCCCAACATGGGTGTGGAGGCAACATAAAGATTAACATCTACAGGAAGTGGTTACCACCCTCAGTGTTGGAGGGACACCGGAAGGAGGTGGTATAACTCAAGCCCAGAAGCCAGGGCCATCTGGCAGGCTAAAACTACGGTGGCGATGGCCAGCCGGAGCTCATGCCATAGAGGGAAAGGCTGACTGGTAGCAGCCGGAGCCTTCATGGAAATGCAGCCACTTCAGAGATGCCACTTGAAGCAGAAAGCTGGCGGGAAAAACACTTTGGCTTCTCTCCTGCTCCTCATCCTCCCGTTTGGCCGACCACACCGGAAGCCAGAGGGCCAAGGAGCCCAGCAGATTGAATTCTGAATTGCTCCCTGAAATGGAGCAGAGCAAGGAAAGGATAGGGAATAGATCTCAGAGCAAAGAAGCAAAGAAGTGGCCCGTGTTGGGGTTGTCTAACCGTGTCTCTTTGAATCCACCTCTGTGGGCAATGGAATCATGCAGCCGTCTGTCCTTTACGTGGCTTACTCATGATCCAAGAGCAATGGAAAAGGTCACAGTTTAATACCTTTCCTTCAGTATTAAGTGAAAAATAATGTTACTTCACTAATGGTCACAATTCTGTAGGCTGTCTCAAGTGGTTCATAAATAAACAACCACAGCGGGTCGTGCTTCTCTTTTGGTTCCTCTCATTCCCGTATGCCTCCTGCTATTTCTGCTTTTACCTCTTCATTAACTCTAGCTGTGGTACAACCACCTTTGTGCCGTTGGTCAGCTTTGATCTCGTACTGGGCTTACCACCCTACCCTCCTGTCTCTTTCGTGTCCTGAAGACAGAGTAGTAGTCAGGAAAAATGCTAAATCTGGCTTTTGGCATCTGCCCCATCTGATACACCTTTGTTTTGACCCTATTGACATAGCTAGCCTGCAGGATGCCGTGTCTGCCTAGGAATACTATAGTCACCCAAACGTTTTGCCATATTTGTTATATTTTTACTTCCTGTATTTGTATTTGGTATGATTTGGGATGAGGTTGACAGAGTTAGGCTTTTTTTTTTTTTTTCTGGTATCTGGTTAGAAGTGTTGCCAAATTGCTTGGATTGCAAATCCCAGCTTTACTGTTTCCTAATTGCATGACCTTGGCCAAGTAAGTTAACTGCTCTGGGTCTCAGTTTCCTCAGCTGTAAGTGTACTTATACTAATAGAAACTACTTTAGGGGCTCCTGGCTGGCTCAGTCGGTAAAGGGTGTGATGCTGGATCTCCGGGTTGAGTTTGAACCCCACGTTGGGTGTAGAGATTACTCAAAAATAAAATCTTAAAAAAAAGAAACTACTTTTTTTATAGGGATTGAAATGTTATAATCAAGTGAATTTATTTGTATATTGAATTATATGTGTGTGGGGGGGGTCTGTGTTTACACACATGTATGTATCAATTCATATGTACATATATGTTTGTCTATATATGTATGTGTGTATATATGTGTATGCACACATACACATATGTGTCTTAGAAAATTGGCACGATGTAAGTATGCTATAAACATCAACCATCATTATTGTTATTATTCTTCTCAATGAGACTGTAAAATGCTGCTCAGCCTGTCAAAAGATATTTAATGATTTTTACCCAGCACAGAGTCAGGGCTTGTTAAAAATTGGTACTTGATAACTAGTTGTCAAAAAGTTAATTCCGTGTGTAAAATCTGTACCATCATTGGACTGATATTTGTCTCTCAGTTGTGGAAATTGGTTTCGTTTCCTACTATATTTAGTTATGACTGGATTATTACAGACCCCTTTTCTGCAGTGTTTTTTTCTTGTGGTTTAAAGATTTAAAGTTCTTATGGAAACAAGATTTTCAGTTGACCAATGATTAGCTAATTTCTGATAATAGAAAAGGAAACTGATTGCCCCAAGGCTGCTGTTTTCATTTCCTCATGGGAAGAAGAAGCAGAGCAGAGAAGAAGGGCAGACACACAAAGCATTGATCCTCTGTCACCATGGGGAACTGGGTTGAAAATGAGGGACTCTCCATCTTTGTCATTGTAAGTACCCATGAGAGACAAATGAGAAGTTCTCGAACTTGTCTGGGTTCTCTCGGAAAATGAAATAGGGCAAAACTTTTTGTTTCTTTGTCTTGTTTCTCTGAGAAATTGTGTTGAAACTAATTTACTGTGTGAACATACTTCTAATCTGTAAGCCATAAGCCGGACTGAGTGCATTCTTCCAAACTTATTAATGGAAAGACTGTATCTGGGGGCTCACTTCACCTACTTTATTTCTTGAGTCTTTGGGAGTACTAAATTGGCCAGCATCTCACTGAGGGAGTAGAAGACATTTTATGTTAATGATCTCCGAGTCTAAGTTGTTTATTGGTATTTACTCAGAGGCAAATTTCTCTACTTTTTATGTGTTTATACCACTTAAAAATGGGTAATCGTAATTTTACACCATTTTCCAAATAACAGGTACAAGACTGGCTCATGTATGGAAAATTGGCCTTTATTCAGTAATTACACCAAAAATTATTGAAGGTCTCAACTTTCTTTTTTTAAAAAGTACTTTTTCTCTCTGATGTAAACTTGAGCTGTTTACGAGGTTTATAAAAATTCAAGGGAAAGTAATTGAAATAAACTAGACTCATATACACAGTGGATATATGATATATATTATATATATAAATCAATATAATCCATCTCGAGAAACAATTTTTGTAGGTGAGGATATGGCTAATTTTCAAATAGGCATGTTAATCTCTTTAGTTTTTTAACATAACAAAGATGAACTATTATTTTAAGATGGCAGTCTCGGCAAAACAATCACGGGCAATTGGGAAGACAGAAATGTGACTTATAAATAGCCTTTCCACTTGATCTTAGCCAAAAGGCCGAGAAGCGATATATAAATAGCCTTTCCAAATAGCCAATGGAAGTATTATATAGATGTTAAAAAGAACACCTACGACTGGAATTTTTGAAAGAATTTTTCATGAAGTAAATACTGAGTCTTTGAGTTGTACACACAGAGAGGAATTAGTGGCATAAATAAAGTAAAAACAAGAAATATCACGTCAAACAATTAGGCCAAACCAACGTTCTAATGCAATATAGAATTCTTCTGAGGACTCAGACCTGTTAACTTGATTTCTTACCACCATTTTAAGAACAGATTACTCCTACAGAAACCAAGTTCATGTTTATACTTTTAGTTCCTACCAGAGTTTTCCCCAGGAGATGGCCTCCTTCTAAATTACACACTCATACACCTGAAAATAAAGACACAGCTTGGAAAGCAAGAGTAAGAATGACAAGGTTAGGTAATGGAGAAATTGTTTTAGTACGTTCTTCTTAAAGAGAGATTGTTCTCAAGCACCTATGGACATTTAATAGCGTCAAAGCACAGGTAAGAAAAGATCACTATAGAGCTGAAGGTAGAGGACTGGGCAGTGTTACCATGTAGTCAGTTCTTGGGATGAAATGAGCAGTCAAAATGTAGAAGGGTCTCTTTTTTTTTCCTTTTCATCCCCCCAAATGCCCTCCTTAATGCCTGTCACCCATTTAACCCATCCCCCCACCTACTGCCCCCTCCAGCAGCCCTTAGTTTATTCTCTGTATTTAAGAGTCTCTTATGGTTTGCCTCCCTCTCTGTTTTTATCTTATTTTTCTTTTCCTTCCCCTATGGTCATCTGTTGTGTTTCTCAGATTCCACATATGAGTGAAGTCATATGATATCTGTCTTTCTCTGACTGACTTATTTCATTTAGCATAATACCCTCTAGTTCCATCCTCTTAAAAAAAAATCCCATGCCCCTCACCCCCTCATTGATGCTTAATATCCCCTCTTTCAAAAGTTTGGCAAAACTTACCAAACAGAATTAAAGACTCCACATTTTACCTGATGCGACTCTCACTAGCTGGGGGTTGGGATACCGTGTGGGGGAGGGAGGCACCCGTGAGAGTAGAACACGACGTCTTACCGATGCGGGGGACAGCACAGTAACATCTTCCTTTCCCTTCTTTTTTTGAGAAGACTCACCTGCCATTATCTATCTGTCTAAAGCTAAGAAGAAAAGAGGAGGCAGAAGAACAGAGGGGAGATAGAAAGATAACAACCTGGTGTACTGGCCAGTAGTAAAACAATCATGGGTAACAAGACAAAGTGGAAAGGTCAATTACAAGGTGTAGAGGCACTGTTGTGGGCAAGAGCTGGCTTTCAGCTGGCTACACCCAGCTTTCTAACCACCTTTGTTGAAGGCTAGACTTGGGGAAGCCCTGACCCTGGTCTGACACTTATCTTATGTGAAATCTGCCCAGTGAAATGTGGAATCTTTATGCAACTATTTCTCTTTGTGCAGCTAATATGGCTGGGGATGAACGTCTTCCTCTTTGTCTGGTACTACAGATTCTATGCGTTGAGAAGGACATTCTTTTACACTCAAAAACTTCTGGGGGTAAGTATAAGTCCCATCTCATGCAATATTGACTGGCTCACGTTTCTAATCAAAGATTATGGTTCATATTCCTTTCAACACTTTAAATAAATGTTCTGACCAACTCGAACAGCACCATCAGCATTGCCCCCTCCATTGCAACCACCTGGGCAAGAAGCTTTAGGCCTTCCAGCGTGGGAGAAACAAAAAGTGTGTCAGAGAGTCCCAGGGGCATCCCTTCCCTCCCAAGGACTACTGTGCCACTGTTTAGTTTAAAGAAGAAATCTAATACCAACTCTGGCGTGGCAGGCAAGGTTGGAGAGATCAATCCAAGGGTGACATGGGTGGGACAAGTGAGTCTTCCCGTGTTCTTTAAATCATCTGATTCCTGACACTTTTGTGCATGGTGAGCCCTGGGCCTGGTAGCATGTTGTGAAATTGTCTTCAGGAAATAAGCCTCTCCCTACAGATGCAGCCTTTGAGGAACTTGCCCAAGGGTCGCTTTCACTGACTAGGCCAGCAGAGGAAGGCCCCCATCTTTCCTTGGATCCATTGCATTCTTGATTTCCTTGATCTGCCAGGGTTCTGCTTCATGACACATGAAGATAATTACGATCACAGCTGCCCCCACAGGAAATCATTTCTTATATCATGCTGAAACCATGAATTCATTACTTAATACTAATGATAATATGTATTATATATCACTTGTATAAATAATTATAATACATAATCATACTACGCTATTATAGCTATTGTTAACTTATTCACATTGATACTGAGGAGGAGGATTTCCCTTTTCTTCCCTCTCCAAAATAGGCAACTTATTTAGGCATCACAGAGAACAATTATAATGCCAAAGCATTACAACATACCAACCGAGGTTACTTCTGAAGTGAGTCTAAGTGCCAAGAAAATCTTTAGAAAGCCCCAGTTTCTATACTGAACCCTAATTAATGATACACATGCTTAAGTACTTAGGGGAAAGTGATGTCTGCTACTTACTTTGAAATGCATCAAAACTAAGCTGTGTTGATGGATAGACAGAGGGATGGGTAGATGGATGGATAGATACGTGATAGTGGAATCTGGGAGTTGGGTAAACAGGCATTCATTGTGAAATTACTTCAAATTCTCTTTATGTTTGAAAATGTTCACAGTAAAATGTTGGGGTGGGAGAGAAGGGCCAGATTAAAACAAAGGATCCCAGCAGGCCCTAAAGGTAAACTCTTAGCTCTGAAGGACCTTCCTCCTCAGATAACCTGATACCTTTCCCCACTCCCTATCCTGCATCTTCCAGATCGCACTGCCATTGGCCAGGGCCCCTGCAGCCTGCCTGAATTTCAACTGCATGCTGATTCTGCTGCCAGTCTGTCGAAATCTGCTCTCCTTCCTCAGGGGTTCCAGTGCGGTAAGAGCAAACATTTACAAAGTTGAATTTTGAAGTTTGAAGAAAAGCAAACTAATGGTTTGTGAGGATTCCAACCTCTGTACAATATGCATGAGCCAAGCCATGCCTGATTCTCCATTTTATTTGTATATTCATTGTTGATGGAGCTCCCTAGGACAGCCATTTAACTTGGAATAGACATAAAAACAACAACCCACCAACCTACACCTCAAGAAGAGCAATAAAACACTTGCGCACGTGTGCACACACATACACACACACACCAGACATCTGTAACATATTACGGGCTTTGTGACGCTGACATGGGATTTGGGAATTGATCTTACAGTGCCATATTTTTCAAAATATTTAAGTCAGAGAAAATCTCTTTGTGGATAGTGTCCCAGGCAGATGGAATCAATGAGTGATGAGTATAATGAGGGTGACTAAGAGGTGTCAAGTCCATGGAATTGAGGAGTTCAGAGCTTTCTAAATGCTCAGGGATTTTTTTAACCCTCACTTCGACAAGTTTGCGAGCCCCTAAATGTACTATGCTAGAAGAAATAAAATATTATGTAAGAATAAACTGTGTAACCTATACAATGTTATGTGAATTTATTATTATTATTATACAAAGATTAGAAACAAGGCACTTATAATCTACTTAGATCTGTGTACCCAAATAAATATGATACAAAGCAAAATATGATGGGTTCCACAAAACATTAGACGTAAGGGGCTATATTTATTTGGTAAAGATGGCAACAAATACGGGCATATAGGGATAAAATAAGCACTAGGAGATGTAAATGAGAGAGAAAGACATCCTGCATGGAGAAAATGGAATGGGCCAAAGCACAGAAAATAGTGAGGAAATTATATTCTTGAAAGCCCCATATAAGCATGACATGTGGCTTCTCTTTGGATTTGTTGGCTATTCCTGGCCACACCAAACAGTGTAGCTAGGAAAAGTTAGGGATTGACGTCTTGGTGGGACCCATTCTACTGGATGATTAGTAACTAATAGCCTCTGTTTTTCTTCTTAATAAAATGTCTATGTTTTATATTAACTAGCTTTAAAATATCTCTTAGGTAGAGATAATTTATAGAAGAGACCAGGGAGCAATCCACTTTGATGGGGGTGTAGGGATTGTAAAGGGCAGGTGTCTGAGGTAAGGCAGCAGAGGAGAGCTGGAGCTTTGCTGGTAAACTAGGACGTTAAATGTATAGCTGAGAAGTTAATACTTAATTTGGCAATCACGGAATATTTGGGGGAAGGAAAGTGATCTAAACTGTTGATAACAAGTAGAATTTGCCTTGAATTCTGCCTTGTTTTTCCTAGTCTTACTAAATTTGCTGGTTGATTTATAAATATAAGATGAGCAGGACACAGCTAACAGTAGACATTGATTACAAGGGTTCCTTTGTTTTTTATTTTTTTAATGTTTATTTATTTTGAGAGAGAGAGGGAGAGAGAGAGACAGAGCACAAGCGGGAGAGGGGCACAGAGAGAGGGAGACACAGAATCAGAAGCGGGCTCCAGGCTCCAAGCTGTCAGCACAGAGCCCAACATGGGGCTCAAACTCACAAACCGTGTGAGTCAGACACTCAACCAGCTGAGCCACCCAGGCGCCCCTGATTACAAGGATTTCTAAATAATATTCTCAATCACAAAGATCAAATTCCATTTGATTTCAAGTTCTATCAATGAGCCACCTAAAAACTACAGTGCTTGGTGTATTGTAGGTACCCAGTGAACATTTGCTAAATGAAACTCATGCACTGTAACTTTTTGTTTTTAGGAAGGCAAGATTCATTTTTGTAGCCTTCCTCTTAGCCCCGTTTGAATACTCTCTATTTACAGGAAGTAAATCCTGAGAAACAGGCAAAGTTTTCACCAGGAAGGCCCATTAAGAAATCCTTGTTACCTCACAGGCCCAAATTGCACTGCCATTGAACGGCCATGACCCATGAAAAGCACATGTCATAATGGCTGCGTTTAGGCTTCTTGTGGTCCAGGAGGGAAGATCTTCATGAGGGTCTTCTAAAAGTATATATAAAAGTATATAGCAGCACTCTCAACAATAGCCAAATTATGGAAAGAGCCTAAATGTCCATCAACTGATGAATGGATAAAGAAATTGTGGTTTATATACACAATGGAGTACTACGTGGCAATGAGAAAGAATGAAATCTGGCCCTTTGTAGCAACGTGGATGGAACTGGAGAGTGTGATGCTAAGTGAAATAAGCCATACACAGAAAGACAGATACCATATGTGTTCACTCTTATGTGGATCCTGAGAAACTTAACAGAAACCCATGGGGGAGGGGAAGGAAAAAAAAAAAAAGAGGTTAGAGTGGGAGAGAGCCAAAGCATAAGAGACTCTTAAAAACTGAGAACAAACTGAGGGTTGATGGGGGGTGGGAGGGAAGGGAGGGTGGGTGATGGGTATTGAGGAGGGCACCTTTTGGGATGAGCACTAGGTGTTGTATGGAAACCAATTTGACAATAAATTTCATATATTGAAAAAAAAAGAAAAGAACTAGAGTAATATTTAATATACTAATAATATTTAATATATTTGTTTTATTTAATAAATAAATTTATTTATAAAAATAAATAAAATTTCATGGTTATAATAATTGTTTATTAATATATTAACATGTTAATAATATTTAATATATATTAAATAATAGAGTAATATATACTCTAAAAGTATATATTAATTGACCAAACCTGTCAACTGCTGAGTTGTCAGTCAACAAATATTTGTTAAGTGCCAGCTATATTCTAAGCACTGGGGACACATGGTGAGTAAAGAGTAGGATATGAATGGGCCATGAGCTCAAGGAGCTTAGAGTTTTATGAAAGAGAATAAACACGTGATTTCAAAGTTAGAAACAGTGATGTTCTTATTTATTACATATGCTACTGCCACCATCCTACTGGACATTAGTGTCAGCTCCTTTGCCTGAGTTCTGTAGATTCAAGGCTGGCTTTTGTACTTTCTCCCAAATTTCACATAAACGTCTAATTTAGGTGAGTTGAGTTCATGGCATGTGTGGTAGGACCAGGTGTACACAAAATAGAACTTTTATGTTTCTGTAGCGGTCACGTTAGAGAAAGTCATGTTATACCCCATTAAACATGCACTTCTTTGTAGTTCCATTTCTCACTTAAATTTTTTTTCTCTCTTAAAGTTTGAATGGAGCATAGAAATCTGCTGAGATGACTCACTGATCTCCCTTACACTTGAATGTTAGCTTAGTGAGATCGGGCAAGGCTCTAGGTGACAGTAACAGAAGAGAAACTTCCCTTTAGAAGTCAATGGCAAAAGGCCAAGAGGTAGTTCAGTGAGGAAGCCACGGGACATGACGGCAGCTTGGGTAATTAGGAGGCGGCTGGTGATAATTCAGAAGTGACTCAAAAGAATAAGAATGGTATCTTTGTAAGGAGGAGGGACAAAAAAGCCCTGGGCAGTCACAGGCAGCAAAGCCCTTCCTTCTCACCCCACCAACCAGCCGCCTTGCTCCCTTTTCACAAACGGCAAGAAATTGTATCTGGAAGCCCCATATAAGCATGTCTTGTGGTTTTTCCTTGGGATTTTTTTTTTTTTTTTTTTTTTTTTTGCCATCCTGAGATACCATAGAGGGTAACTTGGGAAAATTAGGGATTGGTGCCTTGGTGAGACCCATTCCTGTCCTGGCCCATTAGTGACTAATGGCCTCTGTTTTTCCTTTCATGAGATGTACATGTTTCATATTAATTAGCTTTTTAAATTAAAAAAAGAATTTATAAGTTTATTTATTTTGAGAGAGTCAGAGACAGCATGAATGGGGGAAGGACAGAGAGAGAGGGAGAGAGACAGAGAATCCCAAGCAGGCTCTGCAATGTCAGCGCAGAGCCTGATGCAGGGCTCAGTCCCATGAACCGTGAGATCCTGACCTGAGCCAAAATCAAGAGTCTTTCACGTAACCTGTCGAGCTACCCAGGCACCCCTTTATTAACTAGCTTTTTTAAAAAAAAAAAAAAAAACACTACCTATTAAGATCAGACTATTACCGAATGGACCTTTTTATCTCCCAAGCACATTTCTCCATTGTTCTGGCATTCAATTTCATTTTCTGTAACAGTCAGATGCTCAAGCTGATAGGGGGCATGAGAATCTATGGTTGCAGATTTCCCATGATCTATATTGATGATGATAAAGGTAGAACTCTGTAGAGACACTGTAGAGGCCACTTCAAAACTACTTTCCTTTTCTTCCACTTCAGCATGCAGGAGCCAGTGTATTTTCTCCCAAAAGTTTCAAAATAATTTGTCAGGAAGAAGAAAAGCAAGCAGCATGGCAAGTATAGACATGTGGGTAAATACCTCTCTATAGGTTTATAATAATCATCTTAGGTTCTAGACTAGTGAAAATGTAATTCATTTAACCAAATAATTACCAAGGGATTTTTTTTTTACAGTATATGATATATTACTCTGTGTATAGGAAGATTACTCCACAGCTGGGGAGCCAAGCCCTACTCACTGAAAAGTTAAATCATGATACAAGAAAACCCTCAAATATTTATAAAGCACTTCTCAGTGAATCTATGAAACAGATCTATGGGGAAAGAACTACGATAAATATATAGGCAAGGAAGTTAAAAACTGAGCGTATTATTCAATGTCACATAGCTAGGTGTTAGAGCAGAGATCCAACATGGGTATATTGGATGGCAAAACTTGCTCTCTGAAATGTAATTCAGTACTGGTTTCTGATCCCGCTAATTGCCATTCTCTCTGTCTTAGGACTCCAATTTGTCTGCCATCACCCCAGTAAGGGCTATAGTAATTATCTCTTACTATGTGACAAATGTCCACAAATTCAGTGGCTTCACACAACCCCCATTTATTAGCTCACAGTTTTGTAGATGAGAAGTTCAGCACCCTGCAGGTCTGCAGGTGGTTGGGTTCTCCACTCAGCATATCACAAGGCAGAAGCCAAGGTGCCTACTGGGTTGACTTCTCAAATGGAAACTCTGGGTTGAAATCTTCCCAGCTCATTCTTGTTGGCAAAATGCAGTTCCTTGCAGTTGTGGGACTGAGGTTCCTGTTTCCTTGCTGACAGTCATTCAGGGTCTGGTCACAGATCCTAAATGTCCCTGTATCCCTTGCCATGTGGCCCCCCCTCCATGTTCAAGCTGGCAACATTGCACCAAATACTTCTTGTGCCTTGAATCTCTGAATTCTTCAGTCTCTGTGTTCTAGACCCAGATTTAAAGGGTCATGAGATTGGTTCAGGCCCATCCAGATAATCTTTCTCATAAGGTCAACTTGGGACTTTAATTACCTCTGCAAAGTTCCTTTTGCCATATAATGTAACAAACTCATAGGAGTGACGTCCTATCATATTCACAGGTCAGGTCCCACTAGCACTCAAATGGAGGAGATTATATAATATCATTGGGGATCATCTTTGAATTCTGCCTACCTCGAGGACTTTAAGATACTATGGAGGAACCTAGTGATTGGGAAACAGGAAAAATATATTTCCTTAAAATTGTAAAGAGGGGCGCCTGAGTGACTCAGTCAGTTAGGTGTCTGGCTTTGGCTCAGGCTATGATCTTGTGGTTTGTGACTTTGGGCCCCACGTCGGGCTCTGTGCTGTCAGCCCAAAGCCCACTTCAGATCCTCTGTCTCCCTCTCTCTGCCCCTCCCCTCTTCTCTCTCTCAAAAACATAAACATTAAAAAAAAGAGAGAGGACACCTTCCTTACCTCGCCTTGACCCAGTAGGGTCACTGTAAATAGGCATCAAAAAATTCTTTAAAAAATTTTAAGGGGCACCTGGGTAGGTCAGTCTGTTGAGCATCCAACTTCGGCTCAGGTCATGATCTCACAGCTCATGAGTTCGAGCCCCGCGTCGGGCTCTGTGCTGACTGCTCGGAGCCTGGAGCTTGCTTCTGATTCTGTGTCTCCCTCTCTCTCTGCCCCTCCCCCACTTGCGCTCTGTCTCAAAAATAAATCAACATTAAAAAAAGATTTTAAAAAATTACATTAAAAATTTTTAACAATTTTTCACTAACAGAAATGTAAACTAAGTGATCTCCAACAGGAAACCCTTATTATGAGAGCCCGAGTTACTGCCCAGCTCCACCAATGGACTCTTAGTCGTAGCTGATGCTGTTGTGTCAAGCAACAGTTAGTGTTCCACTAATATTCCCTCCCCACTTCTGGTTCTGCAGCTCATGGGGCAGCTGCCTTCTGGAAGCCCCAGTCATTCTCTGCCTCGGAATTTTCTTTTAGCCTCTCCTGGGGCAAGCCTGAAATGCCAGGGAGTTGATGCCTTGGGACTAGCCCTCAGCCAGTGACAGATAGGAGTTGTTGGATGAATACCTAAACTTTGTAATCCCTCGGGTAAAAATGAAAAAAAAAATCCTCTGGGGCATTTTCTACACAGTCTCTCAGAGTCCTCGGATCAGCAAGACTATGATGACATGATATATGTTTTGATATGATATGATATGATATGATATGATATGATATGATATGATATATGATAGTGGTAGCTGATCTGATTAATATACCTTTCACTGGTTTCCTTTTCTTCCTAGTCTCACTTCCCCTGACATTGTTTTCTGCGATCACCTTGCAGCTGAGTACTTACACTTAAAATTCTCGTCTTGGGTTTTTAGACACATAGAAAAATAGTGGCGATATCTTTGCAATTGGTTTAGTGGAAAAGGGTATGAATGTTGAAGAAAATAGACTTGGATCCCAGACAGTGTGAGACTTAGCTTTAGGTTTTTTATCTGTAAAATGAGGATAATGATCCTTAACTTGTTGCCACTGAATGAGGTAATGATTTTGCGTAAACTGTCTGGCTCACAGAAAACATTCGATAAAACCGAATTCTTTGTTCCTTTCTCTGGAATCCTCAGTATCTTCCTCACTGCAATCCCAAGAACCTGTTGTCATGTTCCCATGCTCTCTGTAGATGTAGCTAACTGAGAGATAGTGGAATAAGCACAATTTTCCACACAACCACATTCTTTTCCTATAAAATCAGAAAA
The DNA here is from genome assembly GCF_024362965.1 of Panthera pardus. Classification (NCBI taxonomy): domain Eukaryota; kingdom Metazoa; phylum Chordata; class Mammalia; order Carnivora; family Felidae; genus Panthera; species Panthera pardus. The sequence goes on along the minus strand of NW_026526843.1, from coordinate 92,200,070 downwards.
TTTTATTGAAAAAATAAGCAAACCAAAAATTAAACATCTTTAGAATAAATTGAATGTGTTTAGAACCAGATGCTTATAATACCTAAGATTGTCTTTGGCACTCGGCTCTTCTCAAAAGGTTCTTTGTATCTCTGTGGCAGTACGTTTAGACTTGAGAACAAAACAGCCAGAGCGAGCATTTGACCGGTTTCTAGGAGGACAAAGCTTTGACTCAACCATAAAGCAGGGTGTTTCTTTTTCTACTTTGGGCATTGACCTGAATCAAGATTCACACCCACATCTTCTAACATGCATCAGTAGGACAGTTACGCCAGAGTACTGACCAAAATACTATTTTTAATGTCAGACTAATCATGCAAGGTATGAAATATCAGAATACTGATACTTCTGGCATCCGATACTCTGGATTTAAATCCCAGCTCTGCCACTTATTAACTATGTGACCTAAGGCAAGGTGACCTCTCTACGCCTTTTTTCCTAATCTGGTATATAGTGATAAAAATGGTACCTCCCTGATAGGATTGATGTAAGAATGAAAAGTGTCAAAATGCATATAAAACACTTAAACCAGCTCCTTGCACAAGCTCTTTACAAATATTAGCTATTGTTATTTTTGCTATTATTATTTGTTTAATGATGTCTCCTTGTGATGTTTATCAACAGAGGCAGGTGGAAAATTTTTTCTCCTCCCATAGTGTATGTCTTAGAAGGATGTTGTTCTCAAACTATTCACTTGTTCTAGAACTGTTCACTTGTCTGTGTCCCCATTAGACTTTCAGGGTCTTGTGAAATGCATACACCTTTTCTCTTGGAGGGAATCCTATTAGCTTGCCAGTATTCTGGGATAGCTGACACTTGAATCTCTCAACTGACTAACACTTAAGTTACTGGTTAACATCTTCACGAGGATGAACCTTTGCTAACTGCCCAGGGTGGGACCGTGAGAGCTCACATACATTCTGGGGCAGGGGAAAGTGATGGAGAAGACAGAGAAGAGCTCTCCCCCTTCAGGTCCAGGTGAAATAGGCAGAAACGGATTGTAGGGACCTAAGGCTTGCTGGTCAACAAACCTTAGGCTTCTTGGGCTGAGCTGGTTGTGCCTGTGTGTGGTTACTGCAGGGACCTATCAGGTATGCCACTTACCAGCTGTTTGACCTTGGGAAGATGACTACACATATCTGAGCCTCAGTTTTTTCATCTGTCAAATGCGTCGAATGACATCGTTTTTAGGGTGGTTGTGAGAATGAAATGAGATGATATGTATCTACTGCCTGGCGCTTGGAAAGCCTTCTTGTTACCAATTACTATTTTGTTCTTTTCCCCTTAATCCAAAGTGCTGCTCAACAAGAATTCGACGACAACTGGACAGGAATCTCACCTTTCATAAAATGGTGGCATGGATGATTGCACTTCACACTGGTAAGCTTATTAAGATATTTGAGACTGCAAAGAAAACTTGGAACCAGAGAGTTCCCTCTATTCCTAGATACCTTTTTTAAATTTGGTTTTTATTTATTTCTAATTTTTTTAATGTTTATTTTTGAGAGAGAGAGAGAGAGAGAGAGTCAGAGTGTGAGCAGGGGAGGGGCAGAAAGAGAGGGAGACACAGAATCCGAAGCAGGCTCCACGCTGTGTGCTGACAGCACAGAGCCCGACACGAGGCTCAAACTCATGAGCCTTGAGATCATGGCCAGAGCAGAAGTTGGATGTTTAAACAACTGAGCTACTCAGGCGCCCCTAGATACCTTTTTTAAAATAAGAGATCAGCCTTTTTAGGTAGATCAAGTGGTGATTGGATATGTTGTATTTTTTAAGTTTTAAAATTGAAGTATACATACAATATTATAATACATACAACATATACATATACAATACATATAATACATACAATATTATATTGGTTTCATGTGTATGACATAGTGATTCGACAATCACATACACTATAAAATGCTCACCATGATCAGTGTAGTTACCAATAACACAACGTTATTACAGTATTATTGACTATATTCCCTATGCTGTACCTTATATCCCTGTGAGTTATTTGTTTTATAACTAGAAGTTTATATCTCTTAATCTCCTTTACCTATTTTGCCCATCCTTTCACCCCCAACCCCTCTGGTAACCACCAGTTTGTTCTCTGTATTTATGAATCTGCTTCTGTTTTATTTGTTTGTTTGTTTTGGTTTTTAGATTCTATGTATAAATGAAATCATATGGTATTTATCTTTCTCTGTCTGATTTATTTCACTTAGTATAATATCCTCTCTAGGTCCATCCATGTTGTTGCAAATGTCAAGATCTCATTCTTTTTTTATCGCTGAGTAATATTCCATATATATATATATATATATATATATACATGTATGTATATATATGTGTATATGTATGCACATACATGTACGTGTGTGTGTGTGTATATATATATATATATATATATATATATATATATATATATAATAGCGTCTTCTTTTATCCATACCAGATGGTTGAATTTGATTTTTAACTCTGCTATCGGACACTTAGGTTGCTTCCATAGCTCAGCATTGTAAATAATGCTGCTCTAAACATAAGAGTGCATATATCTTTTCAAATTAGTGTTTTCATTTTCTTTGGGTAGAATCCCTGGGTCAGATGGTACTTCCTTTTTGTTTTGTTTTTTTGTTTGTTTGTTTTTTTGAGGAGCCTCCATGGGGTTTTCCATAGTGGCTGCACCAATTTACATTCCTGCCAAGATATGCTGTACTTTTTGAATGAATTCTGTTAAAAAATATTCATCACTCTTTCTTTCATCCCACTATTAGGATTTATTCAATTCCTAAAACTTTTTTTATCTTAGGCTCTTCTGACAAAATCCCAGCGTCTTCACCCTTTTCCACTCTTTTTAATATAAAAAAAATTTGTTAGTTCACAAACGAGAGCTTTTATTTATCCATTACAAAAATACTAGGTTAAACATTTAGATTTATGGATTTCTTGCAGTAATGCTGCAGGGGCCACAACCCGTAAGTTGAGAAGATATCTTATCTTAAGGGTAAGGTAGCCCTTATCAGCTAAGCATCTTCTTTATTATTATTGTTATTATTATATATAATAGGTATACATATGTATATATGTATGCTATATTATGTGTTGTTATTATTATCATTATTAAAGTGGTGGTGTTGGCACAAGGGATGCATCTGGAACCCTTACCAAATCTCCACTAATTCACTTAATAAATAAGGGCTGTGCCAGGCGATAGTCATGCACACAGGCATGGTGATAAACAAAGGAGACTTTTATTCTGCCCTTAAAGAGTCTGTCCCTAATTTGAGTAAAATAGGCTTAGATTGCAGGTGTTTAACTGGGCGTCTCTTCTCCTATTAGTAGATCATGAAGGCTTTCTGTGGCAAACAAAATGGCTCAAAAGCAAAATGCATGATAAAATCTTATTAGAATGTAACATAGTGTAATGGTTAAGGGCATAGATTTGAGTGCCAGATTGCTTGGATTTGATTCTTAACTCTGCTACTTCCTAGCTTGGTGATCTTGGGCAAGATATTTAAGTATTCTATGCCCCAGTTTCCTCATCTGTAAGATGAGGTGATGATAATCGTCCCTACATCATTGGATCAATATAAGGATAAAGTAATTAAAGGCATGTATAACAGTTCTTGGTACCTAGTAAGTTGTATGTTAGTGCTTGTTAAGTAAGGAATGCAATTTTTAAGAAGATATTCACTGTTATGGCCATTGGTTTATATCAGATCAATAAAATTTGTTATCTTTCTGGAGTAATGTCAGAGTCAGGTGAATGGGTCCGCTAAAGGCATATATTACATGAGAGTCTTCCTGTTTGAACATAAATATATCAGGGGGAGAGAGGCAAAGAGAGCACATCCAAATATCCTCAGAGACCAAGGTTACTTTGTAGAATCTCAGAACTTGATCGGATCTTTAGGATGGTGTCGTTTTGCACCTTCATTTCACAAATGAGGAAACCAAGACCAGAGATGTCAAGTGATTTGTGTATGATCACACAACTAGAGAGTAGCTTACTGACTCGAATTGTCTTGCCCCTGTGGTCTGGAGACCCAGTTCTTATTTGTGAGTGGCTTGGGCCATCCCTGGGTCTCCTTATAACTTATCATAGAGTCAGGGGCTATAGGCAGAAACCCAGCTCATAATAAAATTGTACATACCCTTCACCCTGTTTGTTTCTCTTCTCTGTCCTCTTCAGCGATTCATACTATTGCACATCTGTTTAATGTGGAGTGGTGTGTGGATGCCCGATCCAACAATTCTGATCCTTATTCAATAGCACTCTCTGACCTTGGAGATAAACCTAATGAAACTTACCTCAATTTTGCTCGACAGAGATTCAAGGTAAGTCTCCTATTTCCTGATTCAGATGTTCCCTAGACCATTAAAACTGAGGACTAGATTTCAGTGAGTGAAGAACCGCACTTGGCCAGAACAACAACAGTGACAAAAGTTGACCATCAGGGGGACAGTTCTGTAGTTTCTAAGAATGTGGGTACAGAGGAAATGTCTCCCACACTCCCGACCCCACGTGTGGAGGATCTCTAGAAGTTTTCCAGCTCCTTAAGCTCACCTGTGGAACCCGGAGTAACTCAGGCTCACCCATGACAATGCCCACCATCAAAGAAAGACAGGAACACACATCCAGTCAAACAAAGTTGGGCTTATTACTTACTGCGGCAAAAGAGGCCTTGCACCATGAGAAAGTCTGGGACATTCCGGGAAGGTGTTAATAGAGGCTTGTTAATAGAGGACATGGACTTGTGTAAGGTGGTTCTGGAGGGGTTTAAGAAAGCAAAGATCTGCTCTGGATCAGGTATGTTCAAGAATTGGGGGTCTTTCTAGGATTGGGTATCTTAGGAATGTTTCTCCAGGAGGCAGAAGGAATAGAATGGGGCTAAATCTGTAATTGGTAAAGAAGCAGCAGTCACTTGTGTTGTTGTCCCGGCTGAGACATAATTCTGGAGTGGTTTTATTTTTGTCTCACTCCACCACAGTCACAGAATGACCTCGTCTGATGCGGGTGTTCTATGCACTTGGTTATGTGAAACAGGGAACACTCCGGCCTCGGTGTTAGTATGAGGCTGGCCACTGACTGACAGCTGTCAGAGATGCTTTTCTTCTCTCTTGCCTACAACATCTGAGGGGTGGCCTATGTCTGCTAACCACCATTCCGTGAGAAGTCAGGTGCACTGGGAGTACTCAGCAGTCTTCCAGGGGCAGCCCTTTGGGGCATCCACGGCAAGCCCTGCTTCCCTTCCAACAGTGGCTAAAGCTCCAAGTAAGTCATCCTCATGTGCTCAATGGCTTGGGAGGATGGCCGAGTCAAATTACTATACACCCAATTGCAAACGTGTTTCCTTGTGTTTAGCAGAGTATAAGAAAAGCCCCTTAATTTTGCAGAAATAATTCTCCTCGGGCTATCGTGAAGAAAATACTTGCATCAAAGAAAACAGAAATTCTTTTTCTGTAATGTCTGGGATAATTTTCCTTTTGTGTTGTCCGTTGTTTGCACAGTGATGTGTAAGGAAGGCAATGTGACCATACTAGGTGGGCTGACACTGTCATGCTCTGCCTGGATGTCTCTGGACCACTTTTACTCTGTGCTCCCACACCTTTCTGTGTGTTTTCACTTTTGATTTCTGAGACCTGCGTTTCTTCCTCAGAGGACCACTCTGGGGCTATTGGAGTCCCTTTGTCCACAAACTCAGAGAACTGAAAGGGCCTGATGGCTACCTCTCTGAGGGCAGCCCTAGCCAAAAACTGATGGGGGCAGACCATGAAAGCCCATCCTCCTTGTCTTGAGTCAGGATGAACTCTGACATGTGACTGAGTGTCCACAGTTCCTCGGCAGCATCAGGTGGGAGCTACCCTCTATATAAAAAAAAAAAAAAACAGCCTGCGATCACCCTCCTTCTTTGACTTGTTCCTCTTTTGTGATCTATTACCCATCTTCTGACCAGTCTCTTCCTGGAGCACATGCACCCTCATCTCAAGGTCTACCTGCTTCAGGGGACCCCAGCCTAAGACGTCAGGCATGTCCAGAATACATTTGCAAAACAAAGTACTGTGGTCCTTTCCAAACCAAAGGGAGAAAGCGCTTCAGACCCTTTTAGGGCATCTTCTACTTGGCTGATTTCCTTTATTCGATCCTCCCTTACAACTATTTCAGTGTATCAGTTAGTACTTCCCATGATACCTCAGCCACGTAAATGTTTTCAAATTGAGAAATATCTATTCCAAGTCTGTATCTCTCTCTAGAGAGGGAATACCTATGGCCCTATACACTGGAAAGTTTATAAATAGGTAGTCCTGCATTTGAGAGCCTACCAGTAATGTGTGTGTGTGTGTGTGTGTGTGTGTGTGTGTTCATGTGTGCGTGTGTGTGCGTGTGTGTGTGTGTGTGTGTGTGTGTGTGTGTATTTTACAGAATCCTGAAGGAGGCCTATATGTGGCTGTGACTCGGTTGGCAGGCATCACTGGTATTGTCATCACACTGTGCCTCATATTAATTATCACCTCCTCCACCAAAACCATCCGGAGATCTTACTTTGAACTGTTTTGGTACACACACCATCTCTTTGTGATCTTCTTCATCGGGCTCGCCATCCACGGAGCTGAGTGAGTGTTTAATTTCCACCGTCGAGTACTTTAAGTCCTTCAGTTTCCAGGTGTGATGCTGTTAGAGGCACAGTGGCCTCCTTGTCTACGTGTGGGCAGCCTGTCTGCTGATAGAATATGAGGGGACAACAGGGGTCAGTTTGAGAGAGACCACTCCGCAACATTTTAGTTTCTTCCACCTGGTTCATACCTATTATTTCTTTAGTTATTTAATAATAGCTATTATTAATGCAGTTATTTCTAGCAAGCTTGAAAAATGCACCAAAGTTTGAGTGTCTTTGCAAGTGTATAAGACATGTTAAGGGTGCTGGAGGGGTCTTGGATGTCTGCAGTGATGTTTCTTATGGTTTAATCGCTAGGAAATTAGTCCAACTCCCAAACTTGAGGGGCTAATGATTAAGCAGGTGAAAGCGTTTGCTGTCGTTCAATGAGTTTTGATTCAAGCTGGACATTTATTGATTGCCTACCATGTTTGAGGGCTGATCTCAGGTACTGTGGGGGAATACTAGAAGGAAAAATACATGGTTATTGCCTTCCAGCCTTCTAATATGATAAAGGTAAGAGCTCTCTTCTATTGAGCACTTGTTATAGACATGAAATGTTTCTTTTAGGTAGAGATGCTCTCACATCCCCATTTCCTGGGGGAGATTGTAGACAAGGAAACAGATTAACAGAGGTAAAATATGTAGCCCAAGTCACCCTGTTTGTAGAGCACCCTGTCAGCTGCTCTAAGGCAGGCTGTGACAAATACTTTCATAGAGACTCAGTGCCTGCATGTGTGGTTGGGACAGTTCCCTTATTGGGAATCCTATTTAATATCAGGTTTCCTTTTTATGCTATTTCACACCAGCTGGTTCTCACACCTGCACACAAAAGTAGGCGTGGGGAAGTTCCCTGGTGGGTCTGAGGCTCTATAGCTAAGCATGAAGGGAGTAGATACTCAAGGCTCAATGACTCTGCTGAGAGCCAAGTTGGCCTAGAGGTGATTAAGACCTGAGTGTGAAAAGGGGAAGAGCAGGAAGGAGCAGCACTGAGCAACTACTTGTGTGCATTCTTAATCCACTTGCTGACTCCGACCCCTGATCAGCTCTTAAGCACCAGGAAATCTGTGTAGACAAAGAATCTCTTGACTTTCCTGAAGCAACTGAAAATCTTTAAATGGGATATGGTCATAATCCAACTGTTTCAGAGAATCCTAGAGAAAACAAAATGAATCTCTCCCCATTTCTAGTTTAGTAATTCCGGCACTTTATGTTTGTACAGTTTCTCAACTATACATTTTCCTTTGGAGCAGGCAGAGGAGACGGATTTACCCCACTCTCCATCTGAACAGAATCTGCTACGTACATTGGTTGGCTGATCGCTCACAGTCTCCTGGCCAGGCAGAAGCTGAGCTAGGATTAATATCCAGGTTTTCTGACTTCTGGTCCTGGCAGTGAGAAGACGGGAGAATCCCCTCCCCCCTTTTTTTTCCTCTCACTTACTCCACATGTGAACTTGGGCATTAGAAACTTTGATAGTTACCATTTGTTAGACTCTTACTTTGTGCCCGGCATTTTTTATGCATCATGCCGATTGATTACTAAAATAAACCTTTAATTAGGTATTATTATTACCTATTTTACAGCTAAAGAAACTGAGGCTTGGAGGAAGTTCAATAACTTCCCAAGGCCACCAAACTAGCAAGCGGTAGACGTGGGATTTGAAACCAACGCTGTCTGACCTAGGCCCAGAAGTGTTTTCTCCAAATCATTCTGCTTCTAGTTGCTAGTTTCTCTAAGCTTCGGTGTTCTCATATGTAAAATGGGGGTGCTAATACTTACCATTCAATCTTGTTATGAGGGTCAACTGAGATAATTTGTGTACAGTGCCTTTCCCCAGGTCTGGCACAGTAATTCTCTGCCCCCAAACGTAAGGACAGAAAGGGATGGTTAACAGCCTTGAATTAGAACAGTCACAGGAGCCTCTGCTTGGCTCAGTCGGCTAAGTGTCTCACCCTTGGTTTTTGCTGAGGTCATGATCCCAAGGTCGTGGGATCGAGCCCCGTGTCAGGCTCTGTACTGGGTGTGGAGCCTGCTTAGAATTCTGTCTCTCTCTCTCTCTCTCTCTCTCTCTCTCTCTCTCTCCTTCTGCCCCTCTCCTCCTCTCTCTCTGTCTCTCTCTCTCTAAAAATAAGTGTTAAAAAAACCATTTGCAGAATGTACCAAGTGGCACAATAAAGTTTAGCTCCCCCATAGAAACTATTACAAAGGGCCTTTTGTGCCTCTATTCTCACATATTCTGAAGACCCTGCAATTTATGTTCCTCGAGGTCAGGAACCTGACTTACCTGACCTTGTGCCTCCCTTCCTCTGTTCCCACTAAACCCACATTGTCTTGTGTGTTAGCAGTTGCTCAATTACAGTTTATGGAATTGAAATGAATGGGCTGTGGGCACTTCAAAGGGCACACCATTAGTGCCGATGTCTGTGAGAATGTCATAATCTCCACAGAGTCTTCTTAAATTGATAAAACTTTTTGGTTCAATTTAGGCAATTTGAGTTTAACCAATGAAGCACCTGGACTAAGCCTCAAAGCTACTGTGTATGAGTGTATGGACTGTCAACTACACAAGGGTGCCTGTCCGCAGGGCATAAAATTAGCCCACGCTTTGCTGGCCATGCTCTTTGCCTCTAATACTGCCCTCTCAGAGGGGGCGTCTTTTTCTAATTTGCACCAAGGCACTGTATGGGCTACTCATTGCTCTGTTAGATTTACGGTTTTCCTGTTTCCGTTTGTTTATAAATGAAAGTAACACTCGAAACGGAAGCACACATGCTCCCTTTAAGAAAACACATATTAATGATCCAAAACTTACCCTGTACGATGTTACCTATACTTTGTGCCATTGTACATATCTTTTTTCTATTGCTGAAGAAGACATATTTTCTTTCCCTTCCTCAAATCTATTCAGAGGGGTCAATAAGATATTACTGGTAAATGGAAAGTACAGGATTCATATTAGAATACTTGAAATATGCCCAGAGTCTCAAAATACTAAGAGCTTGATTTCTCGCTGCTAAACCGTCCGGACTTACATTTCCTCCCCAGGCGCATTGTACGTGGGCAGACCCCACAGAGTTTAGACAAACACCATCACGAAATTTGTGAGAAAAAGATCTCAGAATGGGGAAAAATAGAGGAATGCCCAATCCCACAGTTTTCTGGGAACCCTCCTATGGTATGTACAATTCATTGTTACTTTTACGATTTCTTTACCAACCATCTTCAAACTGTGTCTAAGAAATACGTACAAATGTCATAGAGCTGTCCATTACGAAGGCCATGGAAGTGCTAGAATGTTATGTGTCTAGTTTTTTCTGCTACACTTATTGTCTAGAATTATTTCTTGAAAAATAAGGATTGCATTGGTCTGTTCTGAACATCCTGATCTAAAACTTGAAAAAGGATTGTTTTTGAAAGTGCTGTTGGGGTTCAAGAAATTCCATCTCTTCTCTTCTGGATATGAGGCCATGATAGCAGTTAATGATTTCCAGAGGGATTCCATTCTGAGCTGAGTTGGATGACTCAGATAGTCACTTAGAAGGAGCTATGAGCCTCTTTGGATATAAGGTTCCTACCAACACCCAAAGGCTTTGCGTATAGAGCAGGAGTGTGGCAAGGGTGCCCATGGGAAAACATGCGGGAATATTAACTCTCTGTTCAGACCTCCTGTTGGGTGCTCTGCACAATTCCATTTTGTGTATTCTCAATATCTCTGCTCCACTGAGTGAGAAGTGGGCCCTGTGTTCTTCATATCTTTTCTTCCATTGGCAGGCAGTATACTCTATTGGTTATCATGCTAACCGTTGGTATAAAACTAGGCAAAAATCAACATCTGTATAGGGCTTCTGGACAGGATTATAATTTTTTTAAACACAGTGTAACAGAAAGGCAGACGTCCCATCTCATTTTCTCCTTAATTTTTTCTACTTTCCTACTATAACAGTTTTCTTCCTCTAAGACACAGTATGCTGTCCAGGGGCTTAACATCTTGAAGTAACCTTGCTCATTAATGAAAGCACCAGACGTCTCAATGCACTGCCCCTCTACATACAGACATCAATAGAAAGGAAAAAAAAGGAACTGTATTGCAGGCCCTCATATGGTTTAGGGGAAGGCACATTTCCTTGAAGACAGCTGGAATCAGAGTACTACCTTAATAGGCATCTACCTCAAAGGAGCTTCTGGGTTTCTGGGATTAGAGGCAATGTCCGAGACCTGGCTCCATTCAGTGGGGCCCCATTGTGGCACCCAGGAAATAGATGGATGATGCTAGGATTTTTTTTTTAATTTTTAATGTTTATTTATTTTTGAGAGAGAGAGAGAGTGAGAGAGCAGGGGAGGGGTGGAACTGGACAGAATTGGAAGCGAGCTCCAGGCTCTGAGCTTTCAGCACAGAGCACGACACAGGGCTCGAACCCACGAACCGTCAGATCATGACCTGAGCCGAAGTCGGACACTTAACTGACTGAGCCACCCAGGTGCCCCAGATGTCAGGATGTTTTAAAAACCTGTCCCATGACGGGGCACCTGGGTGGCTTAGTTGGTTAAGCATCCAACTCCTGATTTGGGCTCAGGCAATGATCTCACAGTTCTGTGGGTTCAAGCCCCGTGTGGGCTCTGTGCTGACAGCATAGAACCTGCTTGGGATTCTCTCTCTCTCCTCCTCTCTCAGCCCCTATCCCACTTTCTCTCTCTCTGTTAATAAACATTTAAAAAGTTTAAAAAATTAAACAAAAAAACCTGTCCCTTGAAAACAAAGGCCAGCAGCAGAATATTTCTAACTTTTGGGGCAGATATTCAGGTGCTCTCAACTTCCAATAACAAGTTTCTTCAAAAAATTTAATAGAAAGACCATATGTGAGACTTTGGAATTTTTTTTTCTTTCTTGGAATCCATTCTGGAATGCCATCTTTTTAAGTAATGTTGCCTTCTAAAGCTCTTGGCTATTTCAGATATTAAACTAGGAACCTAACTGACTGTGCCCCAGGATGGATCTGTGTGTCCTAAAGGTTTTTATTATAGCCAATAATAGTACAGGATAACTCCAGTGTTATGAAACACTGGAGTTTCTGACCAGAAGGGGATCTAAAGAAATCTAAAAGTCTTTGGGCTTATCCCTTTCAGCAGGTACATTGCATAGCTCTGAGAACTTACCAGGATATTGGAGAAACAGCTGCATTCTTGCATAAAATTTCTTACCTTGCAAAAGATGAAGCTTTGACTGCATGGCTGAGAGAAAGCAACTTCAATGTTGCATTGAAAAATATGGTGTTGTTGAAATGGTATCCTTAAGAGAAACATTAATTCTGAAACCAACCTTGCTCTGCTGTAAGGTTATTGCAACTGCTGTTGCAACACGAGGAGGAAATCCCATTCTTTTGGACAGTTCCTCTTGGGAGAGTTTCATACTGTAGATGAAGTTCCCCAATGTGGCCAAGGAGAATGCTCATTTTTATCGACTCAAAAATTTGCTTTGATTTTAGATATTTATGATGTGTTCTGTTGTATAACAAATTTACTAATCTAATATCAAATATTTAAACAAGCCTACAAAGATTAACTTGACTTCTACAATGTTTTGTCCTCATGAATCTTGTATTACCTACTACCCCTTAACACATCCTGTTTTCATTTTTTGCTCCAATTACAGACTTGGAAATGGATTGTTGGTCCCATGTTTCTGTATCTCTGTGAGAGGTTGGTACGGTTTTGGCGATCTCAACAGAAAGTGGTCATCACCAAGGTATTGTCTGGTTTACAAATTACTAATAGCATCTAACTATATCATGAACAAGTTTACCCAAGTTCTCTATATCATTGGTCAGAGCTGTCTTTCACCCGGTTTCTTTCGATTAAACATAGGGTAGAGAGAAGACCTATAGTTAATTTCAGTCAGTGTACTTAGCTTGATAATCAAGTAGTTGGACCTTTTAACTCGGGGAGCTACAAGTTAACATTTTCTGTTGAAAAATAAAGCCAACTGTTTTGTGTGCATGAATCTCTCTCTCTCGCTCTCTTTCTCTCTCTCTCTCTCTTTCATTGTGTGTGTGTGTGTGTGTGTGTGTGTGTGTGTGTGTGTGTGTAGAGGGGAGAAGCATACAGTGATGATGTGAGCAGATTAAGAGTGAAGAGGCAAAACACATGAGTTCAAGAGGGCACACACTGAGCCTTAAAATACTCAGATGTTAAAAGAACCAGGGAGCCAAGGGCAGGTCTGACTGAGGTTGAGATACCATTCCAAGTCTCCCTTTATCTCCTTTTCTGTGCTGTGTATGTAATCATAGAATATCAGAGTTGAAGAATCCAAAGTCTCAAGGAGGTTAGTAACTAAACTGCATCTAGAATTGAGTTCATCAACACCAGGTACAAGGTGGCCTTTTCTCCCCATGCTTCTATGCTGCTTCTCATTACTAACTATGTAAATATACAACTAATTAAATAGAAATAGAAATTCCTGCTTATAGCTTCAGGAAACAACAGACAAAGCTAGTTTTATCAAATAAAATTTAATTCAACTCAATACAGTTCAACAAATGTTCCATCCTCCACCCAAGCTTTTCTTTCTTGGCATCTATGGAAGGCCAGAGTAAAGTTAGTCCAGCTGGCCTTAGAAATCGTGAAATATAGGAAGTGACAGCACTTCTCCTTTTATGATACTTATATTGGATTATAAGAAAAAACCCAAAGATGAGCAAAAAGAGCTGCCACAAAATTTTCCTTATTAGGCCAGACCTGACTAAGCAGACAAGGATTTCCCTTAAACATATTTCAAAGACAAACTTGTTTTCCTGTGGAGAAAATAGATATTCACTTTCTTCTTATAAACATAGATATTCATTTTCTTCTCAAAAAAGAAAAGAAAAGAAAAAGAAAAGAAAAGAAAAGAAAAGAAAAGAAAAGAAAAGAAAAGAAAAGAAACAAGATGTCATCCAAAAGTATTCCGGTGTCAATTCTTTCTGCTGGTACAGTTTATTTAGTTCCATCCCAATTTCGCCTGTGGTATCGAAATTGCAACAGGGTAAAAAATGTTTTCACCATACAAAATTGCAACATGGTGAACATCATTTTCAAAATAATTTTCATAAATTTTTATTTTCTGTTTTCAAAATGAAGCATTGTGGCTCTTTGTTTCAGTGAAGAAAGGAAGTCAGTTACAGCTTATCATTTAACATCTATTTAAATCACAAGTTTTGGAAATGTTTCGCAATGTGTATCGAAAGGATTTCCCACTTTACTCCTCCTCGCTCATGGAAAGGAAAGTTTCACATTATCAGTCAACATTTGGGAAGCTGCTGTTTTGTTTCTATTGATTTTTCTTTTCCTTGATGTCCCTTGTTTTTTAGTTGTACATAGAAAGTCCTAGGTATCTCAAGAATTGTCCCAGAAATATATTACTTTCTGTATTGTGATGACAGCTTTTGATTGTGTTTTTTAAAATTATTTACCAACTCACCAGTTGATGGATGTCTGGACTGTTTCCAATGTTTTGCTCTTATAAACAAAGCTGTCACGAACACTTGTATACATAGAGAATGAGGATGGCAACGGGTGGCTGGGGCCTGGCTTTGGGAGAGATGGATGGTATACTTCCCAGGTAGGTAGAAATGTAGAAACAATGCATGGAATCAGGCAGATTCAAGGTGTGGCTCAGGACAAAGATAGACTAGTACCTTAGGCTTGGTTTGGGGGATGTTACTATACTACTAGCCAATGGGGTCTCCTTCTTCTATCCAGCTGCCAAGGCTCTCAATCATCCCCTGGGGAGGCAGGAAGACTGAGCAGGAAGACATCTCTTCTTCCTGTTTGTAGTTACCTGCCTTGACTTCTTGGAGAAAAAAAATATCACAATAGGCTGGTGTCTTAAGTTAGATTCCCTGACAAAGACTCTGAAACAGCGAACTGCATGCAGAAGGTTTGTTGAGGCATAGTCTCAGGAAAGGAACCTGCAAAAGAAAAGAAAGTCAGGATGGGGGAAGAAATAGCTGACCCTCAATGAGGTCGCAACTGCAGCCTCAGCTGATGCTACAGGGAGTGCCAGGGTTGGGATGACTCTTGGGACTTGTCCCAAGTTGAGGAGAGGGGCTCAACTTGTTTTGTTCCGTAGGTGGTCACTCACCCTTTCAAAACCATCGAGCTACAGATGAAGAAGAAGGGATTCAAGATGGAGGTGGGACAATACATTTTCGTCAAGTGCCCCAAGGTGTCCAGGCTGGAGTGGCACCCTTTCACGCTGACCTCCGCCCCTGAGGAAGACTTCTTTAGCATCCATATTCGTATCGTTGGGGACTGGACAGAAGGACTTTTCAATGCTTGTGGCTGTGATAAACAAGAGTTTCAAGATGCTTGGAAACTACCTAAGTAAGTACAAAGTGTGTATGTACGAAAGTGTATGAGTTCAGGGAAAATGTCACTAAATAGCTCCTCTTATCCCGTCTCTCACTCTACTATCTGCTGGGTCCAACAAAACACACAAGCTCTACAAATATAGGCAGCTATCTCTGTGTTCCCCATTGTATGTGTGTGGTGTGTTTATGCGTATATCTATAAGTCTTGTGTGAAACATAAAAAATATGTTTGAATCAAACATTAATAACAAATATTCCCAAATTCCTTTAAATGGGTAAGGGTCAAGGCCAAGTTATATTAACTTTTCTAACAAAGTTATAGTGTATCAAAGATGTTCTTAAAATTTAATTGATATATGTTATTTGAGGGTAAATGCCACATATTATTCGCTTTGTCCCCTCCTTCCCACATGCCTGAGACGGTGCTGGGCACTTAGTAGATGCTAGAGAAAAGCTTGTTGATTCACTCGATGAATACACAAGTGAAAATTGAAGATATTAAATTTATAAGATGTTATGACAGAAAATTCTCAGTTTACCTCAGGGTGTGATGTAAACAGGAATCTCGTGCGTGCGTGCGTGCGTGTGTGTGTGTGTGTGTGTGTGGTAGGTGAAGGGTGTGGAGAGATGAAAAAACACCCTTGAGAGTTATCAAATGTTTTCAGTTAGCTAAAACTTCCTTTTATTACTTCCAACCACACTGTTGACATCAGGTTCATTACTTGAAAGCTATTTCAGAAAAGAAAGTGCCCCATAGATACGTCGTCCCGGTTCGATGTGACATATTGCACACACCCCCAGTGAAAACCTGTGCCCCATCCTTCTCTGAAGTGCAAGATAGCCCCGTAACCATCTCCTCACACGCCTCCTTCCAGGATAGCTGTTGATGGGCCCTTTGGCACCGCCAGTGAAGACGTGTTCAGTTATGAGGTGGTGATGTTGGTGGGAGCAGGGATCGGGGTCACACCCTTCGCATCCATTCTCAAGTCCGTCTGGTACAAATATTGCAATAATGCCACCAATCTGAGGCTCAAAAAGGTAAGTTCTTTCATTTTTCACAGGGCTCGGATAAGGTCGTTAGGTTCTGCCTAGTGAAGCCTGAGAGAGACTTCAGGGCAGAGGCTGGCAGAGACCAAAGGAAGTGAAGACAAGTTCTGCGTGGTTGCAGCGAGACCGACTTCTCATAAAAGGGCGATTTGAGAAGTTAAATGTGCTTTCATAGAAGCAGGTCTATTATTGAAAGCAACGTACTATGCTCGTACGGCGTTAGTAGAAATTCACAAGAAACGAAGATGCGGCAGAAAGTATTCACAACCCCAGTCCAGTAGCTATTGTTTTTGTGTATTCTTTTCCAATATTTCCCCACAAGTTTACATACTCCTGGAAACTTGTACATATACCTTCATGTCCTGCTTTAGCAGAAACATATTATGGTGTTTTTCAGTGTTGTCACAGGCTTTATAATGATCCTTTTTAATGATTCCTCCGTGTTCCATTGAGAGGATATAGAAAAACTTTTCTATCATCCTGTGTTAGACATTGAGGTTGATTGCATTTCCAGTCCCCCAGTACTTTTTAGTTTGCAAGGGGAGGGCAGGAGACATGTCCTTTCATGAAACGTTCACTTTCTTCTGGGAAGCTCCTCAGAATAAATTCCCAGGGCATTTTTTTGGTCACATGTAAATTTGGTTTCCTTGCCTGGTAAAGGACACCTTGAATGAAACGTGAGTCATTCTAATAACTATAGAGATAACCTCTAATAGGGACATGGAGTGTACCTTGACTTTTCATTCTCCCCTTTCTCTCTTTACTGTATGGAGGAGGAACTCAGGAATGCCTGATCCTATTGTGCACAAAGGAAGCCAGGGATCTGGGGTGGGTAAGGGCAGACCTAGAGGGAAAGTGGGGAGCTAATGTTTTTTCCTAAGTCATATACTTCTGAGACCAAGCTATTGATGTACTGCCCCGCCAGTGTGAAGGCCAGCACAGGTTCATGTGAGCTAGCTTATGAAACGCCCAGCGCTTTCTGAAAACCTATGTTTCCAGGCATTCTGAGCAGCAGGAAAAAGTCGAGTGGGGGGAAGAGCAGAAATCCATATATCAGTTGCGATAAGGCCTATTTAAATCTAGACTGCTTCATGATCTGTGGCTCTTGCAGATATACTTCTACTGGCTCTGCCGGGACACGCACGCCTTTGAGTGGTTTGCCGACTTGCTGCAGCTGCTGGAGACCCAGATGCTGGAGAGGAATAACGCCGGCTTCCTCAGCTATAACATCTACCTCACCGGCTGGGATGAGTCTCAGGTGAGGGCGACGTCCCAGATCTCAGGTCCTTCCCCCAGTGTCCAGGGCTGACTGACTTCCCTTTGGTTATGGGAGTATTTTGTGTACCGTTTTTACCAAGAACTGTTGATGGGTTTTAGTGATCCAGCCTGTCCACCCTCACTCAATATCCCCACGTGTTCAGACTAACGAGCCTAGATTCAAAGTTAGTATCTGAGGAACAGATCAAAGCTAAGGAACCTACAAGGGAATAGGTGCCATGACTTTGACTGTATTAAAGCCACATTCCTACCAGGGGACTCAACCCAGGTGGACAAGATGATCCACCTCTCTTTATATCTCTCTCTCTATATATCTCTACCTTTATATCAGTATACACACACATATTCCTCTAATTTTATGTTTATGTGTGTTTTTCAATATACACAATACATTTAATAAGTAGTAATAATAACTGCTCATAGTTATTAAGCCTATACTATGTGCTAGGTACTTTTATTAGTGTTTAAATAGATTGTCTAATTCAATCCTAACAACAGCCCTATGAAACAGCTACTGTTATTATTCATACTTTATAGGTGAGAAAACCAAAGCCCAGAACAGGTTAGGTCGTTTGTCCAAAGGTACTGAACTAGTAAGAGGCAGAGGCAGAATGTTCCAGAGCCTGCACTCTTAACAACTCCCAGGAGTTCATGATTATCATTTATATTTGATAATATATTGAAATATAGTTAATGAAGATGATATATATTGTGTATATATGTATATATGTATGTATGTATGTAGCATATATGTATGTGTGTATATATATATATGTGGGTATAGTATACTATGTAATGCATGAGACATAACACATTACACACACACACACACACACACACACAAACACGTACCCCTCCCTCCAGGCACATTGCAAAATTTCATGTTTGCAATGAAAGCATTCTACAATTTATAAGACAGCCCCTGCAACAAAGAACTATCTGGCTTCAAATGTCAAAAGTGTTGACATTGAGAAACTCTGAAACAAGTTAATGATTCCTAGGGGGTAACATCTTTCTAAATAAGCAAACATTAATTACTTGGCCTGGAAGCAACAGAAGCTATCCCCCTGTGTAAGGAGCTAAGGCAAGAGTGTCTGCCTATCACTGGCCAGTGTCTCTACTGGCCATAGCCACACATTGGCGCCTGGTGTTTGTGAAAACTGGTTTCTCATTTGGGTTTTGGTGTATTGTTTATCATAGACTCTCTGGGTCTTAGATGAGTCTGGTTGCAAGTGTGGATCCAGGGACACATGACCATGAAAAGTGCTGCTCTAGAAAAATGGGATTTCGCAATGCCACTTCTGTAATTTTAAAAGCAAAACAACAACAAATATTTGATCAAGATGAGACCGGGGGAAAATATATAATACATAAATCACTTGGCAGTTTTATTATTTAAAAACTCACGCACCATTTTTTAAATGGGAAATGTATTTGCATTGAAAAACAATTATTTTGCTTTACAAAACTGGTCTCTACAGGGTTATGAAACCAGACTGGCCACCCTTCTTAGCCCATCATCCATCCCCTGTACAGTGAATTTAAAATCTGATTTAAGTTTTAAATACATTTAATTAACCACTTTTATGAAAAATATTTGTTGTTCAAACTGAGGCTCCCTAGAAGGGTAGCAGAAAACAACATGTGACTGTGTATGTACACACACACACACACACACACACACAGACTACCTTTAGACTTGATTTATTGTCTCATTGTGTTACCAAAATATCAGTGCATTAATCTGTTTTAGTTCTTAGCAATTCTCCTAAAGGTCTGCCCTTCTAGATTGTAAGTTACCTGAGGAGACCCAGTTTTTTCATATTTGTTTACCTTCTAGCCTTCAACGATATATATATGTATATATTCAACTATAACTATATATATATGTATATATATATATATAGTTAATATGGGTTTTTTTATAGCATGTCTCTGCTTTGTGAATTCATGTCCTTTCCTACAGGCCAATCACTTTGCTGTGCATCACGATGAGGAGAAAGACGTGATCACAGGCCTGAAGCAAAAGACCTTGTATGGACGGCCCAACTGGGATAATGAATTCAAGACAATTGCAAGTCAACACCCAAAGTAAGGAGTCCCCCACCACAGTGTTCTTGAGGCCCATGGCCTGCCTAAAGCAGCAACTCTCAAACACGGCTCGATTTGTGTGCTCTGAAAACCAAAACACCTAGGTTACTATCTTCACACCCACTAAAATTTTCTAGATATGTATGACTTTACAAGAGAGTCTTTAAATCACACGAAAATTACCTGGAGAATTATTATAAACAAAGATGCTTGGGCCCCCCACCTCCACGTTTCTGAACCCTTTTCCTCCTAAGAAGGGTTGTAACTTGGTTCTTTTCTTTCAGCTCCTAAATTTCACCAGTGTATCTACTTCTTCTAATTTAATACGATTCATACTTTTATTATTAAGGAGACACCATCCCCACTTTCAGTTTTAGTTTTGGGGTCTAAAATCATAAGTTGACAGACATCCTAAGGTCCTTTCTGCCTTCATTAAAGCTTTAGCCGTTCTGAAACTTTGAGGAGATCCTCTACCTTACTAGAACTCACGATAAACTCAAGAATCACCACGAACACACCCTTCAGGCCATTGCTTTGTACGCTTTAATGAGCATATAAATCACTTGGGGATCTTTTCACAATGCAGATGCTGATTTAGTAAGTCTGGGGTGGGAGTCGAGAACCTACATTCTTAAAAAGCGGACTAGGAGGCTACTGGTCTGGAACCACACCTTGAGGAAGGAGACTTTATTTTTTTTTTTAATTTTTTTAACGTTTATTTATTTTTGAGACAGAGAGAGACAGAGCATGAATGGGGGAGGGTCAGAGAGAGGGAGACACAGAATCTGAAACAGGCTCCAGGCTCTGAGCTGTCAGCACAGAGCCCGACGAGGGGCTCGAACTCACGGACCGCGAGATCATGACCTGAGCCGAAGTCAGCCGCTTAACCGACTGAGCCACCCAGGCGCCCCGAGGAACGTGACTTTAGAATCTAAAACACAGAGAGATGAATCCCCACCAAGCTGTTGGCCGAGTTGGTGAACCTAAACCAGATTTGTTCCTGATTTCAAGATGCTGGAGACGGTTTGGGGACATAGAGCCCTGAAGTGAAGTAGCCCACAGACTCACGAATTCACCACCATTTTCTCTGTGGTAGAGGTCTCTGTAAACTCTACTTGAATGTCATTTCCCAGGGCGGTCAACTGCCTTTTGAAGCTGTCGCCACAAACAGGGCTGAACCACTCTCCTGCAGGGTAATCCGAACTCTGCCATTAGTGGAAAAGACACAGGGGCAGAGGGAAATAAGAGATTCCCTCACGTGCTTTGTAGTCTATCTCATCCAAAAGCCTAAAACGGTTTATTTTTCCTTTCTTTCCCCAAAGTACCAGAATAGGAGTTTTCCTCTGCGGACCTGAAGCCTTGGCGGAAACCCTCAGTAAACAGTGCATCTCCAACTCTGAGTCTGGCCCTCGGGGAGTGCATTTCATTTTCAACAAGGAAAACTTCTAACTGGTCTCTTCCACGAGAAAATCAGTGAGGATTATGCTGCCAAGTACCCAACCCAATAATGCTAGTTGATAATGTAAGTTCCCCCCTTAAAAAGAGAGAGAAAATGAAGTTACAATGTGCAGGTTTTCCCTGAAAGGGATGTCAGAGATGTCAAAGATCATTTGATAGTGGTAATTTGCATTTGTATGGGGCTTTATGGTTTTCAGAGCACTTTTACAAACTGTATTTCATTTTTCACTCACAGTAATGCCAGAGAAAGGTAGGACAAGGATTCCTGGGCTCAGTATTTAGGATAAAAAAAATAGGGACTCGAAATGGTGAAGTAACTTCCTTAACATTATGAAGCTTGGACCTAGTGCACGTCGCTCCGGGTTTTGTGGTCTTTCCATGATACCAGGCTGCCTTAAACTAAAAACTGGGACAAATAGGTATGTGATATGCCCATCTGCTTTTAAAAAGCATCTACCCCTTGTTTTATTTAAATACACACACAAAATGTCTCTTATTTGTGTGGCTAATGTTTTATTGTCATATCATCATTATCATCATCATCATCACCATCAACAAATTCATGCCCTAGAAATGAAAATCCCCAGCTTTACTGTGTAGCTATTGAATTCACACCCCATAGAATGTTCTAGATATCCATGAGTTCAAGAGAGAGCCTCTAAATCACTGTTAGTGTGGCCAGAAACAGTTGGTTTTTTTCTTAGAACTGCTTCTATTTCTGGAAACTAAAACAGCTTTATTTGCCCCACCCTCTGAAGCCACAGATATTTAGAACTACTTTGGTAATGAGGAAGGAAGAAAAGAAAGCTGGGGGAAGGGCACAAGACTGGTTTAGGAGGAAAGGGTGAGGGAAGGGGGAAGAGAACAGGAGAATGAAAGAAAGCAAAAAAGGTCTCACACTGGTCACTTTCCACCCTAGATTTCTTAGTCTTGTTATGTATTGAATGTAATTGAAGGAGGCTTACACATAATTCATTTTGTTTTGATTACATGTGGTATTGAATCTGAGATTCTGGTTGCAAATTTTGACGCTGGATGGGCATATGCATTGGACTGGGATGAAGTAGTAATAACTCAGTTGTTCCTTTGGGCTCCCGGGACATGCAGGTCACTGAGGGCGGGTCCTGACAAGTCAGGCTTGCTGTGAGAATGTTGCCTCCCCAGAATGTCCCAGGAAGGTTTTTACTTAGAGAAACTTAGGTCCAGCCTGTTCATACTGAAACCCAGGTATCACTTGATTCATTCACCAAATTTTTATTGTGCTGTTTACTATGACTCAGGCTCTGTGCTCATAGTTTCGGTTCTTTATACCAATGTGTGAAGAAGCAATCACGGTTCTGAAAATTCTGAGAATCCTGGCCGTCTCTAACCCTGTGGCATGAGTAAAACCAACTCCATTTGTGGCTCTGAAAATATTTCTCCAGGGTTTTTTACCTTGATACCAGAATAGTTACCAAACCAGAGAGCCCTGTCCTGTGTTATCCTGGTTATGAGATGAAAAATGAAGTGTGAAAGTGCTCGCCATTACCATATTCTTCTCCCAAGCAGCTAGCTGCCAGCTGCCAATACAGCTTTTTCAGCTTTTAGTATTTAGCGCTTAGCAACAGGTACCAAGAGGATGATTAAGCATTGTTTTTAATCTCAACGCTATGAAGGCTTCTCTGAGTTCTCCTGCTTTTGCAATATTGCATTTATGAAATTTGAATACTTGTAGGTGCTGTATTTGAGTCCTTTGGTGGGGAGGGGGGGCTCTGGGATATAATCCTAGGAAGAACTGTTAAAACCGTGCTCAACTATTAAAACTGATGAGCTTCTGTTGGTGTCTGTGTTATTGATCTTCTTATTAAAGGGTGGATTCAAACAGCAAAGATTTGCTCTGCCCCAGTGGGGTTGAGAGTCTGTGTTTTTGCACGTGACATGCCAAACATGTCGTGATTTATGGGTTGGGAAGGGAAAACTGGGTACTGAGTTCTATTGCTCACGTCCTAGGGACCCTCACAGCAGTGGTAGGAGACAATACAGTGTCACCTCACCTTGTGGAAAGAATCTCTCAAAGACAAAGAACCCCTAGTCTGAGCCTCACATCAGGCTTGTGCTGACAGCTCAGAGTCTGGAATCTGCTTCGGATTCTGTGCCTCCCTCTCTCTCAGCCCCTACCCGCCCCCCCTCCCCAAAAATAAATAAACATTTAAAAACTTTTAAGAAACGCTGGTTAATCCAATTCACGTTAATTTTTATTACTTTTATTTATTTATATTTATTTATAATGTTTCCTTAGCTTTATTGAGGTATAATTGACCAATAAAATTGTAAGATATTTAAAGCATACCACATGATGATTCACCAAAGAATGTTTTTCCAAAGAACAACTTTTACCTATATAACCACAAGGCAGTGAACAAATCCAAGAAATTTAACACTGTCACAGAACCAACGTTTACTCTCTAGGCTATGTACAAGTGACGTTGTATCCTCAGTGCACTGCGTTAGAGGGTAGCCATTGTCAGTTGGTCCTGTTATTGATGGTATTAAGTTTATCACCAGGTTTCTCTGTATAAATGGAAAGGTTTCATTTTACTTCTGTAACTAGTAAGTCACATTTGGGGATACTTTGGGACCTTACAAATCTCATTTTCTCCAATAGCCTTTTACCCAGTCGTTTTAGCATACATTAATGAAATTTCACTGAATCAATTTTTACAATGATGGTTACAAAATATCTGTATTCTGAAACCTCAGTAATCTGCCAATTTCTTTTCTTTTTTTCCTAGATTTTTTTGAGATATAATTGACATATAACATTGTGTAAGTTTAAGATGTACAAAGAGTTGATTCGATATATTTATATATTGCAGAATGATTACCACCGTAGTGTTAGCTAACACCTCCATCTCATCACATACTTACCAATGATTTTTTTTTTTTTGGTGAACACATTTAAGATTTAGTCTCTTAGCAACATCCAAATATACAATACAGTATTATTAGCCATAGTCACCATGCTGTACCTTAGATCCCCAGAACATTTTCATCTTGTAACTGTAAATTTGTACACTTTAACCAATATCTCTCCATTTCCCCCACACCCCAGCACCTAGTAACCACTGTTTCTCTGAGTTCGGCTTCTTTAGATTCCATATATATGTGAGATCATACCGCATTTGTCTTTCTTTGTCTGACTTATTTCACTTAACATAATGCCCTCAAGGTTCATCCAGGTTGTTGCAAATTGCAGTATTTCCTTCCTTCTCATGACTGAGAAAGAAAAATGTTATTCCATACACAATGGAGTATTATTATATTATTATATATACAAATATTTTATATATTTTATAATATTATAAATATTATATATAAATATAAATATATATAAATATTATATATATATAACTTTTTCTTTATCAATTCATCTGTCGATGGGCACTTAGGTTGTTCCACATCTTGGCTGTTGTGAAATCATGCTGCAGTAAACACGGGAATGCAGATATCTCTATGAGATAATAATTTCAATTCTTTTGGATATATGCCCAGAAGTGGGATTGCTGGATCATAGGATAGTTCTATTTTTAATTTTTTGAAGAACCTGCATATTGTTTTCCATAGTGGCTGCACCAATTTACATTCCCAACAACAGTGCACAAGGGGTCCCTTTTCTCCCCACTCTTGCCAACACTTGTCATCTCTTGCCTTTTTGATGATAGCCATTCTAACAGGTGCGAGGTGATATCTCATGATGGTTTTGATTTGCATTTCTCTGATGATGAGTAATGTTGAGAACCTTTTCATGTACCTGTTGCCCATTTATATGTCTTCTTTGGAAAACTGTCTATTTAATTCCTCTGACAATTTTTTAAAATGTTTACTTATTGGGGGGGGGGAGTTGGGCAGAGATAGAGGAGGACAGATGATCTGAAACAGGCTCCGTGCTGACAGCAGAGAGCCCGATGCAGGACTTGAACTGACAAACTGTGAGACCATGACCTGAGTCGAAGTCAGACACTTAACCGACTGAGCTACCCAGGTGCCCCCTCTGCCCAGTTTTTAATTGGATTTCTTGATTTTGCTATTGAGTTTTAAGAGGCTCTTTATATATTTTGGATATTAACCCCTTATCCAATGTATGATTTGCAAACATTTTACCCCATTCAGTAGGTTGCCTTTTCATTTTGTTTGTCATTTCCTTCACTGTGTAGAAGCTTTTTGTCTGTTTGATGTAGTCCCACTTATAAATTATTGCTTTTATTGTTTGTGGTTTTGGTGTCATATCCAGGAAATCACTGCCAAGACTAACATCAAGGAGTTTTTTCCTTATGTTTTCTTCTAGGAGTTTTATGGTTTCAGGTCTTACAGTCATGTCTTTAATCCATTTCAAGTTCATGTTTGCGAGTAGTGTCAGATAGAATAATTTCATTCTTCTGCATGTAGTTATCCAGTTTTCCAAGCACCACTTACTGAAGAGACTATCTTTTCCCCTCCACTGAGTATTCTTGGCTCTCTTGTCAAATATTAGTTGACCATATATGGGGGTTTATCTCTAGGCTCTCAATTCTGTTCCATTGGTCCGTGTGTCTGCTTTTACGCCAGCACCATACTGTTTTGATTACTATAGCTTTGTAGCATAGTTTGCCTCTAACTTTGTTCTTTCTCAGGATTGCTTTGGCTACTCGGGGTCTTTTGTGGCTCTATACAGATTTTAGAATTGTTTATTCTATTTCTGTGAAAAGTGTCATTGGTATTTTGATAGGCATTGCATTGAATCTATAGATGGCTTTGGATAATATGGACATTCTAACTATTAATTCTCCTGATGCATAACACAGGATATCTTACCATTTGTCTCTATCTTTTTCAGTTTCTTTCATTCAATTCTTGTAGTTGTCAGTATACAGATATTTCACCACCTTGGTTAAATTTATTCCTAAGGATTTTATTATTTTTGATGCTATTGTGAATGGGAGCGTTTTGTTTCTTTTTTAGATCTTTTGTTGTTAGTGTATAGAAACACAACTGTTTTTGATTTTTGTATCCTGCAACTTTACTGAATTCATTGATTAGTTCTAGCTTTTTTTGGGTGGAGTCTTGACAATTCTCTCTATGCAAGATCATATCATCTACAAACAAAGACAATTTTAATTTTCCTTTACTATTTGGATGTCTTTTATTTAATTTTCTTGCCTGATTGCTCTGGCTAGGACTTCCAGTACTCTGTTGAATAGAAGTGATGAGAGGGGGCACCGTTGTCCTGTTCCTGATGTTAGAGAAAAAGCTTTCAACCTTTCACCATTGAGTATGATATTAGCTGTGGGTTTGTCAATGTATGGCCTTTATTGTGTTGAGGCATTTTCATTCTATACCCAATTTATGAGAATTTTTATCCTGAAAGGATATTGAATTTTGTCAAATGCTTTTTCGACATCTATTGAGATGACCATATGATTTTTATCTTTCTATTAATGTGATATATTACATTTGTTGATTTGTGTATATTGAATAATCTTTGAATCCCAGGGACAAATACCCCTTGACCATGGCATGCAATCCTTTTAGTGTGCTGTTGAATTTGGTTTATTAGTATTTTGTTGAGAATCTTGGCATCTGTGTTCATTAGCCTATAATTTTTTTTATCTTGTGATGTCCTTATCTGGCCCTGGTATCAGGATAATACTGGCTTCATAATATGAATTTGGGAATGTTCCCTTCTCCTCAATTTTTTGGAAAAGTTTGGGAAAGGTTGGGGTTAATTCTTCTTTAAATGTTTGGTTGGATTCACCAGTGAAACTATCTGGTCCTAGAGTTTTCTATGTTGGGAGGTTTTTGATTATTGATTCAATCTCCTTACTCTTTTTTTGGTTTGTTCAGATTTTGTATTTCTTCATGATTCAGCCTTGGTAGATTGTATGTTTCTTAGAATTTATCCATTTCTTCTGGGTTATCCAGTTTGTATTCTCTCATGATCCTTTGTATTTCTGTGACATCAGTTATAATGTCTCTTTCATTTCTGATTTTATTCATTTGAGTCGTATCTCTTTTATTATGAGTTAGTATAGCTAAACTTTTGTCAATTTTGCTTATCTTTACAAAAATACCAGGTCTTAGTTTCATTGATCTTTTCTGTTATTTCTCTGGTGTTTGTTTTATTTATTTTTGCTCTGATCTTTATTTCCTTCCTTCTGCTAACTTTGGGCTAGCAGTTTGTTGTTCTATTTCTAGTTCTTTGAGGATTAAAGTGAGGTTGCTTATTTGAGTTGTTTCTTAATGTAGGCATGTATTGCTATGAACTTCCCTCATAGAACTGCTTTTGCAGCATCCCATAACTTTTGACGTATTGGGTTTCCATTTTTGTCTGTTTAGGGATATTTCTTGATTTACCTTTGATTTCTTTTTTGATCCATTGGTTATTCAGGAATGTGTTATTTAATCTCCATGTATTTGTAAAATTTCCAGTTTCCTCCTGCTATTGATTTCTAGTTTTGTACCATTGTGGTCAGAAAAGACACTTAGGATTTCAGCCTTCTTAAATTTGCTAAGACTTGTTTTATGACCTATCATTTGATCTATCCATGGCATCAATAACTATGTGGTCCTTAGTGAGCACTGTGAGGAGTCTTCAATGTCTGCAAGGGCTGTTGGGGTTCGAAATAGCACCTCCAGTTCCAGTAGTTGAAGATCAGGGTAGGCAGTGGTGGTGTCCAGAACTGGTGGTATAATACACACACTTGACTACAGGGGCCAGCTGCAGGTGCCTATGTAGTGGCTGGGGTCAGCTGTAGACACACTCGTAATGATGGGCACCAGAACAGGTAACAAGGACCGGGGCTAACTATGGGCTCACTAGCAGCTGCAGAGGACCTGGATGTTGGTGTGCTCTCCTATGGTTGCATACGCTCCTCACAGGAATGCACACTGCAGTGGAGGCTGGTGACAGGTTCAGGCTGGGAGTGTACACATATAAAGCCAGAGGGGTTAGTTATAGGTAGGCATGGTGGTGCCAGCCAGTGATGGAAGATGGGGCTTGATCTGGGTCCACAAGCATCTGCAAAGGCCCTAGTTGTTGATGCAGCACCCATGGCTATATACTCTTCCCCTGTGCTTGATGGCCGCAGTGGAAGCCAACGACTGGTGTCAGGCCAGTGGTGGGCAGGTACACAGCTGAAGGGGCTAGCCTTCAGATCAAGTATAGTAGTGGGGTCAGCTAGGGGGTCCTAGACTGATGTCTTGAATTTGTGCAGCTGCAGAAGCTAGAGCTGGCTGTGAGCATGGCTCCTGGGCTCTGGTGGGGATGGGCAGGGATTTCGGTGGGTGCGTGTCAACACTTGTCCAGCCACAGAGACTTCAATGGCTGCCGGTGCTGGTCCCAGGCTCTGGTAAGGATGGGAGGGGGAAGGGAGCAGGAGAAGTCAAACAGCCAGCATCAGCAAATGAATATCCTTGGGGCAAAAGTTAGAGAGATGTGCATGGGGTCCATGGCAGCTGTGCTGGCCTTTGGCCTCATCAGTGGCAAAATCTACTGAGTTCTTCTGCAGAGCAGGTCTCTATGAACAATGGCTGCTGCTCTGTGTTTGCTAATAACAGCCTCTGTTTTTCTTCCATATTCTTAGCTGGCTCAATACATCTCAACTTTGCAGGTCTGGGTGGGGTAAAGGTGAAACGGAACCTTTATGCAGTGTCCCAGAAGGCTGGGGAAGCTGGTCACTTAGCCCATTCTTCGGATGAGAGAAACTCTTTCTAACTGGGAAGTTCCTTCTTGGTGTTAACAATGGTGGCCTGGGAGATGGGATGATGCAGCAAAATGAATTTGTTTTCCTTCTCTTGTTGTGTTATTAATCTCAGTTTTTTTTGTTCAACTGTGTTTCTAAAGTGTCCTAAGTGGACTCAAGAGCTCTCCCAGGGCTGTTTTTGTTCATGGATAGTGTCTAATTATTATCTCTGTGGGGAGGAAGGCTGGAGAGCTGGCTTCTCCTATGTTACCATTTATTCCATGTAACCTAATTTTTACTTTCAAATTAAAATAAGATGGGACCTATCA
This sequence comes from Panthera pardus, assembly GCF_024362965.1. Taxonomy (NCBI): domain Eukaryota; kingdom Metazoa; phylum Chordata; class Mammalia; order Carnivora; family Felidae; genus Panthera; species Panthera pardus. The sequence continues at coordinate 92,171,136 of NW_026526843.1, read as the reverse complement.
AGAAATGAAAGTATCTTTCTTGGAGTAAAGAAGGCTCTAGGATGACTCAATAATATGTATAAAATTGGAACACCTGGGTGGTTCAGTCAGTTAAGCCTCTGACTTCAGCTCAGGTCATGATCTCATGGTTCATGGGTTCGAGTCTCAAGTCCGGCTCTGTGCTGACAGCTCAGAGCCTGGAGCCTGCTTCAGATTCTGTGTCTCCCTCCCTCTCTGCCCCTCCCCCACTTGTGCTCTGTCTCTCTCTCTCAAATATAAATATACATTAAAAGATTTTAACAATATGTATGAAATCTACTTTTTGGTATTTATTTTATTTATAATGTATCTCTATCTGGCAGAGACGGGCCAACTATTGTACATTGCATGAATGTGTGCATGTATGTGTATGTGTGTGTGTGTGTGTGTGTGTGTGTGTGTGTGTATTATGAAATAAAATTGTGTGAGGATGAAGGTAAGTTATAAAGGGACATAATTTCACAACTGTAAGTGTTGTTGGGTGAAAAATAAATTGCTGATGTAGGCTAGGTTGTCTGACCCCTAGAGATTTCTAACAATTTAACAAAAGATCCACCAGGTGGCCTGAGGTTCTTTTAAAACTGTAGTTTTTGTCATCTTGATGAGGAATCTCAACAATTGGATATTCCAATTAATACTCATTATTGCTAATAGATTAGAAGTTTTTAAGGAAGCAGTTTAGGGGCGCCTGGGTGGGTCAGTCAGTTGACTTCGGCTCAGGTCATGATCTCACAGTTTGTGGATTCGAGCCCCGCGTCGGGCTCTGTGCTGACGGCTCAGAGCCTGGAGCCTGCTTCAGATTCTGTGTCTCCCTCTCTCTCTGACCCTCCCCCGTTCATGCTCTGTCTCTCTCTGTCTCAAAAGTAAATAAACGTTAAAAAAAATTTTTAAAAAAAGGAAGCAGTTTAAAGTATAAGAAGAAACTAAATTTTGATGCATACTGGGTTGTGGAAAGATTGTACGTGAACAGCAGCCACTGTGAATTTATTTTCACAATATTGCTCTGAGAGCCAATGACCTGGGCACTGTGCCTGTCTGACTTTTGAAAACAGCCCAAAGTATTGTATTCTGAAATTTATCCATCAGAGAAGACTGCTTCAAATATAGTAAGCTTGATTTCTATGAAAATCAGGCTCAAAAGTTCTTCATAAATTTTAGAATTACATTAAAATATTAAGTAATCCCTAAGGGTACCATTATGTTAGATCACTTGATTGCTAAACAGTGCTTCCTGTTTTTAGTCATGCAATTCCCAATTAAGTGACAATAAAATCTCTAACCCTCCCACTCCCATGGAAACAGCTAAACATCACTCCTTCAGGTCAGATGGGGGGAAATTCAGGGCATAATGAAGGAGTCATCTTTGTCCTTCCTAAGAGATTTGAGAGCAAGTTTCAGAGCTCCTTGCACAGGTTGATTTAAAAAAATCACGCTACCTAAACATCTCCTGAGGTTAATTAATGTGTCTGTGTTGGCTAAAGATCACCAGGGCACACCATTCACGTGGTGGTTATTCCAGATCTAGCTACCGACGGTTCACAGAGCTATCTGATCATCCTGTTTTCCAGTTGGAGGCTCTGTATCACCCACAGCTAAAATATTAAACTCAGACATCTGTGTTGACAACTTTCTGCTGCATTTATCACCTGGCGTTTCATTCTGCTAGGGCAACCGTGCCTGTGACTTGACTGAGATCAAAGGCAACAGTCAGCTGACCACTTCCAACTCACAATGGAAGTAGGCTGTAAAACACCCTTTAAGATCGTGAGTTGTTGCACTTTTTTCTTTTGTAGCAAATGTTCAGCAAACTTTACTTTCCCTTTGGTATATATAAAAATGCGTTTTGAGGCATCTTCTTCTTTAAGGTATTGCATATCAAAGGCAAAGAGATGGGAATAGGGAAAAATGAAACATAAATAGGTGGTATCAGCATTAACTAGAAGGAGTGAAACGAAATGGGGAATGTTAAAATAAAATGGAGTGGCTTTTTCCTTGCTTTCAAAAACATAAATAATGTTAACATTGATTGCAATTTGACCCCAATTTTCTACTTCTCTCTGTATCCATGTCTGTTGCAATGTGACTTTGCAGTTCCTTCCATCGAGAGAGGGAGTCTATTTTGCTCACTCCTTGAATCTGGGCTATTCTTGTGACTTGCACGGACTGACCAATAGAATGCAGCAAAATTGATGTGTGAATTCCAGAGTCTAGACCTCAAGAAAACTGGCATGCTTCTGGTGTCTTTTACTCTTTTCCCTTTTCCACGATAGTATGTCCAAGCTAGCTTGCGTGAGGGGAAACATGTAGGGCAGAGCAAATTCAGCCTAGCAGTGCCCACCAAGACCCCAGACAGACATGTGAGAGAGAGCCCAAGATTAACAGAACTGTTCAGGCAACCTATAGCTGATTGCAGGTGCATAAGTGAGCCCAGCTCACACCAACAGAATCACTCAGAGGACTTGTAGATGCTCAGAAACATAAATTGTTGTTGTTTATTTTTTTATTATTTAAAATGTTTTTAATGTTTATTTGTGTGTGTGTGTGTGTGTGTGTGTGTGTGAGAGAGAGAGAGAGAGAGAGAGAGAGAGAGAGCAGGGGAGGGGCAGAGAGAGAGGGGGACACAGAATCTGAAGAGGCTCCAGGCTCTGAGCTCTCAGCACAGAGTCCAACACAGGGCTCGAACCCACAAGCTGTGAGATCATGACCTGAGCTGAAGCTGGACGGTCAACTGACTGAGCCACCCAGGCACCCCAATAGTTGTTGTTAAAAGCCTCTAACTTTAGGGTAATTTGTTATGCGACGAAGCTACTGATATAAATAGTATCAAAACTTGATGAAAGAGATGGAGGTTCCAGTACAAGAGTTTTAGGTGATTATATTCATGCTTACATTGCATGGCAAACTTTTCTGGAATTACCATAAAAAATATATTGGTTTTACTTTGAGGAAAACACTACATCTTCTGAATTGTCATGACTTATGTGGAGTTATGCTTGCTTTGAAAGTCCCAGGGCTCATAGAACCTAAAGGTATTGCCATCTAGAAAATATAGGTAATTCGTATTAGACAATTCTACCCCAATAACTAGCGCATTGTTCACCATGTAGAAATAAGCTATCTGGCAATCTTATTCTCTGAAATAGAAGTAAAAAGTGGGGATGAGGGCAGGAGGAAGTGTCTGAGCAACCAAAATTGAACTTAAATCCACAAACAGTACATTAAACTCCGATAAAACCAATCAGAAACTCAGAGCTGTTTTTAAATTTGCCATAAGAAGCTTAGTGATCTTGGTCCCAAATCCATACTTAATAAGTGGTTGGAAGAGAATGACTACCTTGTGGGTGCTGGCTTTTACAATGCAAGAAGGCAATACCAATATACAGCCATCTGGGGCACCCGTGTGGCTCAGTCAGTTAAGCATCCAACTCTTGGTTTCAGCTCAGGTCATGATCTCATGGTTTTGTGAGTTCGAGCCCTGCATCGGGCTCTCTGCTGGCAGAGCAGAGCCTGCTTGAGATTCTCTCTCCCTCTCTCGTTGCCCCTTTCCCACTCATGCTGTCCCTGTCTCTCTCAAATAAATAAAATAATTAAACAGTTTAAATAAAAAAATGAGAAGTGGTGAGTTAAAGAAGAGAGAAGGATTTTTAGAGGTAGGTATACACACAATCGTAACAAGAGACATTTGAGACAAGAGAATCTAAAGAAAGAGCAAAAAGGAACACTACAAACAGACCCAAAAACTCAGAAGCACAGCAGTCTGGGGTCATTCGGTATAACGGAAAAGAGTCCATATACCCCAGCAGAACCTAAGAGCGTCATTGTACTGCCTTTCTTTCTTTCTGTATTCATTCATTCATTCATACATACATTCAACAAATGCTATATATCCTGAATTTTTCTCTGGTAAGTGTATTATCCAGGACCTCAAGAGCTGAGAATATTAATTAGAGCTTACAATTTGGTACAATAATGTGTGTAATGGCAATCATGTTTTTAACAGTCCATTCACAAAAGGGCTAAAACATGTGGAGTCAGCTAAAATATTCTTGAGTAATGGTTAAGATTGCTGCCCATGTTTAAAGGTAAATCCTTAGTCATCTGGAAAGTTCAAGAATTGAGAATGGCTTGTGCCAGGGTGTTCCCAGATGGCTTAAATTTTGTATTAGTGTGTCTGATTTTTTGGTAAATTTTGCATAATTAGTATGTCCATTTCCAGTACAGTAATGTCCAGATTTCTGGGGGAAAGGAAAGGAGAACTTGTGTAGATTCTACCTAAATAAGGAAAATTTGCTTATAAATTAATTTAAAGATAAAAATAAAGAATTAGTGGGGCGCCTGGGTGGCTCAGTTGGTTAAACCTCCGAATTCGGCTCAGGTCGTGATCTCATGGCTAATGAGTTCAAGCCCCGTGTTGGGCTCTGTGCTGACAGCTCAGAGCCGGGAGCCTGCTTTGGATTCTGTGTCTCCCTCTCTCTTGGCCCCTCCCCCACTCATACTCTGTCTCTTAAAAATCAATAAACATTAAAAAAAAATTTAAATAAATAATTAGCTTGCTTTAAAATGGGGGAGGGGGAGATAGAAATTCTGTGACATTTAAGGCATTAAAGGAAGAAGAATAGAATTTTATTTTTCGAAAAATAACTCCTTAAATCTTATGCTGGAAGTGAAAAATACAGGATATACAAACAACTGTTTCACTTTCCTCTTTCTCAGTGATATTTAAAAAGCACAATTAGTTATTTTCAGAAATGAAGAAGTTTTGACCTGCTGGGTATAGGTCTGCTGCAGGTGGTATTGATTGCTTTGAGAGAGCAGAGAACTCTAAATTTGTCTCTAAAAGTTTGCACTGGCTAAATGAATCAAAAACATGCCTCACACTTAGAAAAAGATAGTCCTGTTACACAGTCATGAAATGCACAAGTCACATGGCAAAGGCAGCTTCAACTATGTAATAAACATTTAGACACTGCCAGTTCAAGATGGCAAACTGACCCTAAGCAATTTTCCTTCTCTGTATCCCAAGGCTCTTAAAGTGCACTTAAAAAAATAATAGATAACCCATGCAAAGGGCTGGATGAGGACCTCAAGGGATAAAAAGTTTCAACATATTCCTAGAAATTGGATAATTGGTGGAGAAATGATAATTCATGACTTGGGAGGAAGGAAACCAAACCAGAAGTATCTGAGGAGGTGCCCTACTTATCCTAAAAAAGGCCAGAGAGTTTAGGGACGTGGGAATACCAGACATAAAGGAGGAGAATAGTGACATGAAACTGAAAAAAGTACAGTCCATTATCTAATCTATGCAAGTTCCAGAAAGACAGTACAGAAGTAGCAGGTGGGAGAAAAGTATTAAAGAAATTAGAAGATAATTTATCTGAGCTAATAACACAAAGCATCATATTGATGGGGTCCATTGAATAACCAGTGCATTATACATTATATATATATATAGTTGTATACATAGTTATATATATATACATATAGTTATATATATATATATATAGTTATATATATATAGTTATATATATATAACTATTTTTAACTTTGAGCTGAGTTGTGTGCTAGGATTATTTTTCCTTCTCTATGGATCTAATGTCATGACAATAACACTGGAAAGGGAATATTCCTAGAATAATGCCTAAATGAATTACCCCCATTTTTTTGAATCTTCCCAGTATATTCCTATCTGTTTTCCATTGGTCAAGTTCACTTCAAGGGAACATAACCTTCTGTGATATCTTGATATAATAAGAAATATCTATACTTTGGTCTTCATTCCAGGTTTCTGGCCAGAACTCCTAAAATCTTTGTAATTACCTAAGCAATAAAGGTGCTAGAAGTATCTTTTGATCTAGCATTTGGTCTTTGACCCAGTTCCTGACACACAGCTGCTAAATTTCTTGGAATTTCCTGAGTGATAGGAGCACCTTTGTTTATAATGAAGTGACTCTTGATGGGTTCCTGGATAGTTTCAGGATGGAGGCTGGTCCCCTGAAAGACCAAGCCATGATTAGAAGCTTGGAACTTTCAGCCCCATCCCCCATTCTCCAGGGAAGGGAGAGGGGCTGGAAACTAAGTTAATAATTGATCCTGCCTATGTGATGAAGCCTCCACAAAAATCTCTGAACTACAGAGTTTAGAAAGCTTCCAGGTCACTGAACACATCAAGGTGCTGAGAGGGTGGCGCACCCTGAGAGGGCGTGAAAGGTCCTCAACCCCTCCCATGTACCTTGCCTTATGTGCTTCTTCCACCAGGCTGTTCCTGAGTTGTGTCCTTTTATAATGAACTTGTCATATGATAAGTAAATGGTTTTCCTGAGTTCCCTGAGCTGCTCTAACACATTATCAAATCTGAAGAGGGGGTCATGGGAACTCTGACTTAGAGCCGATCAGTCTGAAGTACAGATGACAACCTGGGACTTGTGACTGTCATCTGAAATGGGAGCAGCCTAGTGGGACTGAGCTCTGAACTTGTGAGATCTGAGTTAACTCCAGGTAGTGTCAGAACTGAATTGAATTGTAGGACACCCAGGTGATGCTGGAAATTTGGTCAGTATGGGACGATGTCCACACATTTCGTGACCAGAAGTGAAGTAGTGTTGAGAGGAAAAACAGTTTTTCCTTTTCATCACCCCCAAGACACACATGCACACACACACACACACACACACACACACACACACATGCACACTCTTGGGTTGCATTATCCAGCCATTATCCAGTACATGTCAGGAACTAGATCTCCTGTGATGTGTTGGGACAATTCATCGAAGTCTGGAAGAAAAGGAGCAATCCCACACAGTTGGGGCTCTGTCCAAGAGTGCAAGTAAGGAGGCATTTGAGGGGATCTAAGAAGAAGCACACAGTTTGTGTCCTTTAACCCAGCTAAACACTCAACTATGAGGCAGAACAAAAATATTTTCAGACTTCCATTTCTTATTTTTTATTTTTTTGTGGGGGAGCACATGCATGCACATGCATGGAGGCAGAGGGAGGAGAGAGAGAGAATCCCAAGCTGGCTCCACGCTCAGAGCTCAGCGCAGAACCCAATGCAGGACTCAATCCCATGACCCTGGAAAATCAGGAGCCCAACGCTCAACTGACTGAACGATCCAGGAGCCCCTCCATTTCCTTTTTTTAATGTATTGATATATGACATATGTAAAGCAAGGTATATAATGAACACTAATCTTAAACGTACAACTCAATAAATCTGTGCATGTATAGGTACCTGTGTAACATCACCCAGATCAATATACAAAACATTTCTGGAACCCAATTTTCATCATGCCCCTTGACAGTCAATACGCTGCCCGCTAGAGGTAACTACTATTTTGACTTCTAATATCATATATCTGTTTTGCAAGCTCTTGAATTTCATATAATAGAATCGTGTAGTATATGCAGTTTTCTGTCTTTCACTCAGAAATATTCCTGAGATTCATCCATTTTATGGGAAGCAGGAATTCGTTCTTTTTTCATTGTGGTATAATCTTGAATTGTTTGACTCCACTCAAATTCATTTATCCATTCTCCACTAATAGCATCTGGTTTATTCTCAATTGTTGGCTGTCATGAATAAAGCTGTACAAACATTCTTCTATGCCTTTTGTAAATAAATGCATTCATTCTCTTGGGAAAATACGTAGGAGTCAAATTCCTGGGTCATAGGGTAAGTATATGTTTGCTTTACTAGACACTGCCAGACTTTTCCAAAGTAGTTGTCCCAATTTATACTACTAGCACTATGAAGCTACAGTAATTAAGACAGTCTGGTATCAGAACAAAAATAGAAAAATAGGCATATATATATATATATCCAAATTCATATATATTCAACTTAATATTATACATTATATTATAGCTATATATTGTGCCATTGCAATTAAATCAACATAAAGAATGGTCTTTTTTTTTTTTATAAATGCTTCTGGAGCAATCATATATCCATATAGAATAAAATAAAGCTAAACCTCTACTTCATACCACATTTCAAAATTAGAGAAAGCATAGACGTAAGTAGCCTAAAGTGAAAGTAACAAACAAAACTTCTAGAATAGAACAGAGGCAACTATATTTATGATCTTGGGGATAGGCAAAGATTTAATAAACAGTATATAGTGGTTACTAAACATAAAAGAATTAAAATTGGACTTTCTAAAACTAGGAGCTTCTGTTCATCAAAAAGTATTAATAAGAAAATGAAAAGACAAGTCACAGCCTGGGAGGAGATGTGTATAATACATATGCCCATAAAGGACTCATATTCTGAATATATAAAGAACTTATACAGATCTATAATAAAGAGACAAAAAACATCTAAAAATGAACAAACCACTTGGACAGCCACTTCACAACAAGACATAGTCAAATAACCAATAAACATGAAAAATTATCAATATCATCAGCCCTCAGGAAAATGCAAATTAAGATCACAAGGCAATACCACCTCATATCCAACAATACAGCTAAAATGGAAAAGTTTTGGTGTCGGTGAGGGGGCAGAACAGTTGGAAATGTCAGATGTTTTCAGAGTTTTAGGTATACTAAAATTAACCTCCCGTAACTCTTTCTTGAGAAGTTACTGGACGCTGTAGTTTTGAAAAATGAGGAAGTAACTAAAAGAAATGAGGAAATAAGATCTACAGAGCAATGTGTCTAACCCAGGGAAGCAGAGAAAGAATGCCCCAGGATGATGGCTGTGTGGAATTTCAGGCTGAGCAGCTATTTCAGAGAGAAGCAGGAGAAAAGAGTACTCCCACAATGATCTCCAGGAAATAAAGAAACATGATGGAATGAGCAGGGATAAAGAGAGCTGGCCTTCTCGAGCATATGGTAAAAACATTTGATAGGAGTGTTAAAAAGGGGCGCCTGGGTGGCTCAGTCGGTTAAGCAACTGACTCTTGATTTCAGCTCAGGGCATGATCTCAGGGTCCATGAGTGTGAGCCCTACTTGCTCTGTGCTGACAGTGCTGCTTAGGATTCTCTTTCTGCCCCTCCCCGCCGCACGTGTGGGCTCTTTCTGTCTCAAAACAAATAATAGACATTTTTTTTTAAAAAAAGGAACCCATTCAAATATCAGTCTAGGAGTATTCCCTTTTTAGTGGTATAGCCATGAGCTTAGATCCATGGAGAAGGCAAAATAATCCTAGCACACAATTCGTATATATATAATTGTTACATATTATTTTGACATAAATATGTCATAATGGTATAAGTGTCGTCCATCTGTTTTAAATTTTAGAATTCATTAATAGACAAAGCACAGAAGAATTAGCTGTGGTTTAAAAATGGAAAGTAATTAACCTTGACAATATAAAATTAAAGGTACAACAGAAGGGGTGGAGTATTGGGAAGACGTGAGGGAGAAAAGGGATATGCCATCAGGCTATGTAGATATGCCCATGGGAAACCTTTTGGAGCAATTTCACGTGCCCAGATGTGGCACAGGAATCGCTGAAAGATACTAGGTTTTATGAGAAAAATGGACAGATGCTGGGAGGAAATGTCCAAATGCTCCCACCTCTTGGCTGGTGTAAGGTTCTGGAACTGTGACCCAAATTCCGTGGGTGACAGTGAAGCCATAACTCTTAAGAGGCTAATTAATTTTACTTCTATATAACAGAAGGGGCTTAAAAGAGAAATTAACTTTTGTTAGGACATTTATGCAGTATTGGAAACATCATAATGGTACGTCGATAAGAAACTATAGCATATCCACATGCTGGAATACTTATAATACAGTCATCTAGGTAGATCTATATATATGATCCCATTAACGTAAAAAAGCGCCTCTGTGTGTGCAGGTACATGGCCAAGGACTGGAAAGATGCACACCAAAATATTGATATAATAATCTGGGGAAGTAAGAGAATGGATTTGGGGTTAGGTGAAAGGGAATTCTTGCCTTTATATTTTGTTATATTTTATGTTGTTATGTTATGTTATTTTGTGTTAGTTTTTTAATATTTAATGCTTTTTCACAAGATCGGAGTGGTGCATAGTTATTGTTGACAAAGCATTGCCTGTTCTGAATTCTGGTGGGGTATGCAATTCCGGCCAGCCCGTCTTCTGTCATTCCTCTTTTAAGAACCCTTCAAAGTTTCCTACCGCTTCAGGATAGAGGCTCACATGTTTAACATGACTTGAAAGGGACTGTGTTTACTTCTTTGGCTTCCCTGTACCTAATATTAAGGGTCCTGGAAAGTGCCATCCTGCTATGTCCCAACAAGTAATACTGGACACTTGGAGAATAGCACTAGTTCATGATCTTTTTGTATGCAAAATACACTCAGCCCTTGCCCAAAGTTGACAGCCCCAAAGGCTTCCCATCCTGTCAAAGCATTAAGCTCAAAGTCCAGGAATGTTCACTGAAACCCGAGTTACTATAATTTCTACTTGCAAGACAGTCAATTCTCAGTGAGTAGCCAACAACGACGTTACTAACCTTATGTTTTCCATCTTTCCCACCCAGACAGGTTTCACAGATACACGAAGTTCTTCCCAAGTGACTAGAGGCAACATGTCTTTTAAAACAATATTTTGCCTCTGCATAACAGATCTGCACTTTTTCAACCTTCAAATATCTGTTTCTTTGCCACCCACCAACAGATCACCATGTGAAAGTCACTAATTTTAGGTTTCGTTACAGTATGCCCTACTTCCGATCTCAGTTTCTGTGTCGGTCAGTCAGGATTAGGTTATGCTGCAGTAACAAACAACTCCCAATCTCAGTGCTTTAAAGAGATAAAAGTAAAAGTTTACTTTTTCCTGTACTACTTGACCACTGCATGTCAGTTGGGCATAAGAAGAGGCTCTGTTCAACATTTTCCTCCCTTACAGACCCAAGCTCGGGCAGGCCCCATCTCCCTGCTTCTACTATGTGCAGAGGACTTTATATGCTTCACCTCATTTAATCCTCATAGTTATTATTCCTGCTTTTCAGAGGAGGAAATTGAAGTATAGAGGTATTAAGCAATTTCCCCAGTGTTACACATCTAGGAAACAAAGGAGTTAGGATTTAAATGTGGATGGTGTGTTTTCCACAAAACATAACTACTACCCTGTATCTTCATAGAACAATGACGATCAAGGTAAATGAATAGAGATACCAAAATTCACTGGGATGCAGGACGGAAGTTTACTTCAAAAGATGATCTTGCTAGAGAATTCCCCTTTCAAACTTAGAATTTTGATTAGTGACAGTATATAAAAGTACAATTAGGTTATGATGTTAAATAAACAGTTAACACTGAAGATAATGTACATCTATTTTAGTAATTCCATTTACTTCAACAAAATGTTTAAAGCATAGTCATTAACTAAAGTGCAGTATGGTTTCCAGATATAGGGCAACTGAGTCTGGGAGTGCTTGTGATTATCTAGGAAGATTGGATGTGAGAGTGTAATGGTGATGAAGCGGGGTGGGGGGGGCAGGGGGGGAGGCTGAGGTAGATGGTCAGCCTAAAGCAGCATTATAGGTGGAAAAAAAACACTTTGAATGAGAAAGCTGGATTCTTTTTTTGTTTTCTTTTCCTTCTTTCTTTTTTTTTGTTTTGTTTTTTTTTTGTTGTTGTTGTTGTTTTCAGAGAAAGAGCAAGTGCGCACAAGCAGAGGGCAGAGGCAGAGAGAGGCAGAATCTTAAGCAGGCTCTGCGCTCAGCATGGAGCCCAACACGGGGCTCGATCCCAGTACTCTGGGATCATGACCCGAGCCAAAATCATGAGGCGGCCGTTCAACCAACTGGGTCGCCCAGGAGCCCCGTGGATTCTTCTTATTAGACTTGCTCCAAGAGCTGAACAGGGTGTGCTAGAGAGGAGACTTCTGAATACAGCTCTTGGTGATATGTCCCTTTTGTCTCCTGGTGCAAGGTGAGAGTTCAGTTGTCTGTCTCTCGTGGAGCTCCAGGAACCTAGGAACTGAGAAAAGAACACAGAAGACCATCATATTTTGAGGTCAAGTATGAGAATTGTCTCCAACACCCGGGAAAGGAGGACCATCTCCCTACCTAGCAAGCATTGGACATGGCAGAAAAGTCCACCGATACCAGTGACGCTGTGAGTCGGGCAGCACCTGTAGCCACAGCTGCAGAAGAGATGTCACCCTCCTTGTTAGCGCGTGACACGGTGGGTCACACTGTCCTTCTTATAAAACTTCCTTTCCTTCAATTTTCAGGAGTCCACACAACTCTTGCAGTTTTTCTCCTCCTTCCCTGCCTACCCCACAGTCTTTCCCACTGCAGTAAAAGGAAAACTCCATTTGTTTCGGCCACTACTGTAACCTGTCCCCGACCCCTCTTTCTCTGAAATGCCACAGGCAATTTATGATCAAATCCTGTCAAGCCTACCTTCAAAAGGTTTCCAGAATCTGACCACCTCTCGTCCCCTCCACTGCCACCATCCCAGTCTGAGCCCCCGTTCTCTCACCTGACCTACGGCAACGGCCTCCTCACCGGGCTCTTTGCTTCCACCCTTGCCCACCCACAGTCTACTCTCAACACGGCAGCCACAGTGTCCACATCACTCCTCTGCTCGAAACCACCAGGGCTACATCATCTCACGCACAAATGGCCCTACGCGATCGAGTCCCCTGTGACCTATTTGGTCTTGTTTCCCATCACTCTCTCCCTTTCTCATGCACCTCCAGCCACACTGGCCACTTTGTCGTCCCACAAACATACCAAGATTGGTTTCACCTTGAGATCTTTACGCTTGTGGTTCCCTTTGCCTGCTATGCATCTTGTCCACAAATCTGTGACTCACCCCATCACCTCCAGATCTCAGCTCAAATATTCCCTTTCATAGGGAGGTCTGCTCTCAACAATCCCATGGAAAACATCAGCCCTGCCACTGCCACCTCCTTGAATCACTCCCTATCACCCTCCCCTGTGTGACAGCACGCCAACCGATGAACTTATGTGCTCCTTGCACGCTGACCTAAACCCCGGTTTGTAGCAGAACTAACCTACTTCCCTTGAGATCCTGCGGACCACTGGCCTTGAGGAACAAAGGACCAAATTTTCTGGAAGATACGGTCTGACTGCACTCAAACAGCCGCCGCTGAACATGGTATCCTCAATAAGAGACACTTGGGACCCTTGATTACTGGCAGAATGGAAGAATCTGGAAGCGTCCTAAGGACAAATGATTAACTGCTGAGCACCAGCTTCTCCTGCGTGTAGCCCCATTACCATTTCCCGTGCCTTCCCCTTTAAAAACCTCCCGCTATGCCCGGAGGGGGGACCTGGTCTTTGGGACCTTCGTCTGCTGTTTTCCCAGGCTGCCAGCTTCCTGAATAAAGCAACCTCTCCTCTCCGACCATCACGTGTCTCTCAAGTACTGACTTTTGAGTGGCGAGCAGCAGGACCTGCGTTCGGAACCTCTGTCTGGTAACACGTGCATTACTTCTTATTTATTATGACTTCTGTAGAGCAAGTATTACTGTCCGAGCACATTTGTTTATTGTTTGCCTCTCCACTGGAATGTAAGCTCCACGAGGGAAGGGTTTGGTTTGATCCCCCAGAGCCCGGAACGGTGTCTGGCCCACAGTGAACATTAAGTGAACATTTACTGCAGGAGTCACTGACCTCAGCCTGGGTTGCATGTGGGAAGAGACCAGGGAAGGAGAGTAGGCGTTGGGAGGTTGGTAAGAGGCGGCCAGGAAGGGCCACTGAGGAATACAAATGAGATACAGCCGAGAGACCTCGAATGGAACAGAAAGACTCGAATTCCCGTGATTTCTCTGAGGAAGAGTTGCTATAAATCAGACTGCCAGTATTTCTCCTGCTTATCTACTTGGAGGCCTGGAAAACGTGGGTTCCAGGGTGATGATGGGTTTAAAGTTTGACAGACTTGAATCATTTTAACAAGTGGATACATTTAATAGGCAAAGCTGGACATCTATGGCTAGACATCTTGGGTAAGAGATCAAAGCCAGCAGAGCCATTGTTTGAACCTCAAGGAAAGCACAAACTTTCAAGTTCACAATCAGTACTTAAACAGTGGCATCCTTCTGTCCCCTGGTGGCAGCACAGCTAAACTGCACAGGGAAGTAAATGCCTTAAAGAGAAGACGAAACAAGAATTTCAATATTCTATCTTTCAAAGCCTGTACCAACCCTCAATGTGCGCGCGTGTGTGTATTTGCTTGGGATAGAGCCCTCCCGGTGTTTTTCCTCCGGGAAACCGGACCATACTTCCTTACTCGAGTGATTTCAGCATCAAAGGCGACAAGTTTAGTGGAAGACATTACCCCGCCAGCTAGGTTTGGATGTAGACCGCACCGCACCCTCTAATCCAGGCCCTACACAACCTCCCTCATAAACCTTCCGCCAAATGTGTTTGTAGAAAGAATTTCTGTTGGGGCCGGGAGGTTAGCAGAGGCAACCTCAAAGTCCCCTCCAACTCTGGGATTCTCTGACTTTATGATGAGCCATTCTCACTCTATTCCCTTCTTAGTCCATGAGTCTGGGCATCCCTAGCTTTCCTTCTTCCAACTTCCACTTGCTGGAGCCATCGGCATCCCCTTGGATTCTTCACCGTGTGCTTCTTACTTCTGCCTAATAACATTTACTTTATTTATTTAATTTATTTATTTGCTCCTGAGTTTGTTTTAAGGGCCGGCACAGGATGTCCACGGGAAGGAAAATTCCCTCCTGTATGCAAATATATTTGCTTGCTATTTTCAAGCCTGAATTGTTTTCTGTCTTAAGACAAATAATTATTTTTTCCCAGGTTCATGAGTTCAAGTCCCACGTTGGCACTGCACTGATAGTGTGGAGCCTGCTTGGGATTCTCTCTCCCTGTCTCTGTGCCCCTCCCCTCATTGTACTCTGTCGATCTTTCAAAAATAAATATTAAAAAAATTTTTTTAAACATTTCCCCAATTTTATTGATAGTCATTTGTATGTATTCAGTTTTATGTGAATTTTATGACATGTAGGTTTGTGTGTCCACCACCAGAATCAAGATACTTTTATAACCACTTCTACCTCCCTCCTGCCCACTATCTCTACCCTCTGGCACCCACTAATTTATTCTCCAGTTTTTAAAGTGTTGTTTCAAAAATGTTCTATAGACGGGCTCACCCAGTATGTACCGTTTTAGGATTGACTTTTTGACTCCACACAAGTCTCTGGAGATTTACGCAAGTTCTCGCATCAATAACGCATTCCTTTTTTCTAAGTCCTATTCCATGTACCTACCACAGTTGGTTAAACCACCCACCCCATTAAAGGACATCTAAGTGGTTTCTAGTTTCTTTTGCTATTACTATTAAAACTGTCATGAACATTCCTGTACAGGTTTTTTAAGTCACCCTATGCTAGTGATTCTAAGCCAGACCATTCCCATCAACCTGCTCCCTGTCTTACTCTGTGCACCACAATCGCTGCCGACACCATTTTCAGCATTGCTGCTGGTACTGATGCATGGTCGGTCTTCCCTGGATTGGAGGGTGTAGAAAGAGGAGAGGGCAAGCTGTGCCGAATGTTCTGCCAATCAGAAAACTTGTCCTAATCCTTGACCAGACTTCTGCTTCTTTGCTCCCTTTTCCTTCTGTTGACTAATGCTCCTTATTTTCGGATCCACAATTCAGAGGGAACTACTTTGCTTGACTTAATGTACCCTAGCCATCTTGTGGATTAAAACTCAGTGTATGGATAAGCCGTCATTGGGTCAGGGGTTCACGCCAATGCGATTCATTGCTGTTCCTGGGTAAAGAACATCTACTTTCTCAAATTACAAGGCGGGGTAATTTCATCTGTAGGCTGTGCACTTTCTTGTATGTGATTTCTGCTAACAGGAGGCCGTCAGTGGGCCATGACTGCCATGTCTGGTATGTGTGGAAGATTCTCTAGGTAGACTAGGTAACTATCTTCCCCACAAAAATAGAAAAAATCAATAAAACACAAAATGTGGACCTTTTCAGAAATGTTCTTTAAGCTGGTAAAATGAACTTCGAGACAGTAAGATATAAAATTATCTGTCAACTAGGGAAAAGTTAGGTAATATATATCAAAAAAGGAATACTTTAGTTTTGGAAAAGTTGATTTGTGGCCCTTCTTTCTTTTAATAAAGAGAGTACAGGTTTGGTTTCCTGGTAAGTTCCCTCTGAGTCCAAGATAATAAGAACACAATATATAAAAATGCTTTGTGTCCCACTGTTTGTAACTGAGAACAATAAAAAGAAAAAAGTTCTCAGATCCATTAATGTCTGATTTTTTTAAGTGGCTGGGAAACACTTCTTACTCTACTGCAGAGGTTGGTAAGCTCAGCCAGCCGGCCACCTGTTTTTGTAAACAGTTTCACCGGACCACAGTCACATCCATGCATTTCCCCCATGGTCTATGGCTGCTTTCATACGACGACAGCATGCTTGAATGGTTGTAAAAGGCCTGCAAAGTCTCAAATATTTCACTTTTTCCCTTTACAGAACAAGTTTACTTTGATTATTAAGAAACCATTATTCTAACCCTGATCATTTTTGGGTGGCATTCTGCATGAGCATTAACTTTCAAAGCCTATGTTAGCGCATGCAGCTTAACCCAAATTCCTAGCCTACAAAATTAAAGGTCAGTACACACCAAAATCTAATCATTTTCATGCAGATTTTCTCCATAAGGTATTACAGGGGATGAAAGCGAGTCGACAGAACTTTCATTAAGTAATAATACTGGCTCATGTAAAATGGTGCCCTGAGAAACCCAGACTGAAATATCTCAAGGTAGAAGCTGGTGTTCATAAAAAAAATTACCTAAAAAGATGAAGCCTTCAGGAAAATATAAAGATATGTATTTCAGCATGAATAAAGTCAGGTTTGCATTACTGGATAAGCCCGGGCATCAAATTCCCCGACAGGGTAAGGCAGAGCTGCAAAGAAACCTCCCCAAATAGTCTACACTTTTATGGGATCCCAGAGTCGGGATAGTTGCCCACGTTTTGTCCTATAGGGAAGATACGTACCATACCAGTGGTGCCACAAGTGTCTGTTCAAAGTCCCAGCTTTGTCTCTGAGATCTTTAGAAACCACTTTGGAAACAGACACTCTTCATGAAGCAATGGGGGTGATGTCTAAATAGTCCTGGATTGTCAATATATCCTACACATCCAAGGATGACATAGAATGGCATTAAGTGGAACTTCACTGAGAATTACAGGGTTTGCAACTAGACATGGTGGGCTAGAATCTCCTGGACCACTTAACGTATATTGGAGATGGCCATCTAAATCCTGTAAGAGCTGAATGCGTAAGATCCTTTTATAGGGAACTTCACAAATATGCAAAGCTCAATTTTACTGAATCTTTCTGGCCACAAAAATAGCTCCACCTTCTGGATTTTAAAATAAATTGCTCTTGGGTACATTGTAACACGTGGGGTGAAATTTTCAGTTCATGTCTCAAACTTTGCTTTGGTGTCTGCTATGTGACCGATCTACTTCCTTTGTCATAGAGTCAGAGTGTTCTCCCACTTTTAAGAAACGTATTGAGGGGGGCACCTGGGTGGCTTAGTTGGTTAAGCATCCAACTCTTGATTTCGGCTCGGGTCATGATCTCCGGGTTCGTGGGATTGAGCCCCACGTGGAGCGCTGCGCTACTTGGGATTCTCTCTTCCTCTCCCTCTGTCACTCTGCCCCTCTCCCCTGCTTGTGCTCTCTCTTTCAAAATAAACATTAAAAAAGAAACTTATCAGGAACAGACAGGTTTTTTGTTTACTCAAACTCTGAAAATATAATCTTCACTGTCGTAAGATTCCTTTAAAAATGTGATGATGACTGTAGGTGGTGAAATGCTTTCAGTGACTCATAATTAGATAACACCCAGTTGGGAAGAAGAGTAAAAAAGTACTTTTTACTAGAGAAAATGTAATGAGATGTTGCCATCAACTTAGGGCAGCATACTAGCACTTTACAAACATAAAATTGCAGCTTTACAAAAATCCGACTTAGTACTTAGATTTGAATACCCTAATTTTATATACTTAAAGTCTTTAATTAAAAATAAAAACAGCAACAACTCAATTGCAAGTTGACAAACAGGGCAAAATTCCTGGCCAAAAATAGTCATTAAAAGCTAACACATAGTTACAAAATGTATTTTACGTTGACTTTTTAAAAGTGAAATTTTGTGTTAAAATCATAAAATATAAGGCCTAGAATAGAAGCTATTAATTATGCTGTAACGTTGCATACTGGCTTCGGGCTGCTATTTTACTGGTATTTACTCTGTATGCCGTATCTATGTGGTCTGACATTCCTTCTTCCTTCTTCCTACTGAGAATTTCCTAGAGTGAGGACATTGCCATTTCTTTAACTATTCAATGATCATACAAGAAGCAAAAGTACAGCACGGGAAGATAATCTTTATTATATTTTAAATAAAAACAGAGCAGATAGCAAGTTCACGAGGTATTTTTGATTATTATTCCTTTAAAATCAGGCCTCAATAACAATAATCAAAAGCAAGCCTTAACTGCACAGATATTTTGGTCGCTATTATAATCTTCAAGGGCACAAAAGCCAGCAGCACAAAGTAAGATGAAGGTAATGGCTATGAGAATTTTTGACGTGCCAAAAATGTAGCTCCCCACATGAAACTCTACCCTTGTATTTTCTTAATGTAATCTTCTTAAACATTGAACAATTACTGTTACACAGCAACATATCAAACATGCACATAGTATTCCTACAAGAATACTATGTTAATATTGTCAGTATTAATACTAAGCCTTTCCTTCCCCTCAAAATGCAATGAATCATGGTTCTCCTCCCTATATATTAGTGTTAGTGGTAATATGCAAAATTATTTTTGTTTTCCGGGCTAAATAACCAGATTGACTTCGCGTTTGGTGACCAGCTGTGTACCCTAATTTTTCATCTTTTATCTTCTTACTAAATTTAACTACATTTTATAAGCCCTGAGATATTCATTAACCTGCTAATGATTGTATACTTTGAATTTATACTTTATTCCACTCAATTTGAACCTCATGTAATAAGTATTTAAATTATTTACAGATGGTTGTAACTAAAGCAATGACAAAATTTGCTACCTGTCTAGTTATACTGCTAGTAAGGCCTTTAACTAAGAGTTGCATATTTTATGCACTTTTTTTTTTTTTTTTACTTGCTGGAAGCAGTTCTTAAAATGACATCTCTAATTCTCTGTCAGCATTAAGTGCTTTTCATTTTGCTTACTTCTACATGGATAATCAGATTCCTTTTCTTCTTGTAAAACAATTCTTTTTTTTCTGCCCTGAACATGTTAGTTGTTCAACTGAACAGGTGCCAAAAGGAACTCGGAATTCGCACAATACATTGAGAACTATAATGTTAACAGAGAAATATACATATAATAGGAATTCAATAAATGTTAGCTCTACATGAAATTAGTCCATTGTAAGGCAGCTGTTAGTGTCATGTACTTTTCATCACGAGGTTTGTTTCACCACGGAATGCAAGTTACCAGATTTAATTGGTCCTCACATGTAAATCTAAGAGTTTGAAATTTAAAAAAACATTTTGACAATCCTCAGAAAAAATAAACAAGTCAATGATGGCTGTTACTGTAATAATAGCTGGTACGGAAGAAAACTATTTTCCAGTAAATTAGATGTACAACTAAGGAGAAATCAAAAACTAAGAAGTGTTAGCTAATTATCATTTTCTCCACATTTATCTTTGCAGCATTTTTTTGTTCATATACTTATCCCTGTTAACTTCTCTGCTGAAAGAGAATTTTATTATCTGAACAGATTTCCCCATCTCCTTACACACATGTTAGTGAAAAGCCGGTGTAAATAGAAGATTGTATTTTCATGTCATGCCATATTTGTTTTTGTTTTTTGCCAACATTAAATTTTTCCCATGTAAATGATGCTGTGTAGAATGAGCTAATCTGCCAACTTACTATGAGATGGCTTTTGCTTAGAATATTCAGTTTTTGTTGAGAGCTTTTGAAGCATATTGCACGCTTATCATCTAATACATTAACAAGTAACTATTACTCTTTTTAGAAAGGATACACTGACAAATTCTTAATTTAATGGCTTTGGCCGGACATTTTTACTGTGTCACAGGACAATAGCAATGGCAAAAACATTGACAATACAGTTCATGGTTCGGTTCTCCCATCTCACAGTACAGGTTCCTGAAACACACACAAAAAAAGACTTTGAAATATTAGCAAAATACTGAAATTGCCAAAATATCGAATATTACTAAAATATCTCATTGGTTTTAATATCTTATTTCCTGCAATTTGTTACATCTTCACATTTTGTATTTGTCTGAGGCATGCTTGTTACTAGGTACATAGCAATCCGGTTGATAGCCTTTTCAAAATTTAATTAGAGATAAATAAGCGTTTGATAATAAGTGCACTGTGTGGCTTTACTAGAAGTTGGATTTTGTGTGAATCAGCTTAAGGTCTCTTACCATCAGATGTAGTATCCCAAAAACATGAACTGGCTGTGTGAAAGCCATATGCACTCCTCTGGACCACCGCACAGGTCACTAAAAATAAAGTTGCAGAATGAGAACACTTACAAGCAAAGGAAAAGATATGTAAGATCTGAGTGTTTGAGTTCAGGCTCTAAAAGCTGTAAAATAACAGAAAACCAACATTCGCTGAATAGATTAGAAAAAATAAGTCCTCTTGATTACCGCCATGATTTTGCCTCCACTGGATCCAGTCTGTTGCCCATTGCCATAACTACTGGTGATTGTAGTGCAGGAAAAATCTGGGCCAAATCAGGTGCCTCATTCCATGGGCATAATCCAGACACAAAAATGAAGAAAAGATGACACTGGACACTGGCTAAACAATTACTGTGTGGCCCCTCACAGTCCTACACAGAAGGAGGCACAGAGCTACTGACAGGAAAACAGTGGGGCCGAGTGGGCTTCCCTGGAAAGAGGTAGCTGATGCAAATGCAAAAGGTGCTGCTGCAAAGGACAAGTAGGTGATTGCTTTTGAGTAGTGAAAGATCTCCATCTTTTAGGTATTACCATATATTATCTTTGGAGGCATAAGCCAGAAGCCCTTCATATCCTATTAGGATTCAACTTGTGTATCATTCATTTACATGCTCTAAATTCAGAAAAGACCATGAGGACATAGGGGAACAGACTAGTGAGGAAGGACATGGATACTTACCGATATATTTATAAGCTTTTCCCAGCTTAACCAAATGTGTTAAGGACTGTTCCACGATGCTTGCAGTCCATTGGTTGATGTTATTCTGGTTATAATCTTCACCTCCCAAGACCCCATCTATACACTAAAAGGGCAGAGGACAGTTAAAGACATATACAAATCCCAACAAAAGTTTATTCATAAACATTTATAACCCCCAAAAGCATCTTAGAAAATATGCATCTGGTAAATATTTATTATGCACTGCCTCTGTTTTAGAATTTTCAACGCATATTTCCTGCACATATTATCTCACTCTGTGAGATACTATGGGCCATATAAAGATAAATATGACATGGCCTCTGTTGTAAAGAGCTAGCAGAGAAGCTAACAAAAGAAATCTGTAGCCCAAGAAAGACTAATCAAAGATGATAAGTTATCTCATAAAAGGATTATGGAGGGGACGTGGAGACGAAGAAAGGGTGATATTAATTGGTTAAAGAATGGCTTTGAAACAGCTGGGATTTGAAGTAGGTTTCAGATGCTAGAAACAAAGGATGAGGCTAATTTAAAAACAGAATTCTCATGTGTAATAATTACATTTTCATTTATATTATGTAATTAACTTAGCTAGAAAGCTCGCACCTCCTGCCACTAAAAGTAAATCAACAAAGAGCATTTTTCAGGTGCTCTAGAACAAGCCAGTTAAGTAACTTTCTAGTGCCCACTCACATCCACTTCTGATATCTAAGAGCACTGGTTTAGTATCACAAGCTTAGTTGTAAGGTCGCTTCTGCCCACCTAGTCACTGTGACCTTTTGTCAGTGACTTACATGCGTTATATCCACATCCAGAGGTATCTCACAACCTCTTAGAGCCCCTATTTTCCTAATCCTGAAAGTAAAGATAACGGCCTCATCTTATCAGGTTGTTGTGAAGATGGGGTAAGATCATGAATGTCAAGTGCTCAAGCACAGTGACTGTGACAGAGTAAGCACATATGCAATGTTAGAGATCACCCTCATCATTATTGCTGCTGCTGTTTTATTTTTTCTGGCTTCATTAAGATGTAAGTGACATAGGGGTGCCTGGGGGGCTGAGTCGGTTAAGCGTTTGACTTCAGCTCAGGGCGTGATCTCGTGGTTCGTGAGTTCGAGCCCCGCATCAGGCTCTGTGCTGACAGCTCGGAGGAGCCTGGAGCCTGCTTCTGATTCTTTGTCTCCTTCTCTCTCTCTGCCCCTCCCCCACTCATGCTCTGTCTCTCTCACTCGCAAAAATGAATAAATGTTAAAAAAAAATTTTTAAAGATGTAACTGACATAAAACATTGTGTAAGTTCAAGGTGTCCAATGTGATGATTTGATACACAATAATTTGATACACGTACATATTGTGAAATGATAACAGTAAGTTTAGTTAACATATCCATCTCCCCATGTAGTTATCACTTTTTGGCTTCACGGTGAAACATTTAAGATCTATCTCAGCAACTTTCAAGCATACAATTCAGTATTGTTAACTAGAGCCTTCATGCTGTACTACATAGTTCTAATACATGATTCTGAACTATTAAAATATGGCAGGATTTTCAGGTGCCTGTCTGGCTCTCAAACCTTGAGTTGATCTAGCTGTACAAGGCCAGTCCTGGGTGAGTTCTGGGTGAGCTTGTGCCCTAGAACATTCAGACAGGCGAGGCACTGTCTCAGCATGGACTGAGGAGGTGCTCAATGTCCAGAGGGCAAGCCAACCTAGCCCAGACTAAAGGCAGGTAGGGCCTGTTAGGACACAGACCTAACCACCATATCTACAATACAAGGTTGCCTTCTGGGCCAACTCATTTTTTTTTCTAGGATTTGGCACAGTGAAAAATGACTCAGGACTATTAAGTGTTTATAAATACCTTACCCACAGTATAGTCTGGATGTGATATGACTATAATAATTCAAGTTCCTCTGCCAGAACTGATTCCCAAATAGAACTTCTTGTCTGTTTGCCTACTAGGAGGACCAGATTTCATGTTTCAAATAATTTTCTTAAGATTTTGATTTAGCATCATATCAGTGTCTAGAAGATGTTAAGTGATTATTTTTCAATTATATTGGGCTAAAAAAGCATATTTCTACAGTCTTTTGACATATACAAATAACTTACAGACATAAAAGTGTGGGCGTGTGAGATACACATACACACATACTTTTATAGCATTAACATTTAAAATAATATTTGGCCTACTGGAATACAAGTTCTTCCATTCAAAAGACAGACCATCAGTTTTAGAAAAAGGAGACCAGTGTTCTAGATTAATACTCCAACATCACTTTCAGAGTTAGCCCCAGGATGCCTGATAGTATACAACAAAACATAGAGGTACCCCTATAAAGAGCAAATATTAAAAATCTTGTTTTAATACTAAGGTTTATAACTTTGTACTGAAAGTCAACAGAACAAGCTTCAAGATGAACAAGATGTGTAACTCACCTCTTTAACAATATTGTGAGCTTCATCAACATTGAAGCCAACCTAAGAAGGGGGGGGGGACAAAAGATACAGCTGCTTTCAACACAGACTTCCTTTTATTTGTAGATGTGATGACACACAGAATACCCTAGGCTGGCCTGGACAGGTGTTAGTGACAGCAGACCATAGCGGTGAGGGGTAACATCAGGTCTATGGAGGCTGCTAATCCCACCTAGAACACTTCCAAAACTTCTAAAATTGCAGAATGTGTTCCCCACCTCCCTCCCTCGAGATTTTGATTCATTAGGTCTGGGGCACAGCCTGGGCAACCATATTTTTTTTTAAAGAGCTTTAACTGGTGATTTTGATGAATGCCCTAGGATTGATAATGTTTGTATTATAAAGCTCAGGAAATCGCAGGAGGAGATGAAGATGTATACACAGACATCAGTATATAGGAAATGGCTACAGCAAAGTGAGAATGAGGTGGTCCACGAGAAGAGACTGATTAATAGATGGTTTTCAATTTTTTTTTTAACTTATGCTGGGCAACAACGTGGCTTTCCTGAATTAAAGATAATGAACATGGTTGATCATTCTAAATTAATGTCACTTTAATACTATAATAGGTCTGGCAACTTAATCTTTGCTGTGGAGTGGCTTGATAGAATTCTGAGTTAAAAGCAACTATTAATGACATCCAAGTGTCCTGGAGTAGAGAACTAGGCTATGTGATAAGATTGTAATCTAAACCAAAACTCTTCAGGTAATACATGAGTTGTTTCCATGGAGACAAGGTGCTTTATGACATGACCATTTCTGTAAGTCCCACTATGAAACTTAAAACTAGTTCAAAAAACAATTCTGGGAATAGGTATCATCTCAAGCACAGATTTAAAATATTTTCAAATCATTTAATTACACCACAGACTTCCCCAACAACAAAGGGATAAAAATATTCTAAACAATTAGGATTATGAAAACAGCTCTCACCTTTTGACCCTATGAAAATGATCATTTTATCTTAAGATAAGGTCATTTTGAAAAGTGGCCTACAAATTAAATGATGTTCCTTTCACTTCAATTTGGAAGGTCAGTAAATCATCAGGTAGTACTGGGTACCATGGTGACACATGTAATTGTATTTCTCTTTATATTTAGGAAGTGCAGCAGTACAGAACCCTCTTGGGAGTCAGGAGACTAGCACTTGTTGCGGGATATGTCTGAGAGTGAAACTGCTTGTGCCTCAATTTCTAAAATAAGAATACTTTCCCACTAACCTACATCACAGAACGAATGAAGTTAAATATGGTTGTAGCTTCTGCGCAGTGTCACATCCCAAAGACGGATGAACCAGAAGCCCCTTCCACGGGTCTAATAACACGCTATTTTCTGTGGCACCTCCTCCAGGTGCCTACTTTTATCTCACTGCATCATTCACCTGTGGCTACCATGGGACAGAAAATGTCTTTGTCTATTCTGCCCTTCAGACTTGTCACAGGTTATTCTGGGATCCGACAGGCCTCATCCTCCTAGTGGTTAAGTGAAGCCAGAGTTGTAGGTGTTTGTCAGAGGCCTGGGTTCAAATGGAGCATCTGTCATTCCTGGCAGCTTTGACTCTGGGCAAACCACTTAGCCGCCATGAACGTCAGAGTCCCTACCAGTAACAGGAAGGTAACAACAGACACCATGGAGTTCCGGTGAGATGCCGGGAAGCCCGAGTCAGCAAGCAAGGGCTCGTAATCCATGAAGCACCTCCTTCCAGTCCACCCAGACGAGGGTGCCGGGCAGGGGGGCTCTGCCACCTGCTTTGGGGACGCCAAGGGGCGGAGGAAGCCGCCCGGCAGACCGGTTTCTAAGACCCGTCTCGCAGACGGGCGGCGCCCGACACCCCATCCCCACCCCCCACGCACCCCGAGTCCGTCCTTCCACCCCTGGGTCCCGGTTCCCCCGCCCGCCCCGCGCGCTCTTAGCCGCCCCTGCCACCCCGGCTCTCAGCCCACCCTCAGGACCTCGGGGTCGGTGGCCGGGCCGAGCCAGGCGGGGCGGGTCCCGGCCCTGAGGGGAGGACCCGGGCCCGGAGGGCGCCGCACCCCAACTCTCGCGGCCGCCTGGCGCCCGGAAGACCACCCGGCGGAGACTCCGCGCCGAGGCGGGCGGGGGCGGGGGGTCGCTCGCGGGTGGCCGAGGGGCGGTACCTCGTCGCAGTGGCGATGGTACTCCTCCATGGTGGCGCGTAGTCTCCTGCGGGGCGGAGCGATGGGCTGGTGGAGATCCGCGGCCGCGCACTGGCCTTCTAGGAGACTCCGCCCCCATGCGTGTATCGGGGCGGCCCCCATGAGAGCCCCGCCTTCGTGTAGAAAAGGCACCCCCCCCCTCTCCCCCCCCCCCCCCCCCCCCCCCCCGTTGGGAGCACGGGCAGGGTTCTGCGCGATGGGAGGCTTCTGTCCCGTTGCTTCCGACCTCTCTGGAAACAAGAGATGGGTGTTAAAGAGCTGGAAACTGTGACAGTGTGATCAGATGGGGAGACCTAGCGTCAGTCTAGAGTCCGCAGGATTGCTTGAGTCCCCACTGCTGTGTTTATGTGCACGTATTCATGTCATTACCATCTAGCCAACAATTGTAGGTAATGTAATAATGGACAAGCCGCTTTGGTTTGTCCACTTACTAGCTCCGTTACTTGGGTGAATTGACCTCCTACAGCCTCGTGTGAAAACTTAAATTTATACCTATTTTCACGGTTGATTGTGAGGATCAAATGAAACGCTCTGTACATAACTCCTAAAAGTAAATGCTCCTACGCTGGTCCTCCTCAATGACTATGTGAAAAGAAATATGTGATTCTAGGACACAGGGTACAAATATCCTGAATTAAATTCACAATTTAGCAGAACAATGATTACATTTATCTAAAAATTACTAACTTCCAGATGATCTTAAGGACTTCCTCATTTAAACTTGGAATAACCCAGCAGGTTTGTTTCTGGTACCATTATCCCATTTTTCAAGAACAAACTGAGGTACAGGGAGTTTAAGTAATTTGCCAAACTTTACAGATCCAGTAAGTAATAGAAGGATTTAAACTCAGGTAGTCTGGTGGTATCACCCAAGTTCTCAACCTAAATTAGTTTTCTATTGCTTCTATAACAAATTATTATAAATTTACTGGCTTGAAGCAGCACAAACTTACTACTTTACAGTGCTGGAGTTCAGAAGTCTAAAATGGGTCTGCAGGACTATGTTCCTTCTGGAAGCTCTACGCCCAAATCTATTTACTTGTTTTTTGCAGCTTCTAGAAGCTGCCTGCATTCCTTGGCTCATGACCCCTTCCTCCATCTTTAAAGCTGGCAATTTAGCATCCTTTCTCCTCTCTGACCTCTACTTCCATCCTCCTACCTTCTCCTTCTGTCTCCCTCTCAAGCCTTAACTTAATCATATCTGCAAAAGTGCCTTTTGCTACATGAGATAACATATTCACAGGTTCCAGGGATTCAGATGTCAGCATCTTTTGCGGGGTGGGGTGGGGGAGTGGGCACATTACTCAGCTTACCTCAACCACTATTCCATTTTACTCACTAAAATCAAAGTTGGAAGGTTCATTGGTAATCTAGTCAAACTCTCTTATTTTACAAGTAAAACTGGACCTCAGAGAGGTGCAAGTAACTTGGACAAGGGTACGTAGGTATTTACTGGACCCCTGGGCTTCTGAGTCTCAGGCCCTTCCATCTCTGCTCTCATTTTATGAACTGTTTACTTGATCATGTGCAGTTTGTTACTGGTTCTCCTAAACTGTGGCTCATGTCAAAGCTGCTGCAGAAAAGCTGCATTTGTACTTCATAGAGGAGGAAGACTATTTCTCCTGTTTCAGGATATTTTGTATACCAGAGTTATTATACTGAAGTCATTGCAATATGGTGACAGAGATTATGCCTACTTGTTTTCTGGCTGATAGTCCTTCAATTTCAAATCACAGAGAAACAGCTAATTCCCATAAGAAACCTTTTCTAGAATTAGTATTTATTTCACTTCAAAACTATTCTTCATCTTTGAGAACCAGAGTTCATTTTTCAAGTTTTGAGGTACCACTTTGGGAATGAAAAATTCTGTATACTTGAATAAGACACTTAAAATCACAGTTATTAATGTTCTCACTAGGAGACCACCATATGTTATGTAAATATTGAGGGAACTCTCCAATTTGTAATGCTAACCCTGCTTTGCTGTGGGTTCCGTTTCAGGCATCTGCTTCTATAATCCTTTTGTTTCTAGTATGTGAGCTACTCTGAGTCAAGATTTTCACACAGTACTGTTTTAAGGCCTTTATGATATCTGGTCCCAATATGATAACATGAATTTTCTTCCATAGCACAAGCCGTTATTACAAAGGAAAATTGCATGGTAATACATTTCTCTGAATTATCAAGAGTAAAATGCTAATTTTTAAATTGCTTTATTTAGGGGCACCTGGGTGGCTCAGTCGGTTAAGCATCCAATTTCAGCTCAGGTCACGATCTCATTGTTTGTGGGTTCGAACCCTGTGTCAGGCTCTGTGCTGATTGTTCAGAGCCTGCTTCGGATCCTCTGTCTCCCTCTCTTTCTCTCTGCCCCTTCCCTTCTCACACACACGTGCTCTTTCTCTCTCTCTCAAAAATAAATAAACATTTAAAAAATTGCTTTACAGGAACACTTGGTGGCTCAGTCGGTGAAGTGTCTGACTTTGGTTCAGGTCATGATTTCATGTTTCGTGGGTTTGAGCCCTGCATTGGGCTCTGTGTAGACAGCTCAGAGCCTAGAGTCTGCTTCAGATTCTGTGTGTCTCTGTCTCTCTGCCCTACCCCACTCATGCCCTCTCTCTCTCTCTCAAAAAGAAACATTAAAAAAAATAAAAAATTGCTTTACTTAGAATGAAAATGGTTCAACAATGGACAGGAAATAGAAGATATAAATGGAGAAGTTACTATGCTCATATACACTTTCTCTCAAAAGCTGGTCACCAATGTAGATGTGTGAGGAGAAAAGTCCTACCTATGAGGATTGTTCTGCTATGGAATTAGTCTTTGGAGGATTGAAAAGAACAGGATTTGAACCTTGGCTGCAAATCAGAATCCTAGGAGGAAGTTTAAAAAATTATCTAGACTAGACTCCACCTCCTGAGATTCGGATTTAATTGCTCTGGAGAGGACGCTGGCATCAGTAATTTTGCAAAAGCTTCCCCCCTGCCCCCGTGATTATAACATGCAGTCAGGGTTGAGAACACTTGGTGGAAAATCCTTTCTTTCCCCTTATGGAAGTCATTAAAACAAGGTAAGATCTCCTGGTAAGATTTAAATACAGCTCTGCAGGAAGTTAGAACAATAAATTATATTAATTCTTGGAGCTTTTTGGGACCTATGATCTGGTCATTCATTTATTCATCAAAGGTTTACTTAGTACCCACTGTTTGCCAGGCATTGTGTCAGAGCAGTGGTTATCAATCAGGGGAGATTTTTTCCCCTTCCAGGCTCCTGCAAACATTTGATAACATCTGGAGACATTTTTTGACTGTCATCATTAGAGTAGATGCCACGGGTACTGCTAAACATCCCACAATGCATAGGACAATGCCCCACAACAAAACTTATTTTACACACAATAATAGTGTTGAAGTTGAGAAACCCTGTGTTAGATAGGGGTGAAAATAGAGACAGGAAAAATTCTGTGTCTCTATGGCATTTATATATATTTTTATGTACATATGTATATGTGTGAATAGGATGTCAGGTAGTTATAAGTGTCACAAAGATGATTTAAGCAAAGTAAGGGAATAAAGTATGATGGAGGAGAGGCTATTTTGGGTGAGGTGATAAGAGAAGGCTCCTCTGAAAAAAATATTTAAGCAATCGTTTGAATGATGTAAAGAAGTTAGATGGGAACTTGAAAGTTAGATGAGATAGGAAGGGAATGGTCCTAATTTCAAAGTGAAACCAGTTATGGTTTCTAGCTACATTCAGCCCTTGGAAGCATGAGCAGAAGAGTAGGATCAACCAGGGTTGGGGTTTTTCCAGGTGATTTTAACTGAGGAAGAGAGGATCATGGGATTTGAACGCATTTTCAGAGGAGGGTCTGTGCTAATAGATCACGGATTCCAAGTTGGGTAAGTAGCAACGAACAGTGAAAAAGTAACAGGGTCCTTGCCTTCAAGATCCAAACGGGGTCAGAGAATTGCTTCGGTGAGGGTTTTAGAAGAAGTGATATGGGAAGAAAGAGAGTGAGGGTCAGAAAGTTGGATGATTGAAAAGAAAATATTTTTGAGGCCAAGATCCAAGAATCAAGGAGGATCCTTTCCTACTTGGTGCCTCCTTTATATCTATCGTACTGTGGGCATGGAAGCCGGGTGGGGGTGTGTGTAAATGAGTTACTAGGAGTATAAGAAGCTTTGTATTGGTGTCACAGCGAGGGGACAGTGTGCTTATCAGCTTCTTCCGGCTTTTATTTGATGCCTTCCTTTGGCTTTTTGGTATTTGGTATTTGAGGTCGTCTCGACCCTGAGGTCGTCTCAGGGGACATGAGTGAAGAGGATAGCTGAGTACAAAGCCTAGTGTACTGTACCACGATTAGCACATTGGCTAGAGGGAAGTAAACAGGAACCAGGGAAGAAACAGAAAGACTTTCCTTTACAGGTTGATACCTTTCCTGCAGACTCATAGATTCTATATGAGATATCTAGCTTATGTTTTTTCCTCTATTTTCTGTCCTTGTCTGTGCCATGATTTTTTATTGTGATTTACTTCTTGTTCGTGTAGCTAAAGGTGAAATTACATTTATGTCTCTGGTACGTTCTGCTTGTTCACACAGTCGCGAGACAGTAATAAGAATGTTTTGGGCTAAGGTTTAGAGGATTCATTTATTTGTGTGTTTTGGCCCCTCCTCGTGCCATTTCTAGCAAAGGTGGTAAGGTCTGAACCATTTGTTGAACTAAAATTTTTACTTATGTCATGGGCAACCCACGCCCCATCTCAGGCACAAATCACAAACTTGAAGCAAATCTCAGGACTCAGAATATTTCCTTGCATCACAGAGGGGAAACAAAGTTTCTTATTTAGCGTCTCTCTCTTTTAGTGGAAATGCTGACCTTTTGATTCAGGGTATGGAATCTGACCCTATTGTCTATTATAGTGCTTTATTGCCTTGAAAGGAACCATAAACTGGTTAAGAAATAAATGTACTTCATGAGTCAGTTCTGTACTGATTCACAGAAAGAACAGGTGCAAGGAAACCTATTAAGTCTCACCCAGCTCTTAATTTCTGTGATTCTTCTAAACCATGTCTCATAAAGGACATTTCATGATGATTTTGAAGAACTGAAATAAGGTATTTACAAGCATCAAAATGCCTTCATTAAGTTTAGTCATTTTGCTCTTCAAAAATCTACATCCTTATCAGAAGAAATAATTCACTGTCCAGGTTTATGTGATAATGAACCTCTTCATAGTCAAAGGACATTATAAATATTTATTCATAGACCAGATGAGAACCTTTAAAGTGGTTAATTTTAAAGCAAAGCAACTTTTGTACAGGGAGAAAATGACACTGAATATGAACAGAATGAGCATTTGTGCCGTGGTCTCCACATAATAAAGCACTTGCTAAGCACTAATGCTAATCATGTATGTTTATTCAACACATGATCCATCCCTGGTTTTCAAACGCATAATCAAATATAAACGTATATAGAATGACCTCAGTTGACACTAAGGGATTGTGCATATACTGTATTTCTCATTGTAAGAATCATCATTACATACCATCCTCCTTAGGTAAAGATACGGATGATACAGATGTTGAACAATGTGCTGAGGCAGTATGATTAAACACATTTTCTTTTCCTCTATTCTAAGGTATAAAAATTAGGGTTCAGGGGCGCCTGGGTGGCTCAGCTGGCTAAGCGTCCAGCTCTTGATTTCGGCTCAGGTCATGATCTCATGCTTGGTGAGGTCAGAGCCTGCCTGGGATTCTCTCTCTCCCTCTCTGTCTGCCCCTCTCCCCCTCAAAATCAACAAACAAACTTGAAAAAACTAGGGCTCAGAACTGATGGAAATATTCAAGGCTCAACTGTCTCTTTCCAGACACAGACAAGGGCATGGAGAACAAAAAAAACTGTTCAGGAAGGGTTTTCTGCCCACTAGGTCTTACCTCTGTTTCACCCGTAGTTAATGTTTGATGGAATGGCAGATTCAGAGCCTGTGAATCCAGAACTTTCCTGTCACTATCTGCATTTTGCTTCCCACTTCACTGAGAAGTGGAATCCATCATATAAGGCCTCCTTTAACTCCTTGCCCACTGACATAAGAACACATATGATTGCCTTGCTCTTCTTTGCTTCTCTTAGATGTGGTAATCCCAGTTCTTTGACACTTATTCTTTTTTTCTTACAGACTATGGAAAGATGTTTTTCTTCTTTATCCTTTGCTTTTCATCTCACTCCCTCTAGGGCTTATTGTAACTGCCCACCTGTTTGTCTTGTATCTCTCACTCAAGTGTAAACCTCCTGACTAGGGACCAGGTCTATCCTGCTCCTTGTTATATTTCTAGAGTGGAGATCAGTGTGTGATTCAGTAAATGTTTTTGTTTTCTGATGAATGAATGAGAGCTAAGAGGCGTGTGTGGTGGGGCAGAGTGGTGTTATGGAACCAGAATGTTCTATGGTTCAATTTCAATTATTTTGTTCCTTTTGAAGTCCCCTATGTTAATCTTTACTGATAAGTTGTCTTTCGTCAACAAAGCAGTGGTATCAATGGAATACTTACCTGTAGTTGCTCGTTTACTTCTAGGTCAACAGTCTATGTTCTTGACCACTTGTCAAGTTTATGGCATTCATACTGTGCCATGCTACCAAAGGACTGCTAATGTGTAAATTTCTCAGTAAATTATTTTTCAGAAAGTTCAGTAATAAAACTCGAGAAGGGGAAGCTGCAGGAGAAAATGTTTTGATAGAATTATACTTACTTATTCCTTCATATTTACTGGAGCATTGCATAGTACATGTTAGATACCAATGACATGGTTGGACATAGTGTGTTTTTCCCAAAAGAAAAGCATTCATCCGTTTACATATACACGGAAAGTGAAGGTCAACTTCAAAAAACAGTATGTCATCCACTAGGGGAAAAAATTATTTAAGGCCTATCATTTAGAGTTTATATTTGAGGTCAAAATAAAATGAATCATTCACTTCCACCTATCACACACCACATTGTGAATTTTTCTTGAAGAGAAAGTAGGAGGAAAAAGCAGCATAAAATCTGTTTCTATGTCACCTTTATCTCTGAAGCCTGAAACAAATTTCGGTGCTTTGCCTTTGCCCAGTAGACTTTGATTTTTTTTTTTAATATATGAAATTTATTGTCAAATTGGTTTCCATACAAGACTTTGATTTTTTTAAACTTGTAATAAAATTAAATACATATTTTTATTTTAAATAACTATATCAACAAATGTTCTTAGATGGCGTGCTATGTTGTAGCACTAGCCTGGACTTTAAGGGATGGGGGAAGCAGGGAAGGTGATGCTTTAGCTCAGCTGACTCGTGGAAGAGGGCAGATGGTAACCAGGCTAAGGGCAGTGAAACTGCCAGGAAGAAGTAACAGAATGTTCAAAAGCATGAGGCATGAAAAAGTACAATGTATGCGGAAGACTACAAATGCTTCCATTTGGCTAGAGAAAAGGTACATGTGGAAATATAAAAGTGAGAGTCCTGCTAATGGCGGGGGGGGGGGATATGCAGGGTGTGGAGAAGAAGGAGCACAGATGTTGAAATACTAGGAAACATTCACATCTAAGAGATGGGCAGCAGAAGAGCCCCCAAAAAGACAGAAAAAGCAATTATAGAAGAAGTGATATCACACACTGAAAAACCCACAGGGTGGTACAGTAGGTAAATTACAGTAATGAGTAGTTTTTCACCCCTCCTTATACCTATTCCTATTATTACGTAAATTTTCAGTGCCCTCCCACTCTGACTCTAGGTTTGATCATATGATATACTTTAACCAATGGAATGTTAGCAGATGTAACCCAAACATATTTGAAAAGCAGGTTGTACAATTGGGCCTATATTGTTGCATCTCTGGTCTGAGAAGGACTAGCCCCAGTAACTCATTGGGCACAGCAGAAGGATAAACCACCACCAGCTAAGCCTAGCCTAAATCAACCAACCTGCCCCTGATCTGCATACTTGTGTTGAAATAATCAGTTATTGTTTTTTTTTTTATTTTTGTTTTTGTTTTTATTTTTATTTTTGAGAGAGAGAGAACCTGAGTGGGGGAGAGGGACAGAGAGAGAAAGAATCTTAAGCGGGCTCCATGCACATCTGGCTCAATCCCACCACTCTGGGATCATATCCTGAGCCAAAATCAAGAGGTGGACACTCAACTGACTGAGCCATCCAGTCGCCCTTCAATGATTGTTGTTTTAAGCCACTAACTTCTGAGGTGGTTTGTTATGCAGCAAAAGCTGACTAATACACAGTTTCAAAGAGAGAGTGATCACTGGTGTGGAATGCCAGAGAAAGAATTATGAATTGAATTATGTGATTAGAAGGATTCTGCTGACTGTAATCAGAGCTGTTTCAATGAAGTGGTGTGGTCAGAGGATTTGACGCACCTGCAGAGGATTTGAAAAATATAAAGATAACACAGTCTACCATTTTGTGGTGATAGACTGCGAATGCAGTGTGGAGAGATAGAGGGCAACAGCTAGAGGAATATGGATAGTAGAGATGTGAGTGCTTTTATATGCTCAGGAGACAGAATCAGCAAAGAAGGAGTGGTTGAAAACATAGGAGAAATAGGGAATGACCTATGCAAAGTGATCCCTGAGCAAGTAGAAGGAGATGATCACTAACACAAAGAGGAAATCGCCTTGGTTAGAAAAAGGGATTCTTCTCCACTGAGCTGGGAAGAGAGAAATAAGGGTTGGAAAAAAGATAAGTTTCCAGGAAACAAGGGAGAAGAGAAAGGAAAGTGAAACAAGTAGTGCCCATATTATGGTTGCTGTATAAGTACAAAAGGGTATTGGTTTGGGGACTTTGCAAAGTCACATTACAAACAGTGAGAAGAGTGATAAACCTTAATTGCTGCTATTAGGTGAAGAGAAGAAAGACTTACTCCAGAATGGAGTAAAGCTCAGGATGTTCTACCAACTAAAGCTGAAGATAAGTTTATACCGGTAAGAATACATGCTTGTATGCTTTCTCTGGATAGGCTTTGTAATTCAGGTCTAGGGGTAAGTGGGAAGTTGGAGGGATTCTAGTTTGGAACACTGCAGGGCAGTGTGATAGAAGGCAAGATATACTGAATAGGAAAGGAAGTCGTGTCAGTACAACTGTGTGATGCAGCCATGAGCAACAGAAAATCTTTCCATATGTAATAGCTTAAGTAAGAGATTAGTTTTCTGATCCAACAAAAAATCCTGAAGAATGGATCTAGAGTCATGGTGTAACTCCAGTGTCGTCATTGTAACATCAATATATTGTTCTTCTTCATCCTTGTCACATGGCTTTGATCTTTGTGGGTGCAGTATAGCTGCTGAACAATTGCATCGTTACATCTGAGTTGCAGGCAGGAAGGAGGAGGGAGTCAAGGGCTTTCTCTTAACGAAGTTTTCTTCAGGAAGGGAAGCATTCCACTGTGACTTCCCATAACCTCTTTGGACATAATTGTATCACATTGCAACCCTTGTTGCAAAGGAGACCAGAAATTCAAGGTCTCAATTTTCCAAACTCTATTGGACAGGGAGGCTCAGGGAGGAGGGGTTTGATATTGAAGTGAACTTAAGGTAGAGTGTCTGCTACAGAAGTGAGATCAAGAAAGAGCTGACACACTGCAAGAAAGCGGAGAAACCAAAGGTAGAAACGTTCACCAAATTTGAATATCAGATATGGTGAAGATAAGAGAAGGTTAAGTGCTATTGGAGGTTAAAAATTGTGGGGTGAAGGAATTTAGGGAATGAGAGGTGATCATTGAAGAGCCCATGAGGGGAAATGTCCTTCAAATTCAGAAGGTTACAAAAATTAATGCTAGAAGGAATCTTCCATATGGATATTGACATTTCTCAAAGAAATGGACGGACTTGGGGCTTGAGTAAAGTACAAAGTTACTATTGCTAATAAAGAAAATAATATCTTTTTCTGTATATTACATCCGTAAAGAAAACAAGTTCTGTTGCACATGTTTATTTTTTTTCCAATATATGAAGTTTATTGTCAAATTGGTTTCCATACAACACCCAGTGCTCATCCCAAAAGGTGTCCTCCTCAATACCCATCCCCCACCCTCCCCTCCCTCCTACCCCCCATCAACCCTCAGTTTGTTCTCAGTTTTTAAGAGTCTCTTATGCTTTGGCTCTCTCCCACTCTAACCTCTTTTTTTTTTTTTCCTTCCCCTCCCCCATGGGTTTCTGTTAAGTTTCTCAGGATCCACATAAGAGTGAAACCATATGGTATCTGTCTTTCTCTGTATGGCTTATTTCACTTAGCATAACACTCTCCAGTTCCATCCATGTTGCTACAAAGGGCCATATTTCATTCTTTCTCATCTGTTGCACACGTTTAAAACCTGCAAGAAGTCAGGATGACTCCCAAGAAAATCAGACAGCAGGTTCAAGAGCAAGTTAATATTAACTGATCATGTCATTAGCTATTGCTCAAGATAATACCTTAAACAATAACCATCTATAATGTCTTGGAAGTCTCTTGATTGGCTTGGCGACCTGTGTTTTGCCAATGTGGGTGGTGTCAGTTTATTTCAGCTTACCTCCATTCATACATCTCTGGTCAGCTGTCTGGTCTAGGGCAGCCTCAACTGGGATGACAAGGCTCTGCTCCCTGTGCCCTCTCACCTTCCATCAGGTTAGCTGGGACTTACTCTCATATAGAAGAATGAGTCCAAGAGAGAAAGCAGAAGGATGCAAGGTTTCTTGCCACCTAGGCTCAGAATTAAAACAGTATCACTTTTTCTGCATTGTGTTGGCGAAAGCAAGTCTCAACTTGGCCCCCATTCAAAAGGTGGAGGAAAGGACTCCACCTCTTAATGGGAGGAGCCGAAATATCACAACGCAAAGGGCGTAGATACAGGAGGGGGAGAATCGGCGCCATTTTTGCGATCAATCTACCACATTGTTTGTTTCGTTGAGTCATTTATTGAAATTCATGACCATGATAAATCTGACTGTATCTACTTCCTGAAAATAAGCATAAATGCTTACAGCTTGACTAAGTGGCTTCTCTTAGATTACTTAGACAAGATGGCTTGAAATGGGAGTAGGTGGTAGTCATAAATATGAATGGCCATAAGCCACTTAGAAGTTTGAATAGTTCTTTTTTTTTCCAGGTTGAATTGCCAGCTCTAGTAGCTACTACACATACTGAAATCTTTTACCATTTCTCTCATCTCAGCAGCCATGTAATAATGTACAGACTCACCATTGAGTTTCTTGGCTCTCATGTGCCTAATTTATTAAGCCACTTGTTAGAACACTGGTGAAGCTCAGGCAGACAGTTATAGCTTTCTACCATTTCCACGAGAGTGCTGAGAGAGGGGAGAGAACTTTTTGTAAACCCAGTGATCCTTCACACGTCCGACACAAACAATATCAAACCTGGTGTTCTCGAAGCTGTGACTACCAAATGTTCTCCTGACTGTTCTCCAGTCAGAGCAAACACACGTCCATCTGTGTCAGCGCAGCTCATTCTCTCCCTTCCTCTTCCCCTCTCCTCTCGTCCCCTCTCCAAGTTAGCTCTGTGTGAACACAGGTTTAGGAAAGAGTAAAAGCAGAACACTGGCCTGCTTTCCCTGGATGAGTGAGTTTCTCTAACAATGACGCTTCCAAATGCCACAAAGAAGCTGTTGTCAGGTTGTGGGACCAGAGTGGGAACCCAACTCCCTCACCAATTGTTCTTTGATGCATCACTTCAGGAGCCATGAAACAGGGGAGATTTAAGAGCAGGAATAGCACTTCACAGAGTTCACTGAAACAATTTTTCCCTTGAAAGTCACTTTATTTTTGGTGGTACTTTCCATGCCAGTGTGTTTAAAATGTCACTGAATCAAGCTTTTTATTAACTTGTCAGTGTATCCAAAGTGTTCCACAGAACCTCCATGGGGGATTTTCTTGTCTTTTAAACCTACACATTGCCACATAGGCTTTCCTCCCTAATTAGCATTGACAGGTTCTCTTTAGTGGAACTGTCCCACTCTCAGAGTACAAGAGGGAACGTGTGGGTGGAAATAGATTTGGATCATTTGCTAGACATGGAAAGAGAAACCAACAGTGCTAATGGCATATGGCTGTGAAGGGAATATTGAACGAGTAAGTCCAGGGCAGTGAAGTCATACAAGTCAACAGTGGATTGAGGTAATAACACAGGCTGCTCATTTCAAGAGAACTGGAACATCTTGGATGCTCTGGGGACTGAGATTTTCCCCAACTCAGGGTCACATTACTGAGTCCACAACCTTAGTTCACATTGTGGAATCGGAGAGTGTTCTGTGGCTACTATTACTCAGTGTATGGAAGTCTCGGCTAGTCAGTTTCTTGGTGTCTGGGTGTTTCCCAGAACACACCTTCCTTGATTCCACTGATTTGTATGGCCCTGCACTCTGGATGCCCATTTGGTTTCCTGCCCTTTTCCCCACTCCAATGTACTTAAATTTTGAAGAGATCATGAAAAACCTTCATATTACTAGAAATTCATTCACTTAGCCTCAGGTAACATCCAAATTCATTTGATACCCACAGAAATAGGCTAGGAACCTGTTAGGTAGTTTTGGTAGAGTCAGCCCTATTCTTTTGCCCAGAAGACTCCCATCTTTGTAGCATGATTTGGAGATGTTAGACCCTGCCTACCACTCAGACATTTATATGAACAGCTTTCAAGCAGACCCCAGGTTCCTATGATTAGAGAATCATTTTGACCAGATCTAAGTTTAAAATAAAATCATCTGCAGTTTCCATTCAAATTCCATATTGTACCCAAACATGGTATTAAAAGTTAAGATCGGGTACTGTCAGGCCTCTGGTTTCAGCTTTAACATGTAAATAGCTTGGACATTGCCACTGTCATCCTTACGACAAGAAAAAGCTGAAATAAAAAATCAGTGATTTTTCTTGGACCCCTCAGAGAACTTAGGTTACAGGACAAACCACCACCCCCAGAGAGAGGTGAATCCAGAGTTACAGCCGAGATCTGTTTACCTAGAGCAGAAGTGGCTACAGCCGTAAACTCGTAGGAACACTTACATGGTAATTTTGAGGAACTGACAAGATGCTGAGTGTGGACCAGCAAGAAATTCCTGGGGATGCAGTCTTGTGGGGGCCCACACATTTTGGGGATTTATCTCCAAGAACTCCACCAGTTTCTCATGGTGAAGAGCTGAAGAAGATCCCCTGATAGCTCTGACAGTGAAAGGGGAAAGAGTAACCATTGTGAAATATGCCCAGAGTATTCTCTCTGTGACAAAGGCCTACTCTGCGAAGGGAATGACTTTACCAGAGTCTTCTCCCACTTTGAGGAAGGGCATTTCTCCTACTCCATTCCAATCTAGACTTCCTTTCTTACCTAAGAGGAGAAAAATAAAGCTAAGAAATGCTTGTGAAGGCCACAACCCAGGGACATAGGCCCATTAAAAGAACTGAGATTTCATCAAAAGCTTACAGAATGCTTTTGCTCGCCAACACCTTACTAGCACACCAACAGGGCTCCAGTATAATAATGGTGGATTGTAGCCGAAAGAGCAGCAAGGAGACTGTCTGAGGAGGAGTACTTACGGAAGCCCAAAGTCAACAGGGGAGGCAAAAACAAGGACACTGGAGGACTTTGAAGCCTCTAGCCCCTGCAGCTACAGCGAACATTAAACAGAGCCCAACTTCTAGCCAGATTAACACGAAACCTCACACAAAAGGCCTGTTTGCCAGAGTGCCTATTATCTAGATAGCACGTCTGGCTTTCAAGAAAAAATTCAAGCTATGTTACAAGGCAATAAAAATCACAGTCTGAAAAGACAAAACAAACGTCAGAGCCATACTTGGTTCTGACACAGATTTTTGAATTATCAGCCAGTGGGTTTAAAATAACTATGATTAATATGTTAAAGGCTATAACGGATAAAACAGACAACATACAAGAGCAGATGAGTAATTTGAGAGGTGGTAAGTCTAAGAAGGAGTAAAAAGAATGCTAGGAAAAAAAAGCATTGTAATAGAAATGAAAAATTCCTTTGATGGGCTTATCAATAGACTGGACATGGCCAAGGAAAGAATTATTGAGCTGGAACATAGGTCAGTAGAAACTTCCCAAACTGAAGTGCAGAGATAGCACACTGTTTGAAAACCTTCAGCAACATATAAAATAATAATTTTCACTATAATTATACTTACTAAGCAATTTAAGCAAATTATATTTACCAAGCAATTAAAACAAATTTTGAAGAAATACGAAATTGTGTAAGGATCATGCCTTCCGATTGAAAAACTGTATTGGTCCATAAAATGTTTCCATAACTTGATTACTCATAATGAACTAATTTCAAAAGAGGAGGAGGATTTCTAGCAAAGGTATTAATTAGTGTTTTATTTGAGACAACTGGAATTATTACGGAAGCAGCCTATGCATATTGCTTCAGTTGTTTTAGTAGAAACTAAATAACGATGGCTTTAACAAGAAGGAAGGTTTATTTCTCTTCCATATGAAAGTCCAAGCTGATAGAACAAAAGGATAAGGAAGCCCTGGTGAACAGAATTATCAAGAGACTCACATACCTTTCTTCCTGCTGTTCTACCCACCCCTTGGGTGTTTTCCTCATCTGCAGATTCAAAGGAGACTCATCATCACCATGTCTGTTTTAACCAATGGGTGAAAAAAGGGAATATGAAGTAGGGGCCAGGTATCTCCTTTGTATCCTAGAGATGCACACTGGCACATGGTAGCCACAACTAATTGAAAAGTGGAGGTTTCTAGCACTAAAAAGAAAAAGAAAGAATGAGTGCTGGATACATTTAGCAGTCCAGGCCACAATCCATTCTCTGGCCACCCAAGCATTCATGAATACCACTTTCTCCAGGGAAAAAAACACAGCCATGTGGTTACCTTATCTAACTCAAGACTCAGCATCCCTGGGTGATGCATAGTTCTTTTTTTTAAGTGTTATTTAAATTCCAGCTAGTTAACATACAGTGTCATATAAGTTTCAGGCATACAATATAGTGATTCAACACTTCAAGGTGATGCATAGTTCTGTTAGGTTTGCATGTAACTTCTCGTGTTCTGGTAACCTTCAGACAAATAATCAGCCTTGTCACCGTCCAATATAACATGGTGAGGAGGGATAGGATAACCACAGTTATAGCTTTTATTCTGGAAAGAGGAAGAATGGGAAGGACAAGACACTCTTCATCCATGGCAGTTACCAAATTCTGCTGCACAGATACTGTGGGAAGTTCCTGCCCGGGCAGTGGAGTGCCACCGGATTCTACTCTGGGAGTGACTCCCTTGTCTCTTATTCTGGAGGGCTACATTTGAAATGGGTATCAGAAAGTATACCCTTCCAGGGGGTTGCAAAATTCTTTATATCTCAACTTCTGCTGGTACATATTTGAGGGAGTAGGGGTTGTTTTAGTGTTTAAAGAGGTTTTGTCATAATTCTACCAAGAATGTCAGAAAAGTGCTAGTTTATTTGCTTTCAGTCAATTCCATGCAAAAGTAATCAAGGACAAGTAGTTCTTACATTCGCCAGCACTTTTGTTTACTAGCCTCTGTACTCAACCCTTGTCACCTTCCTCAATGATTTTTTCTTCTTCCTCAACATCATGGTGGTGGCTACCTTGAAGTTACTTGCAGCAGTGAGCTTGGGAGTGAAGGCAAAACCCTTAATCTGAACTTTCCTGCTAGTCTAGCTCCTATCGCCTGACAGAGAACAGTCACATGAGATGCTCGTGAGAAAGGCTTTAGAGCCACAGTCTCATCTCAATGGTGTTGGGAATACGGAAGCAGTTGTTACTCCAAAGGTACCAAACCTCCAATTATCCAATTTTCAATTTAGGTAGCAGACTACAGGCTGCAAGCATCTCTTGGTGGAACTGTATCTCCTTTCACCTTTGCAAATTGGTTAACCCTTGACTGTGTTCAGTTCTTGACTGTAGTACTCTGCTAAAAGAAGCCAAGGAAGACCAACAAAGTGAGTTTTGTTAACTGCTTTCCCATAAGCTACAAGCTCACTAGGCAAGTGGCGTGCCTTTTGATGCACTGACAACAGTTTTACCAAATGTTTGCTATGACATAACGGGGGTCACCATCTATCCAGACTGCGTTATCTGTTTACTGACTGCCTGCTGCCCGAAGTGCTAAGCAAATGGCACATATTACATATTCTGTTAAGTCAGCCCTGCTTCTGGTAGCAAATCCGGTGTTAGTTTGTTTGGGCACCTTAACAGAGATCAGATAACAATGATCTTTTGCAAGACAGACAATTTATTTCTCCCTCACAGAAAAGTCTGACCCGGGAGGTAGACTGAGGAATAGGGAAACTGCTCTAAAAAGTCATCCAGGGACCCAGATTTCTTCTTTCTTTTTTGTTTTACCAGCCCTTTGAATGGTGTCTTCATCTGTTTGGTTAAAAGTGACTTGAGGCGCCTGGGCGGCTCAGTCAGGTAAGTGTCCAACTCTTGATTTCGGCTCAGGTCATGATCTCCCAGTTCATGGGAGGGATCCCCACTTTGGGCTCGGTGCTGATAGCATGGAACCAGTTTAGGATCCTCTCTCTCTGCCCCTGTCCTGCTCACGCTCTCTCTCTCAAAAAATAAAAAGAAAAGAAAAGAAATTTTAAAAAACACTTAAAAAAAATAAGTGACTCACCACCGCTTAATCTGTATTCTGGACTGCAGAAACAGGGAAAGGGGAAGTGGAGGGCAAGAAGTTTCCTTTTAAGAATGTGACAAATATTTCACACATTTCTTTCATTGGGTGGTGTATGAGAGCTGTCTCACACAGCTTGTACCAGCTTGTGAGAGGCGATTGTTAAATCTTCAAGAATTTTGCAAGCTGGTGGCTAAACACAGCCGTTATTAAAAATTAAATTATATAAATTTACCATCGAACAAATTGTATTTTAAAAAGGCAAACATTCAAAGCTCTTCTTTGCTTAGCTATTTTACTACATTGTACTATTGTCTGTGCTATCGCTGCTATTTGAATCTATGTTACCTGTATGGCAGCAACGGTCTATAATGGTGCTACTGCTGATTTCTTCCCAACTCTGCATTCGGTGACCTTCTATCTTGAAATCAGATGTGGTGGGAGTGTTTACACCATAGACATCAGCAAATGCTGCACCTCAAGTCTCCTCTTCCCATACCCCGACCCCTGAGAGCTGGTGGTTCAAGATTTACTGACACATCGTTGCTTCCATTATATCTCTTTGGCCAGCATTTACTGACTTAGCCACACTAGCTGCGAGGGAAGCTAGGACGTGTAGTCTCTAGCTGGGTGGCCATAGGCCCAGCTATAACTCAGGGATTCTATTGCAAGGAAGGAGAGAATGAATATTGAAGGACAATAAGCATTCTCATGCTTTGATGTAGAAGAACTAGCTCTAGACAGGTTTTCAGGACTGAGATCCACTCTGTCACTGGTTCCTTAGTAGAGGTGGTAATAAACTCAAAAGAGAGATTTTAGTGCTTGTCTAGTTCACCATGAAGGATTTAGTGAAAATTAGCAATTTCAATTTATTGTAGAGACTGGGCACATGAAACAAGCCTCGCTGCACTGTGTCCAGTTCCTAGAAAATGCAAGACAATCTAGAAAAATATAAATAAATCTATAAATGTGCCGGAAAACAAGAAAATGAGCCCTTTTTACCTCCAGGAACGATGAGGAATCACTGAGGGGAAGAACAATGATACAGGATTTAAGAATGTACGTAAAGCCCAAAATATGCCCGGGTGAACTCTACCCTTGGCTCCACTTTTAAGGAAATCCAAATCAAAACAGTGAGTATACTCAGATAGAAAAGAAAGTCTGTACTTTTGATTTGCTAAGGAAATGGAATGTAGAGGTACCTAACCTCTGGTTCTCTTCCCTTCCTCAAAGCGGTTCCTTATAAAGGGCGAGTCTTGTTTCAAAGTTTTAAGTCTGGGGGCACCTGGGTGGCTCAGACGGTTGAGCATCCGACTTCGGCTCAGGTCATGATCTCACAGTCCCTGAGTTTGAGCCCCGTGTCGGGCTCTGTGCAGACAGCTCGGAGCCTGGAGCCTGCTTCAGATTCTGGGTCTCCCTCTCTCTGTGCCCCCACCTCAAAAATAAATAAACATTTTAAAAAATTAAAAAAAGTTTTAAGTCTGTAGGTATTTTTTTCTGCTGATATGCCAAACTCTATACTTTAGTCCTCAATGGAGACTCCTAAGGCAAGAAAAGATATGAGCACTGACTGGATGCAATGCTTGACTTG
Source organism: Panthera pardus (assembly GCF_024362965.1). Taxonomy (NCBI): domain Eukaryota; kingdom Metazoa; phylum Chordata; class Mammalia; order Carnivora; family Felidae; genus Panthera; species Panthera pardus. The sequence goes on along the minus strand of NW_026526843.1, from coordinate 92,127,051 downwards.
GGTATTTGTTTCCAGAGTGAATATCCATGCAAACTGTTTGCTTTTCCTACATTCAAGTATAATGAAGATGTTTGGACTATGTAATATGGTCAGAGATGTGTCTTGTGCATATATAAGTTATATTAAATGAGCATTCTATCCAAACATTTTATCTTTTAAATCATGTTAGAACCAAGAACAAAAAAAGCCAGAAGTAAAAATATTCCAGGGTGATGGATATTAAACTATTTACTTCCTCCTCATAAAGAAGAAAATAAAATAAAAATGGTGGGTGTCTGTTTTTAGCAGCATTTTCCACAGGAGATCAGAAAAGCCATTACAGGGTCATGAATGAATTATTGGTGTTTGATGATAAGAATGACTAGTGCTTCCATTGATTTAACACAGCTGGAAAAGGCTGTGCAGATAAACAATACTTGAGGATGTTGGACCTCTCAGTTCTGGCAGGAAAGAATATAAAATTATAAAGTTATTTTAATTTTTTTAATTTATTTTTTTATAAAATTATTTTTAAATGATGTATCTATTTCTCACTTTTTGATCATTGGACACCTTCTTGTAATAATATTGAGTCCCTACTATATGTCACATGCCACTAAATCTTAAACTAAGCACAAAGATGCCCTCAAGGCGCTTACAGTCTAGAGGGGAATAAGAGAAGGGCGCCTGGGTGGCTCAGTTGGTTGAGCATCTGAATTCAGCTCAGGTCATGATCTCGCAGTTCATGGGTTTGAGCCCCACATTGGGCTCTGTGCTGACAGCTCAGAGCCTGGAGCCTGCTTCAGATCCTCTCTCTCTTGTCTCTATCTGCTTGCACCCTTCCTCTCTCTCTCTCAAAAATAAATTAAAAAAAAACATTATAAATAATAGAGGGGAATAAAGGATATTTCAGCTCAAATTTTTGTAAAAATATTGAGGGCAAATACATATTGACTGTTCCATTTTTATTTTATTTTATTTTTTGTTTTTGAGTGAGCTCGTGAGTGTGAATTGGGGAGGGGCAGAGGGAGAGAGAGAGAGAAAATATTTTTTTAAATTGTTTTTAATGTTTATTTATTTTTGAGAGAGAGAGAGCATGAGCAGGGGAGGGGCAGGGAGAGAGGGAGACGCAGAATCTGAAGAAGTCTCCAGGCTCTGAGCTGTCAGCACAGAGCCAGACGCGGGGCTCGAACTCACAGACCGCAAGATCATGACCTGAGCCGAAGTCGGACACTGAACTGACTGAGCCACCCAGGTGCCCAGTAGAGAAAATCTTAAGCAGCCTCCACGCTTAGTGCGGAGCCTGACTTGGGGCTTCATCCCATGATCCTGGGGTCATGACCTGAGCTGAAGTCAAGAGTTGGACACTCAACTGACTGAGCCACCCAGGTGCCTCAACTGTTCCACTCTTAAAACAAGTGCTCTTTCTCAACAAGTTGGGAATGCCCAAGTTAGGAGATGTGTGGTAGTAGGCAGGAGACCTGTAATTCCTCAATTTCCTCAGCATTCAAAAAGCACAGCTTAAATGCCCTAGTTTAGAGGGAGAGATAAATCCTTTATAATAAGCCCACTTTTCCCCTAAAGAGGTTAAACTGGGAGAGGAAGGAGAGAGAACAGGACTGAGCTAATCATTTTCCACAGACACTTTGAATCTTGCTGTTGGCTATGACAGGATCCATTTTAGTGATGTATATGGATTCCCAGCTTTTCCTCCTCTCTCACCTTTTGAGAATCCCAGGTTGTTGGAGCATGGCCGCCACAGTATTAAGTGGAGAGAAGGATTAGACAAAGTGAAAACACTAAGTTGATTTACATAGGAAAGGGTAGAAAACTACTCCCAGAAGACAAGAGTAGTCTGGAAAGGCTGGAGATGTATATGAGAGGCCCTGGAGAGATTTCAGAGAGAGAGGGGGGAGCCAGGGGTGGGGGGTGAGGGGGAGTTACCATAAATGAATGAGCAGAGGAATGTCTCAAAGAGGACATGAGCGACGTCTCGCAGTGTGGTGAGGTATAGTTCCTCTTCACCACTCATGAACAGACGCCAGGAAATGCATATGTAGATTTACAAGGTGCTGTAGAGTGAGACGTGTGTTTTTGTGTGTCCGTTTTTTTGTTTCGGATGTCGTACCATGACACTGTGGGCCTTAAGCAAGGGGTAAGAATGGTCACACATTCACTGAAGATAAAGGGGAAAGGATTCTGTCCAGTTGGAAACACAATACCATTTTACTGTAGGCAAGAGCGAAGTCCTTAATATGTCTCCTCCTTTCCCCTTCTATTTTCACTTATCTGTCATTCCCCTGGCTCTAGAGGTGGGGGAGTGCAAAGTGCTGTGCACCAAGAATCAGTGGTTGGGAGTTGGAGTTCTTGGACCCACTCCTTAGGCCATGGGACAAGTCACTTCATCTTTTGGAGCTTCCATTTCCTCGTACGTCAAATGGGTGCGATGGCACTTGCTCTGCCTGTGTCCCAGTGTTGCGTGAGTTAAAGTGGGAAACCTCCCTGCAGAGTGTGATGGGCATGTAAGAGATGGCCTTCTTCGCTTCCTTTTCCTGAGGGCTTTGCTGTTATAGTCTTCTCTAACTTATTACTTGGTAATAAGTAATTACCTGCCCTTCCTTCCAACAGGTAGTTGCATCCTTATAGAGAGGACTTCTAAAGATTAAATATGCTCTGAAGCACGATGAAATGGTAGAATTTCAGCTCAAAACAAATAGTGCTGAGAGGTGGAAGTTGAGGCTATTTTTTATTTATTTTTAGTTTCTTTCTTTTTTGTTTTGTTTGTTTTTAGAGAGAGAGAGTATGAGTGGGGGAGAGGGGCAGAGGGAGAGAGAGAGAGTAAATCTTAAGCAGGTTCCATGCTCAGTGCGGAGCCCAGCTCAGGGCTTGATCCCACGACTCTGGGATCATGACTGAACGGAAATCAAGAGTCAGACACTCAACCAACTGAGCCACCCAGGCGCCCCATGGCTATTTTTCAAAGATATCACATAGGTAGCTGTCTTTCTCACTTGAGGACAAAACTAAACAGAGTACTTCAGTGTCTAATGTCTCCATTTCAAATTTAATTTTGCATTAAAGTATGGTACCAGTTTTCTAACCCCCACTCCTCTCAGTCCCCTAGTCCTGTTTTCAGCCTTATGTGACAAATTGACAGGCTTTCTCAGGATTTGACTTTCCAGAGCATTACTCTCAGTAGGTATAGAGAAAATTAACATTAGGTTGCTTAAGTTATGTCTCTGCCACCTAATACTGGACTATTTACTGGAATTGAAACAGAAGATTAAATTTAGATGAAAATAAGTAGCATAATTTAATAATTCCCACCCACCCCCCGACTTAAAAGTTCATGCTCATGGACTGGATTGAACAGTCCACTTTTATACTGGAAATGCCATTTTTGAAACAAGAATAGCTCACATTGGACCTTCTAAGACAAAATAATGTCATAATTGAGGGGAACGGGAATGGGGAAATTTCTGAGAAAAAAAGTCCAGGAATACAAAACATAAGGTGTAGTGGGAATTACAAGAAGGTCTATCTTTTTATAGTTTTCTAGCCTTCAAAAATGAGAATGTATGACTTTAAAAACCATGAGACAACTAATTCCATTAAAAATTAAATACGAGAAACATATCTACTTATATAATTTGCAGAGTTCACTGATGCTCCTAGGATTACTGGAACAATAACTGGCTTTACTAACTGGGCCACTTCCTTAATTTTCTGGATGAAGTCATTGAGGTCAGGGAGGTCTGGTGCCTTGCCCAAGCTAAGCTCCCACAGAGTACGTTGGCAGATCTGGACATGGAATTCGGTTTTCCTAGTGTCTTATCCAACGTGTATTCCACTCACTTGTCCATCTTTTTTTTCAAGCACGGGACTTAATTGTTATGCCGCTGGTAACCATTTACTATGGGGACATCTGGTGATCCCCCATTGGACATCTGGCGTCCACAATTCTAAGTCTGTATTTGAGCAAATGGAACAGAAGGAACAAAGTGAGGGATTCTCTCACTATTTTTAGGAGAATATCTGGATGGTATCCATGATCTCTCCTTAACCCACAGAAAATGCACAGGGTCCACTTGTCCATCTTCATAGGCTATAAAGGCAGGAGATGTGGCAGGCTCTTTGTTACTTTTCAAAAATGTTGTTAAATATAGCTATATTTTGCAATTCAAACTATCCTGCACAGTGATAAATGCTTCTCTACTATAAATAAATGTCAAGATAGAAGATAGGAAGGCAGGGTATGGGGCAACTGTCTCGCTAGCCTATGTGTGCCATGTGCCCTGGGAGTGTTACTGGAAACTCAGCCTAGAGACTCTTCCTCTAACCCTTTCAAAGCTCATTCTGTGTTTTGTTTTGTTTTTAGTAGGCCTCATGCCAAGTGCAGACCCCAATGCTGGGCTTGAACTCACGACCCTGAGATCAAGACCTGAGCTGAGATCAACAGTCAGTCACTCGGGGCGCCTGGGTGGCTCAGTCGATTGGGTGTCTGACTTTAGCTCGGGTCATAATCTCGCAGTTGGTGGGTTTGGGCCCTGTGTTGGGCTCTGTGCTGGCAGTTCGGAGCCTGGAGCCTGCTTCGGATTCTGTGTCTCCCTCTCTCTCTGCCCCTCCCTGGCTCACGCTCTGCGTTTCTCTCTGTCTCTCAAAAATAAATAAAAATGTTTACAAATTACAAAACAAGAGTCACTTGACCGACTGAGCCACCCAGGCGCCCCTCATTCTGTGTGCTTTTATGTATTTTTTAAATTTATTTTTATTAAGTGTTTTTATTTCTTCTGGAAGAAAGAGTGCAAGTGGGGGAGGGGCAGAGAACGAGGGAGAGAGAGAGTTCCAAGCAGGCTGCGCACTGTCAGCGCAGAGCCTGATGCGGGGCTCAAACTCACAAACTGTGAGATCATGACCTGAGCTGAAATCAAGTTATTAACCGCTCAACCGACTGAGCCACCCAGATGCCCCCTGTGTGCTTTTAATACTCATTTATAATTCCCTTCTTGATTAAGATTTTGAAGACTGAAATCTAGAAATTGCCAAATCAACCCACCCAAAGCAACACAGCCAGCAAAAGGGCAGATCTGGGCTTGAAGTCAGCTCTGACCCTCTAACATGATACTGTAACCACTTGGATTCTAAGGTCTTAGAAAGAAAAAAGAACGGCTCCCCTGCTCTTATCCCATAGTGGCTTTCTTTAGTTTTCAGAAGCAATGATACCATAAAGAGGGAGGCCTCGGGGAGTGAAAATCTCCAATCGGACACTTGATCGCAAGGATTGTGGGTTCCCCTAAAAGGCCTGGAGTTATAAGCAGGACTGAGGAGGACATATCCTGCTGCTTTTGTGAATGCTGCATCAGGGGAAACTTCGATGCCGTTCGATGTTCAAGGAAAAACATCAGACTGGTGGAGGATAATTAAGCAGCAGCCGGGATTACTGAGCAGACTCTGCAAGTAATGGGGCTATTTCTGTGTTGGTAACAGGAACCGTAAGCGGCCTGAGAATGCTCCCTGTGGATTGCTGAGGTATCATCAAGCTCCACAGGACTTCAGTTCGCAGCGTTTGGCTTGTTGCAGATTGTTTAGTGGAAGTATGCTTCTTTATCATAAAAATCCCTTGTGATGTGGGGTAGCCCAGGCACTTCCAGGTTTGGGAGTTGGTGCCAGCCTACTGAGTAGCTCAGTGGAGACAATTCTCTCTAGGGTCATACCAAAACAAACAAAAACCCAAAAAACAACAAACAAAGAAAAGAAAGGAAAAGTTAAGTCAATTCGTTTACAACAGATATTACTAAATCTAGAGATATTTTTAGATGTTACATAGGCTTTTCATAACAAGGTCATATGAAGCCAAGTACCTCCTGGATATGGCATGGGCTTGTATTAGGGGATAATCATACAAAGAGTGTTTATTAGAAATATTGAAAAGCAAAGTGCAATTTGCCTAATAATAGCCTACCCAGTGGAAAAGAATTGCTTAAACTTCTCTTGGGTGCTTTAATCTCAGTTCTGACAAAATGAAAGCCTGTTGTCAATTTAACAGTTCCTTGGTTTTTAGCTGAAAGAAAATCGAAATGGAGTGCTGCTAATGCTTGAGGTAAATGTGCAGCCTTGCAGGACTGGAATTAACTTGTTTTCCAAATACATAAAAATATATCATAATTATACTTCATTGAGATTTTTTTCCTGCATTGTTTTATCTTCATTATGTTTCACTGTTGCCTGCCTGATATCACCAGACCTGTTGTTTGTATATTGGCCTTGCCACTCTTAGAGAAAATTAAATGGGAATCACATGTCCTCTTAAGTTTTGGGTTTTTATTTTGCTCTGTGTAACAATCATCCAAACTAGAATTAAAATGGTCAAAAGACTTAAATAGGCATTTCTCCAAAGAAGATATGCTCATGACCAATAAGCACATGAACAGACACTCATCACTAATCATTAGGGAAATGCTGGGGCGTCTGGGTGGCTCAATCAGTTAAGTGGCCAACTACGGCTCAGGTCATGATCTCACGGCTCGTGAGTTTGACCCCCGCATTGGGTCCTGTGCTGACAGCTCAGAGCCTGGAGCCTGCTTCAGATTCTGTGTCTCCCTCTCTCTCTGCCCTGCCCCTCCCCGCCCTCAAAAATAAATAAACATTAAAAATATTTTTAAAAAATTGAAACCAATCATTGGGGAAGTGTTAATCAAAACCATGATGAGATACCACCTCACATTCACTAGGATGGCTACAATTGAAAAAAAAACATAATAACAAGTGCTGATGAGGATGTGGAGAAATTGGAACCCTCAAAGGTTGGTTAAACATACAGTTACCATATGATCCAGCCATTCTACTCCTGGGTATATACCCAAGAAGAATAAAAACGTATGTCCACACAAAGACTTGTATATAAATGTTCATAGGTGCTTTATTCATAGCAGTCAAAAAATGTAAACAACTAAAATGTCCATCAGGTGATAAATGGACAAATAAATTGTGGTATGTCCCTATCAAGGAACATTATTAGGCAAAGCAAAATACCGTTGACCCTTGAGCAACATGGATTTGTTGCATGGGTGCACTTATATGCATATTTTTTTCCTATAAATACAGTGCAGTACTGTAGATGCATTTTCTCTTATAATTTTCTTAATAAAATTTTCTTTTCTCTAGTTTACTTTATTGTAAGAATACAGCATATAGTGCGTATAACATACAAAATATATGTCGATTGTGTTTGTGTTGTCGGTAAGACTGCCGGTCAACAGTAGGCTATTGACTACCTTTCGACTCCCCCCAAACCTAAGTTTTGGGGGAGTCAAAAGTTACATGCAGATTTTCAATTGTGTAGGGGTTGGTGCCCCTAAACCCCAGACTGTTGAAGGGTCAACTGTAAATGAATAAAGTACTGACACATGTTACAACGTGTGTCGTAAACCTTGAAAACATTATGCTAAGTGAAAGAAGCCAGACACAAAAGACCACGCACTGAATGATTTCATTTATGAAATGTCCAATATAGGCAATTCTGTAGGGACAGAAAGAGATTATTGGTTGTTTATAACTGGAGGATTGGGGGAAAGTGGGAAGTGAGTGCTGATGGTTATGGGGTTTCTTTTCGGAGTGATGAAAATGTTCTAAAATTGATAGTGGGGATTACTGTACAACCCTGTACACTTTAAATGGGTGAATTGCATGGTATGTAAACATATCTCATATATATTGGATATTTATATGCATATATACATGTGTGTATGTACTTGAATAATCCAAAGAACTTCCTATGGGTATATATTTTGAGGCAAATATCACAGGTTTACTTATTTTTTTTTAAGTTATGTATTTATTTTGAGAGAGAGAGAGAGAGAGAGAGAGAGAGAGTGGGGGAGGGGAAGAGAGAGAGGGAGAGAAGACGATCCCAAGCAGGCTCTGCACTGTCAGCGCAGAGCCTGATACAGGGCTGGAGCTCACGATCCATGAGCTCATGACCTGAGCCAAAATCAAGAGTCAGACGCTTAATCGACCGAGCCACCCTGGCACCTCTCATAGGTCTACTTATAAGGAGAATGACATTATTCTCTTTATCCCTTGTGGGCCTGTTGACAACACTCGGCAGCTTTCTGCCAGCATCATCTTACACTTTCTGGGCATGTGATAGATGCAGGGGAAAGGAAATCTCAGAGTGAGGAATGTCTAGGGGGAAACGTCTGCATGCTAAACTTCCCCCCAATTCGTCTCTTTCATCTCTTTGGAGAAGTAGAAAGTGAGTGAGGTATATGAAGCAACTTCTGTCGTGGTTTAATCCAACAGCTGTACTCGAGCGCCTTAATCAGCATTGCAGTGAGGCAGGAACTGTGGGGAGACACAGACATAAGGGACAGGGGGATTCTTCTCTAACCAGTCAACAGTACAGGAGTGGATGGAAGTCAACTATTGATCTGAGAGCTAAATGTAATACAAGCCCGAGATACACCAGGAGTCTGAGTACCGCAACAAAGCATAGGTTGCCCTCAGGCTAGATAAATAACAGCAAAAGGGCATAATTCTATTTGGTAAATGCAAAGCACATGGCATCGGAGCCAGTCACATGTTAAAGCAGTTCCTGAAACATACTGATTGTCAGTGCGTGTCAAAGCTTTTATTCAAGCTTATAGCAAGAAAAGGTGAAGAATCTTTCTGGAATGGGATTCTCTAAATTATTGTTTGAAGTATAACATACATACAGTTAAGTACATCACTCTTAAGTGTACAGCTTGATGAATTTTTAGTTGTGTAGCCGCAATCCAGATTGTGGTACAGAACATTCCCACCACCAGAGAAATCTCCCTCATGCCTCTTCCCCATCAACACTGCTTTATCTTATGTAGGCCACCACTGATGAATCTTGTCTGCTCTTGAACTTCATGTAAATGAAATTATATTATAGGTTTTCTTTTGTGCCGGGCCTTCTTTTGCTCTACCAAAAAATGCCTATGAGCTTCATCCATGCTTTTTTTGTGGAGCAAGAGTTGATTCATTTTTACTGCTGCGTGGTATCCCATTGTATGAATAAGCCACAGTTTACCTGTCTGTTTAGGTGTTCTTGGACACTAGAATTGTTTCTGGTGCTCCACGATTAGAAATAATGCAGTTGTGGGCGTGCCTGGCTGGCTCAGTCGGAAGAACATGTGACTCTTGATAGACTATCAAGACTATAGATGTGACTCTTGGTAGTTAGTTTGAGCCCCTCATTGGTTTTAGAGAGTAGAGATGACTTAAAATTAATTAATCAATGAATTTTAAAAAAGCAAAGAATGCAGTTGTGACCCTTCTTGTATGAGGTTTTTGGTGGAATGTGCACTACTTTCTCTTAGGTACACGCCCGGGAGTGGAGTTGCTGGGTCACAGGGTTTGCACAAGCATGGTTTTTGGAGATAATGCCAGAAAGTTTTCCCAAGTGGTTGTACACATTTCCACTCCTCCCAGCAATGAATGAGAGTACCACTGGGAGAGATTTTGTAATAGGGTGAGCGTGTGGTTAGATCCTGATGTTAAACTAGGTAGTAGAAAGAAGATCTGGCTCTAGGATACAGACAAGAAAGATGGTTGGCCGTGCGGTTAATGTATTGTGAGCATACATTTCACTTCCAAGATAGGGCTCTAAATCTCGTCGACACTTATCAGAAAAGTGCCCAAACATTTTTATCAGAGATATAAATACTTTCCAGGAGAGGTTGTTAGTAACATCCTCAATAAGTTCTGCCCCAGTCCACCTTTGCTAAGGTTTGAGAACATTTTTGTTCCCATAGACCTAAGTTCAATGCCAGGTATGCCGTTTAGTAATTCTATGACTTTTGGCAAAATAACTTCTTAAACTCTTTGTGCCTTTGTTTCCTTAGCTGTTGGATGGGGACAAGAATATCTACCACAGAGGACTAGTCTAGGGTTTTCATGCCCAGCATAGAGCAAGCTTTCAATGAATTCTAGCTTTCCCCACTCCCTCATTCCCTCCCTCTCTTTCTTCCTTTTTTTTTCTCTTCCTTCCTTTCTTTTTCTTGGAGAGGTCAAGTGAATTTATAATAGTAGTGACAACATTGTGCCTTTATAATATCCTAAACAAAAATGTCCAGGGTGATACTGAGGAAAATGAGAGGGTGGAAGATGGTTGGAGAAGAGAAAGGAATAAAAAATGTTGAAGGGCAAGAAATCATGTCCCCATCCTAAAAATAAAGTTCTCCATAATATGCCTGCCATGGGACTGGGGACGTGGCCAGCAGAATAGAACACCTGATATTCTGAAAATTAAAGCTCACTGTCTATATCAGTATTAAGCACACACATATGCACACTAGAAAACAGACTGATTCAGCCTTAATGGCAATGAACTGCCATCAGATTTGCACTGTACTGAAAATATGTCCATATGAAAGTATATCAAAATTAAAATCTCATTTGCATATATAATATCAGTTAGAGCAAATGTTCATTGCATGATAATGCTCCCTCCAGGAGAGGCCATTAGGTTGATTTGCATTCATTTAAATGTTCAGGCGGATGTTGATTTTGTCTGTGCAATTGCTAGGGTAGTTTATTGTGCTACTAAAACAGTTACAAAATTGCATAGAAGCTAGCTGTAACATACAAATGTGGTAACTGATGGGCAGACTGTAATGAAAACTTCTCAGGTAGAGGCACCTGGGTGGCTCAGTCAGTTAAGCATCTGACTTTGGCTCAGACCATGATCTCCTGGTCCGTGGGTTCGAGCCTCACATTGGGTTCTGTGCCTGCTAAAGATTCTGTGTCTCCCTTTTTCTGTGCCTCTCCCCTGCTCGTGCTCTGTCTCTCTCAAAAATAAATAAGACATTTAAAAAAATCAAACTTCTCCCAGAAATAGACACCCTTTCTTCAGTGTGAGCAAAGAAACTGAAACTAATTTCCTGACACAAATCTCCCCCGCCCCTTGCACCACCACCCCCAACCATGTCATGCTTGTGGCAGGAATTCATGAATGAATGGCAAGTCATTTTTACAAGAAGCAAAATAAATAAGTTACATGCTATGTTAGAAGATGCAGTAGATTGCAAGCATGGCCACAAATACCTCCCATCCCTGTTTGAGCACGCTTTTACCATGTTATTTTGTGGTATGGCTTTGCAGCTCTTCTTACCAAGAATTGGAATCTATTTCTCAACCTCTTAAAAAATCTAGGCTGGCCATGTGACTTGCTTTGGCCAATCAGACATTAGCAAAGAAGACACACAAGCCAGGTTTGAAAAGTGCTAGCTCACTGCAGCTTACTCCCTAACTGCTCTTTGAACCATGAGACCACTATGGGAATGAATCAAAGAAAGACTGCTAGAGGATGAGAAAGCTACATGGAAGAGATCAGAGGTTTCTGAGCCTGCCAACCACGAGAAATGTGAACGGGGCCATTCTGGATCATTCAGCCATCAGCTGACCTGCCAGCTGAGCACAGATGCACGCGCTAATCCAGAAGAGATCAGCTGAATCAGTTTAGGATAGAAGACCTGCCCAGCCAACCCTCAATATCATGTGCTAAATAAAACGGCTGTTGTTTTAAGCCGCTAAGTTTGTAGTGTTTTGTTATGCAGAAGTAGCTAACTGGTACTGAAGGTTATAAATACTTCAGAGAAAAATAGAGCAGAGAACAAGAGAGTAGAAGTGTTCATGTGTATGGGTTTGTGTGTGTATGGGGGTGGTGGGAATGACTTGTGATGTTAAATAATTTTGTCAGGGAAGGCTTCGCTGAGCAGATGACATTTGAGTAAACATTTGAAGTAGAGAAGTGATTCTTGTGGTTGAGAGATGAGAATAGCAAGTAGGAAGTTCCTGATGCATAGTGTGTCTGGCTTTTTTGAAGAAAAGCAAGGTCAACTGTAGGAGATGAGGGCAAAGAGGTCACAGGAGGCCAAATATTCTATGAAGTTCCCTATTCAAATCTAGGAAGAGGATTCTAATATATAGGAGGTGGTGCCCCAAAGGCTTGCCGTGTCTCATATGAGACCATGCTAATCAATCAGCCCAGAGGTAAAAAAACTAACACAAGCTGAGCCAATCAGTTTCTTCCTCCTGGAAATGTGAAACTTGGGATACAGAGACCCAGAGGTTGGGAGATGTTAGAGTTCAAGTCACCTTCCTGTCTGAACTTGAGGCCCAGGATCCACAGCCAGTACTAGCTGTTGAATTTCTGGAGCTGGCCTGCTTCTTTTCCATTTGAGGCTCGGGAGCTAAACTTGGTTTTGAGCCTTTGGAATACCCCTGAAGGATTACAATGCATTGGCTCTTACACTCTATCTTTTTTTTTTTTTCAATAAAGCAAAGTTAATTTCGGTTGCTTGCAAATAAAAGAGCCTTAACTAATATAATCATCTGTGATTTCTTTCTTGTTGCTTAATATATGCCTTCTCTTCTGAAATGGATTATTCATTTCTTAGAGACAAGAATAATTTCTTCAATTTATTTTGTATCCTTCCTCTACCCAGCTGTGCTTATAGGACAAGATAATGACAGCTAAGCATTCATTCAGTGTCTATAATGTGTCAAGCACTGTGCTAAGTGCTTATATAAATTATCTTATTTAAACTTCACAGTAACTCACGAACAATTTCTCTGATGATCTCCATTTCTACCCAGAGGAAACAGATGCCAGAGAGGTGACATGGCTGATAAATGGTTAAGTGCGGATTCAAACCTGGGCAGTTCCAGTGCAGAGCCCACATTCTTTCAGGACCCAGCCCTTAGCATGTACTTGTGTATGGATTCATTGAAGAGTACTGAGTATCCACAAAATCACCTCCTGGGATAATCAACTGGACTTCACCTTCCAGGCAGGGCTTCTGCCAAGTCCATTCACTGTGGGTAGAGAGGCTTCATTCTAGGAACTCACTCTCAATGACAGGCTAGGTGGTATGATGTACACACTCCAGAAAACCATTCCTGCTCAGAAAGTGTTCCTTATCCCAGGGCACCTGGGCAGCTCAATTGGTTAAGCGTCCAACTTCAGCTCAGGTCATGACCTCATGGTCTACGGATTCAAGCCCCTTGTCGGGCTCTGTGCTGACAGCTTGGAGCCTGGAACCTGCTTCAGATTCTGTGTCTCCTTCTCTCTCTGCCACTCTGCCTCTCATGCTCTGTCTCTCTCTGTCTCACAAAAATAAATAAAAGGTTAAAAAGAATTTAAAAAAAAGTGTTCCTTAGCCCATCAGGGCCAGACATGACATAAAGGGTCACATTTGGGGTTAAAATTCTTGTTAAGATGGAAATAAGTTATGCAAATGTGAGTGTGTATAACATGACATGAATTCATTAATGCACATCAGTACATACTAATTTACCAAGGGGCGGAAAAACACCCCTGGGAGGGCAGGGCCTGTGTCTACTCATCACTGCATCTCAAGTGCCTCATGCCCTGCCTGTCACACAGTAGGTACTCAACTGAAAAATGTCCAAATGAATGGGATGAAAGAAAAGAGTTAGACATCAGAGAATCAGCGTCTAGCTGGGATAGTTCAGATACATGCAATGACCCACTCTTGATGGCTGTATATGCATCTTACTATATGAGTTTTACAATTCTTTTGATTTGCAGGGGTTTCTGTGTTGTAGATTTGCTGTGAGCTTAGATGAGGCCACTCCCCTGTGTTTTAGAGGTAGGTCTCCCAGGAAGGATGGCATAACAGTTTGAGTTAACGATCCAGACTGTCACAGAGGAATGATCACAGCCATGTAGAACAGCCATGATCACATCCTTTGACTCTGGTTTGAGGGCAGAACAGACATCCATTGGATCAGCCATAGGGATCTGGAAGGCGGATGAGAAACCAGTGCAGAGAAGTTGTCTGGTGCAATGGGGAAGAACACTGGGGCAGAATGGTTCAGTGACTCCAATTCCTTCTCCTTTCCTGTCCAGATGCTCTTAACCATGTAACTGCAGTACCCTCCCTGGATGGGGTGAACTCCCCTGTCCCTTAACTTTAAGTTCAGCCTAAGGACTTTATTGGGCCAATGGGATGAGGTAGAAATGATGCCGTGCCGGTTCTCAGCCTAACAAGAGACTTTGCATGTTTCCCCTTGTGTCTTACCTTTCTACTAACCATAAAGAGAGTGTGCCACGCCAGCGCCAGCTTTGTAGTTCCAGATGGTAACAGGCTCAACAGAGTAGAGTCACCTCCAACCGAGCTCAGCCTAAATCAGCTGACTCTCATCTAATCCACAGATACATGAGAGTAAATGATTCTGGTTTTAAGCCACTGACTTTTGGGGCAGCGGTTTGTGACAAAGTCTAATTGATACCAGCACCTTACTTGTGAAAAATAGAACTCTCTGGCTCTTTTGCTAACTGGCTATGTGACCATGGACAAAGTATTTAAACTTTCTGAGCCTCGGTTTCCTCAACAGTAGAGTGGGCATGATAACACCTACCTTATCTTTTAGGGCTGCTAAGAGGAATATCAAAGATACACGTAAAGATCGTAATAAATAAATAATAGAATCATGCTTTTTCTTACTGGAGATAATTGATTCTCTCTACAATACTTCTTATGTGCTTTTTTTTTTCTTTCTTGGTGTGTCATAGGGTTCTCATTTAAAATTCCACATTGTCTCAACTGTTCTACCCCGTGACAAAGTTTTAATGAGGAAACACGGGGCCTCTGGGGCCCATGATGTTGGTGGGAGCAGCTGGCAGATTGAAAGAACTTCAAGAGGAATGATGAAACTCAAGTGAACAAAATCAGTACCTCCCCACTTGATGGTTTTTCTCTGGTGTTTGGTTTACTGAGAAACCATTCCCTGCTACCTAGAGGGAGGATATGGAACCACCTTAAACGACGCAGCTGTCCTTCATCTCCTGGCCGCCCTTGGTAGGAAAGGCCTAGAGTTGCACCAGAAGATAAAAGGAAGTACAGGGAGATCAAATATCACCAGTCATCCTAACCTGAGACCTCCCAACCCCAACAGTACTACATTCAGTAGGCTGGAAATGCAGAATTGCCCAATCCTTAGACCCAGACAATCCAGCCACCAGCTACTGCTCCGCCTCTGAGCTTACAACACATTCTCTCTCCCCACCTCATTTTCCATTTAATTATGTGCTGCCCCATGACACCAATGTGCTACTCCATAATTAAGAGCATGTTATTTCAGTGCCATGCGGTTTCATTGTAATTTTACTTTTCACGCTTTTTCTTTTATGTTGGGTACTGATAGGAATAGAATATTTCCATGACCAAACAGATTTACAGATTTACAGTCAGCTTGTGAGAGTTTAATGTCAAGATATTATAGAACTACCTATCAGGGAAGAAATGGTTCAGTGGAATCAGACTTAATGATTAATCGGGCTTTTCAGATTTAAAACAAAAATCAAGGAACACATCAAGCAGATTTTGCATAATTTACAGGTATTAGTAAGTACATAGGAGAATCCTTATTGCATAATATTCATTATTTGTTCTATTTTTTTAGGGAGGGGGGAGGGAGAGAGCATGAGCATGGGAGGCACAGAGAGAGAAAGAGGAAGAGAGATAATCCTAAGCAAGCTTCATGCTCAGCATGGAACAATTAACGTGATTCATCACATCATTAAAAGAAAGGACAAGAACCATTTGATCCTCTCAACAGATGCAGAGAAAGCCTTTGACAAAATACAGCATCCTTTCTTTTATTTTTTTTTAAATTTTTTTTTAACGTTTATTTATTTTTGAGACAGAGAGAGACAGAGCATGAATGGGGGAGGGTCAGAGAGAGGGAGACACAGAATCCGAAACAGGCTCCAGGCTCTGAGCTGTCAGCACAGAGCCCGACGCGGGGCTCAAACTCACGGACCGTGAGATCATGACCTGAGCCGAAGTCGGCCGCTTAACCGACTGAGCCACCCAGGCGCCCCCAGCATCCTTTCTTCATAAAAACCCTCAAGAAAGTAGGGATAGAAGGAGCATACCTCGAGATGATAAAAGCCATATACGAGCGACTCAATGCTAATATCATCCACAATGGGGAAAAACTGAGAGCTTTCCCCTAAAGGTCAGGAACAAGACAGGGATGTCCACTCTCGCCACTGTTATTCAACATAGTAGTGGAAGTCTTAGCCTCTGCAATCAGACAACACAAAGAAATAAAAGGCATCCAAATCGGCCAGGAGGAGGGCAAACTTTCACTCTTCGCAGATGACACGATACTCTATATGGAAAACCCAGAAGATTCCACCAAAAAACTGCTAGAACTGATTCATGAACTCAGCAAAGTTGCAGGATATAAAATCAATGCACAGAAATCGGTTGCATTCCTATACACCAACAATGAAGTGACAGAAAGAGAAATCAAGGAATCGATCCCATTTACAGTGGCACCAAAAACCATAAAATACCTAGGAATAAATCTAACCAAAGATGTGAAAAATCTATACACTGAAAACTATAGAAAGCTTATGAAAGAAATTGAAGAAGACACAAAACAATGGAAAAAGATTCCATGCTCCTGGATAGGAAGAACAAATATTGTTAAAATGTCGATACTACCCAAAGCAATCTACATATTCAATGCAATCCCTATCAAAGTAACACCAGCATTCTTCACAGAGCTAGAACAAATAATCCTAAAATTTGTATGGAACCAGAAAAGACCCCGAATAGCCAAAGCAATCTTGAATAAGAAAACCAAAGCAGGAGGCATCCCAATCCCAGACTTCAAGCTATACTACCAACCTGTAATCATCAAGGCAGTATGGTACTGGCACAAGAACAGACACTCAGATCAATGGAATAGAACAGAGAACCCAGAAATGGACCCACAAACGTATGGGCAACTAATCTTGGACAAAGCAGGAAAGAATATCCAATGGAATAAAGACAGTCTCTTCAGCAAGTCGTGCTGGGAAAACTGGGCAGCGACACGCAGAAGAAAGAACCTGGACCACGTTCTTACACCATACACAAAAATCAACTCAAAGTGGATGAAAGACCTCAATGTAAGACAGGAAGCCATCAAAATCCTCGAGGAGAAAGCAGGCAAAAACCTCTTTGATCTTGCCCGCAGCAATTTCTTACTCAACACGTCTCCAGGGGCAAGGGAAACAAAAGCAAAAATGAACTACTGGGACCTCATCAGAATAAAAAGCTTCTGCACAGCAAAGGAAACAACCAACAGAACTAAAAGGCAACCGACAGAATGGGAGAAGATATTTGCAAATGATATATCAGATAAAAGGTTAGTATCCAAAATCTACAAAGAACTTATCAAACTCAACACCCAAAAAACAAATAATCCAGTGAAGAAATGGGCAAAAGACATGAACAGACACTTCTCCAAAGAAGATATCCAGATGGCCAACCGACACATGAAAAAATGCTCAACTTCACTCTTCATCAGGGAAATACAAATCAAAACCACAATGAGATACCACCTTACACCTGTCAGAACGGCTAACAGGAACAACTCAGGCAACAACAGATGTTGGCCAGGATGCTGAGAAAGAGGATCTCTTTTGCATTGTGGGTGGGAATGCAAGCTGGTGCGGCCACTCTGGAAAACAGTATGGAGGTTTCTCAAAAAACTAAAAATACAACTACCCTACAACCCAGCAATGGCGCTACTAGGCATTTATCCATGGGATACAGGTGTGCTGTTTCGAAGGGACACATGCACCCCCATGTTTATAGCAGCACGATCAACAGTAGCCAAAGTATGGAAAGAGCCCAAATGTCCATCGATGGATGAATAGATAAAGAAGATGTGGTATATATATACAATGGAGTATTACTCAGCAATGAAAAGGAATGAAATCTTGCCATTTACAACTACGTGGATGGAACTGGAGGGTATTATGCTAAGTGAAATTAGTCAGAGAAAGACAAATATCATACAACTTCACCCATATGAGGACTTTAAGAGACAAAACAGATGAACATAAGGGAAGGGAAACAAAAATAATACAAAAACAGGGAGGGGGACAAAATAAAAGAGACTGATAAATATGGAGAACAAACTGAGGGTTGCTGGAGGGGTTGTGGGAGGGGGGGATGGGCTAAATGGGTAAGGGGCATTAAGGAATCTACTAAAATCATTGCTTCACTATATACCAACTAATTTGGATGTAAATTTAAAAAAATAAAAAATAAATCAAAAAAAAATTTTGCTTGTCCATACAGAATAGGCTCAATGATATTAAAATAAGTCCTGCTTTCTAGATACTAGGAGTTAGGCAGTTGAACACACATACACACACACGTGCATGATGCACACAGTGGGGAGGCTTTGTCTCATTTATTTTTTGCCATATTCCTAATACCAAGAATAGTTCTTGGCACACAACAGGCAAATATACACACAAAAATTTCTTGAGTACCTACAACATGCCAGATAGTGTTCTAGGTACTAGGGATACAACATTGATAAAACAGAAATGCATGTTTTGTGGAGCTTATATTGAACATGTGGGAGACAGAAGATAAATAAATGAGTACAATATTTAGTATGTTAGATGGGACAAGAACTATGGGGGAAAATAAAGCAGGAACGGAGGATAGAGGGTGCTGGGGTTAAGTGGGAGAATCATTGTTTTAAATCAGGCAGTCAAGGGGCACCTGGGTGGCTCAGTTGGTTAAGCAATTGACTCGTGATTTCAGCTCAGGTCACGATCTCATGATCATGAGATCAAGCCATGCATCAGGATCCGCGTTCAGCGTGGATTCTCTCCCTCTCCCTCTGCCCCTCCCCTGTTGCTCTCTCTCTATCTCTATTTCAAAAAAGTATTAAAAATAATTTAAAAATAAAAAGATACTTTAAAAAATAAATAAATCAGGCAGTCAAGGAAGACATCAGAGATAGAGGACCTTTGAGGAGAAACATAAATTTGAGAGAGTGAGCCCTGATGATATCCGGGGGAAGAGAGTTCTAGGCAGAGGGAACAGTCAGTGCACTAGCCTTGTGTGTGGATGGAATGGGAAGGAGGCCAGGATGAATACAGTGCAGTGAACTAGGGAGACTATGGAAGGGGATGGGTTTAGAAAGATGGTATGGATTGGGTCATGTAGGGACTTAGGGATGATTATAAAAATCAGGTTTTTACTCTGGAGACAGACAGTGGTGAATTTGCAACAGATAAATGACATGTCTGGAACTGTAGTTTTAAAAGATCATTCCAGCTACTGTGGGAGAATAGATTATAGGAGGCAAAGGGCAGAAGCAAGGAGACCAGTTGGGCTGTTTGTAACAACACAGCAGAGATGATGGTGGTTGGACAAGGACATTAGCAGCACAAGTTGTGAGAAGTGGCCAGATTCTAGATGTGTTTTGAAGGGTAGAATAGACAGGATTTGCTAACGGATTGGATGGAGTATGAGAAAGAGAGGAATAAAAAAAAAATGATGTAAGGTTTTTTGGTTCAGTATCAATATAAAGAGAGTTGCCATTAAACAAGATAGGGAAGACCTTGAAAGGAAGACCTGGGGGAAATATCAAGAGCTGGATATTGTACAGGGTAAGTTTCATATTCCTATTAGTCATCAAGGTGACTGAGGGTAATCAGCAGTTTCCTGGATGGGGTCTGCAACTCAGAGGAAGTTTTCAGACCAGAGACATGAATCTGGGATTCATTAACAAATGACTAGAGTTTAAAATTTTTTTTAATGTTTAATCTTATTTTTGAGAGACAGAGAGAGACAGCATGAGTGGGAGAGGAACAGAGAGAGAGGGAGACAGAATCCGAAGCAGGCCCCAGGCTCCGTGCTGTTCAGCACAGAGCCCGACTCAGGGCTCAAACCCACAAACTGTGAGATCATGACCTGAGCTGAAGTTGGACACCTAACTGACTGAGCCACCCAGGCGCCCTGCAAATGACTAGAGTTTAGAAACACAAGACTGGATTAGATCACAGGTGCTTGATAAATATTTGATAGTTGGTAAAAAAAAAAAAAAAAAAAAAAAAAAATATATATATATATATATATATATATATATATACACACACACTATCTCTTCTGTTAGAACACATTTTCCATAAAAATGAGCTTATATGCAATTGCAAATAGGGGAGCAATGTCAATATAATGTGGAAGTTGTATTGGAGTATGATTATAATCTTCAGCAAGAAAGGAAAAACGACTTAACTTGCCTGCTGCACAGTTGGGAGCCTTTTAAGCTTTATTAAAAAAAAACCTTATAGGTGAGGATCTGCACCCAAGACTTCCTCCCCAGGAAGGTACACCCCAGCCTTGCATGGTTCTTGCATCAGACAGATTGCACCCCCTACTGTGCTCCTCCTAATAGTAGCCTCACTGTCTTAGAACTGTGCTTCTATCTGTATCTCCTCAGCTCTATCAAGGCAGAATTCTCTCTATTGGTTCCTTAAATGTTTAATATCCCTGGAGGCAGCCTTTAACCATACCAAGGTGTGTGTCTGAGGTGTCAAAATTATTACCTGAGATATTCATCTTTTTCTTATTTTATCAATATTCTGCTAATAATGTTGTATAAGTTCTGAGTGTTCTACCCCGACTTGAATTATTTTCTATTAGTCCTATTAATTTTAGTGTTATTTTACAAAATGAGATTTTTTTCAGGGAATTGACTGTATACATGTAGTTGACATATTACTTTTGCCACATCTTTCCTAGCATCTTTTCCTATAGGAACTATAACTTCCCCCTCAGGTAAGGCTGTCAATCTATTAATGATATCCACCCAAAAACAATCAGGGATAGGCGCATCACCCATGATAGCCAATCAGAATACCTCACCAACCTGGCCATGGTGATTGGTCCAAGGACAGGCACATGACCCAGGAGAGCCAATCAGACTACACTCCATACCTGACCCTGGTGAATGGTCCAGGGCTAGGCATATGACCCAGGATAATGAATCAGAATACACTACCTACCAGGTCATGGTGATTAGTTCTAGGATGGACCTATACCTCAGAGAGACAATCAGAACACCACCCACCTGGCCATGGTGACTGGGCCAGGGATGGTCACATGACCCAGTAGCCAGTCAGAATATACTACCTACCTGGCCATGGTGATTGGTCTAGTGATTGTCACAAGATCCAGGAGGGTCAATCACAATACATAACCAACTGGCCTGGAGATTGGTTCATGGAGAATCATGTGACCCAGGATAGCCAATCAAAATACACAACCTACTGGCCATGGTGATGGGTCCAGGGATATTCACATTACCCAGGGGAGCCAATCAGAATACACTACCTACCTGGCCCAGGTGATTGGTCCAGGGTTCAGCAATGACCCAGGATAGCCAATCAGAATACACTACCTACCTGGCCATGGTGATTTGTCCAGGGGGAGGCACATAACCCAGGAGAGCCATTCAGAATACACTACCTACCTGGCCATGGTGATTTGTCCAGGGGTAGGCACATAACCCAGGAGAGCCATTCAGAATACACTACCTACCTGGCAATGGTGATTTGTCCAAGGCGAGGCACATGACCCAGGAGAGCCAATCAGACAATATTACCTTCCCTAACATGGTGATTTGTCCAGGGATAGGCGCTTGACCCAGAATAGTCCTATGAGCATACATTAACTACCTGGCCATGGTGATTCGTACATGGTGATAGGCATATGACTCAAGAGAGCCAATCAGAATACAGTACCTACCTGGTCACAGTGATTGGTCCAGAGATCAACACATGACCCTGGATAGGCACTCAGAATACACTACCTACCTGGCCATGGTCATTGGTTCAGGGGTAGTCACATGACCCAGCCAATAAAAATACACAACCTAGGGGGCCATGGTGAGTAGTTTATGGATGGACACAACCCTGGATAGCCAAACAGAATTCACCACAAACATGGCCATGGTGATTAGTCCAGTTATAGTCATAAGACCCAGATTCAGAATACACTACTACCTGACCATGGTGATTGGGCCAGCAATAGTCACAAGATTGAGGGGGCAAATCAAAATACACAGCCAAGGGCTGGTGTTTGGTCCAGGGAGAATCACATGACCCAGGATAGCCAATCAAAATACACAACCTACTGGCAATGGTGAGTGGTCAAGGGATATTCACATGACCCAGGAGATCCAATCAGAATATACTACCTACCTAGCACAGTGATTGATCCAGGGATAGCCAAATGATCCTGATAGCTAAACAGAATACAATACCTCCTGGCCACAGGATTGGTTCTGGGATAGGCACATGACCCAAATAGCCAATCAGATTACACTACCTACCTGGCAGTGGTGATTTCTCCAGGGCAAGGCACATGACACATGAGAGCCAATGGGAATACATCCTGGCCACAGTGATTGGTCCAGGGATAGGTACATGACCCAGGATATGCAATCAGAATATAAGAACGACCTGGCCTAGGTGACTGGTCCAGTGCTAGCCACATGACTCAAGAGAGCCAATCAGAATACACTACCTGCCTGGTCCTGGTGATGGGTCAGGGCTAGGCACATAACCCAGAAGAGCCAATCAGATTATACTAGCTAACTTACCATGATAATTGGTTGAAGGTAGTCACATGATGCAAGATAGCCAATTAAAATTCACCAACTACGTGGCCATGGAGATTACTCCAGGGATAGTCACATGACCTATGAGAGAGAATCAGAATTCACTACCTCCTGGCCTTGATGATTGGTCCAGGGATAGCCACATGACCCAGGATATCCAATCAGAATACACTACCTACCTGGATGAGGTGATTGGTCCAGGCCTACACACAAGACCCGAAAGAGCCAATCGGAATACACTACCTACCTTGCCACCATGATTGCTCCAGTGGTAGTCACATGATCCAGTATAGCCAGTGAGAATTCACCAATTACGTGGCCATGGTGATTAGTCCAAGGATAGGCACATGACCCAGGACATCCAATCAGAATATACTGCCTACATTGCCATGGTGATTGGTCTAGGGCTAGCACATGACAAAAGAGAGCCAAACAGAGTAAACTACCTACCTGGTGCTGGTGATTGGTCTAGGGCTAGGCACATGACCCAGGGAAGCCAATCAGAAAACACTACATACCTGGCACTGGTGATTGGTCCAGGGATAAGCACATGACCCAGGAAAGCCAAAAGGAATACACTACCTACCTTGCAATGGTGATTGGTCCAAGGGTAGTCAAATCATTCAAGATAGCCAATCAGAATTCACGAACTACGTAGCCATGGTGATTAGTCCCGGGATAGGCACATGACCTATGAGGGCCAGTCAGAATTCACTACCTCCTGTCCCTGGTGATTGCTCCAAGGTTAGGCACATGACCTAGGACATCCAATCAGAACACACTACCTACATGGCCAAAGTGATTGGTCCAGGGCTAGGCACATGACCCAGGGGAGCCAATCAAAATACACTTCCTACTTTGTCATGGTGATTGGTCCAAGGGGAGTCACATGATCCAAGAGGCCAAGTAGAATTCACCAACTATGTGGCTATAGTATTTAGTCCAGGGATAGGGACATGACCTATGAGAGTCAGTCAGAATACACTGCCTCCTGGCCAAGGTGACTGGTCCAGGGATAGGCACATGACACAGGGTATCCAACCACAATACACTCCCTACCTAGACAAGGTGACTGGTCAAGGGCTAGCACATGACCCAAGAAAACCAATCAGAATACACTACCTTGGGGCACCTGGGTGGCTCAGTTGGTTGAGAGTCCGACTTCGGCTCAGGTCATGATCTCACGGTTCGTGGGTTCGAGCCCCACATCAGGCTCTGTGCTGACAGCTTGGAGCCTGGAGCCTGCTTCAGATTCTGTGTCTTCCTCTCTCTCTCTGCCTCTCCCCTGCTCACACTGTCTCTATCTCTCAAAAATAAATAAATGTTAAAAAAAATTGAAAAAAAAAGAATACACTACCTACTTGGTGCTGGTGATTGATCCAGGGCTAGGCACATGACCCTTGGGAGCCAATCAGAATACACTGCCTACCTTGCCATGGTGATTGGTCCAAGGGTAGTCACATGTTCCAGGATAGCCGATGAGAATTCACCAATTACATGGCCACAGTGATTCGTCCAGGGCTAGCCAAATGACCAAGGATATCCAATCAGAATACACTACCTACATGGTCAGGTGATGGGTCCAGGACTAGCCACATGACCCAAGACAGCCAATAGAATACACTACCTATGTGGGCAAGGTGATAGGTCTAGGGCTAGCCACATGACCCAGGAGAGCCAACCAGAATGCACTACATACCTTGCCATGGTGATTAGTCCAGGGATAGGCACATGACCCAGGAGAGCCAAAAGGAATACACTACCTACCTGGCCATGGTGAATGGTCCAAGGGTAGTCACATGATCCAGGATAGCCAATCAGAATTCAGCAACTATGTAGCCATGGTGATTAGTCCAGGGAGAGGCACGTGACCTAGGAGGGCCAATCAGCATCCACTACCTCCTGCCCCTGGTCATTGGTCCAAGGCTATCCACATGACCCAGGACATCCAATCAGAATTCACTGCCTACCTAGCCGAAGTGACTGGTCCAGGGCTAGCCACATGACCCAAGAGAGCCAATCAGAATACACTAGCTACCTGGCCCTGGCGATTGGTTCACAGCTAGGCACATGACCCCGGGGAGCCAATCAGAATACACTTCCTCCCTTGCCATGGTGATTGGTCCAATGGTGGACACAAGATCCAGATTAGCCAATAAGAATTCACCAACTAAGTGGCCATGGTGATTACTCCAGGGATAGGCACACGACCTGTGAGTGCAAATCAGAATTCACTTCCTCCTGGCTATGGTGATTGGTCCAGGGGTAGGCATATGACCCAGGATATCCAACCACAATACACTCCCTACTTAGCAGAGCTGACTGGGCCAGGGCTAGCACATGACCCAAGAAAGCCCATCAGAATACACTACCTACCTGTTGCTGGTGATTGGTCCAGGGCTAGTCGCATGACCCAGAGGCACCAATCAGAATACACTTCCTACCTTGCCATGATGATTGGTCCAAGGGGAGTCACATGATCCAGGATAGGGAAACAGATTTCACCAACTCGGTGGCCATGGTGATTAGTCCAGGGATAAGCACATGACCTATGGGAGCCAAACAGAATACACTACCTCCTGGCTATGGTTATTGGTCCAGGGATAGGGTCCAGGGATAAGGTATGCAATCAGAATAAACTGCCTACCTGACTGAGGTGATTTGTCCAGGCCTAGCCACAAGACCCAAGAGAGTCAATCAGAATATACTATCTTCATGCCGGAGGTGATTGGTCCAGGGCTAGCAACATCACCCAAGAGCACCAATCAGTATACACTACCTACCTTGCCACAGCGATTGGTCCAAGGGTAGTCACATGATCCAGGATAGCTAATCAGAATTCACCAACTATGTGGCCATGGTGACCAGTCCAGTGTAGGCACATGACCTTTGAGGGCCAATCATAATACAGTACCTCCTGGCCTCAATGATTTGTCCAGGGCTAGCCACATGACCCAGAATTTCCAATCAGAATACACTACCTACCTGGTGCCGGTGATTGGTCCAGGGCTAGGCACATGACCCATGGGAGCCAATCCGAATACACTTCCTACCTTGCCATGGTTATTGGTCCAAGGGGATTCACATGATCCAGTATAGCCAATCAGAATTCACCAACTATATGGCCATGGTGATTAGTCCAGGGATAGGATAGGATCTATGCGATCCAATCAGAATCCACTACCTCCTGCCCCTGGTGATTGGTCTAGGGTTAGGCACATGACAGGACATCCAATCAGAATACACTGGCTACCTAACCAAAGTGACTAGTCCAAGGCTAGCCATATGACCCAGGAGAGCTATCAGAATACACTAGCTACCTGGCTCTGGTGATTGGGTCAGGGCTAGGCATATGTCCCAGAGGAGCCAATCAGAATACACTTCCTACCTTGTCATAGTGTTTGGTCGAAGGGGAGTCATATGATCCAGGACAGCCAATCAGAATTCATGAACTAGGTGGCCATGGTGATTAGTCCAGGGATAGGCACATGACCTATGAGAACCAAACAGAATACACTACTTCCTGGTTATGGCTATTGGTCCAGGGATATGCTATGACCCAGGATATAAAATCATAATAACCTCCCTATCTGGCTAGGTGATTGGTTCAGTCTAGCCACAAGACCAAGACAGCCATCAGAATACACTACCTACATGGTGGAGGTGATTGGTCCAGGGCTAGCAACATCACCCAAGAGAGCCAATCACAATAAACTACCTACCTTGCCACGGTGATTGGTCCAAGGGTAGTCACATGATCCAGGATAGCCAATCAAATTCACCAAGTAGGGGCCATGGTGATGAGTCCAGGGATAGGCACATGACCTATGAGAGCCAATCAGAATACACTACCCCCTGGCTATGGTTATTGATCCAGGGACAGGGTATGACCCAAGATATGCAATCAGAATAAACTACCTACCTAGTGGAGGTGATTTATCCAGCCCTAGCCACAAGACCCAAGACAGCCAATCATAATGCAGTACCTCCTGGCCTCAGTGATTGGTCCAGGGCTAGCCACATGACCCTTATTTCCAATCAGAAAACACTACCTACCTGGCTGAGGTGATTGGTCCAGGGCTAGCCATGTGACCCAAGAGAGCCAACCATAATATACTACCTACCGTGCTGAGGTCATTGGTCCAGGGCTAACCACATGACCAAGGGAGCCAATAGAATACAGTACTTACATGGCCAAGGTGATTGGTCTAGGGCTAGCCCTATGATCCAAGAGAGCCAATCAGAATACAATACCTATGTGGCCAAAGTGATTGGCCCAGGGCTAGCCACATGACCCAAGAGAGTCAATCAGAATATACTACATGCTGATCCTGGTGATTGGTCCAGGGCTAGACATGACCCAGAGGAGCCATGACCCAGAAGAGCCTATCAGAATACACTTCTGACTTTGCCATGGTGATTGGTCCAAATGGAGTCACATGATCCAGTGGGCAATCACAATTCACCAACTATGGTGCCATGGTGATTAGTCCAGGGATAGGCACATAACCTATAAGGGCCAGTCTGAATTCACTACCTCCTGTCCCTGGTGATTGATCCAGGGATAGGCACATGACCCAGGATATCCAATCAGAATCACTACCTACCTGGCCGAAGTAATTTGCCCAGGGCTAGCCACATGACTGAAGAGAGGCAATAAGAATACCCTACCTACCTGGTCTTGTTGATTGGTCCAGGGCTAGGAACATGACCCAGGAGAGTTCATCTGAAACTACCTACCTTGCCATGGTGATTCATCCAAGTGTAGTCACATGATCCAGGATAGTGAATCAGAATTCACCAACTACATAGCCATCATGATTAGTCCAGGGCTAGCCACTTGACCCAGGGGAGGCAATCAGAATACACTACCTACCTGGCAATGGCGATGTGGTCAGGAATGGACACATGACCCATGATAGCCAGTCAGAATATACTACCTACCTGGCCACAGTGATTGGTCCAGGGATTGATATAAGACTCAGGAGAGTCAATTAGAATACACTACCCACCTGGCAGTGGTGATCATTTCAGTTTTGGACACATGATCCAGGATAGTAAGTCAGAATATACCACCTGACTGGGCATGGTCCCTGGTTCCTGAATAGGCATATCATCCAGGAGAGTCAATCAGAATACAATACCTACCTTGCATCAGTGATTGCTCCGGGGATGGGCACATGACCTAGGACAGCCAATCAGAACACTACCTACCTGTCCATGATTTTTGGTCCAGGGATAGTCACATGACCCAAGATAGCCAATCAGAGTACACTACCTCCTGGGCCATGCTGATTAGTTCAGCGATGGACACATGACCCGGGATAGCCATCACCCAGAATTTACCACCTACTTAGCCATTATGATTGGTCCAGGGATAACCACATTACCCAGGATAGC
Organism: Panthera pardus; assembly: GCF_024362965.1. Classification (NCBI taxonomy): domain Eukaryota; kingdom Metazoa; phylum Chordata; class Mammalia; order Carnivora; family Felidae; genus Panthera; species Panthera pardus. The sequence continues at coordinate 92,099,190 of NW_026526843.1, read as the reverse complement.
CAAACAGAATACAGTACCTATCTGGACATGGTGATTGGTCTAGAATTAGCCACATGATAGAGGAAAGCCAAGCAGAAGACACTGCCTACCCAGCCATGGAGAGTGATTCAGGGATAGGCACATGACCTAAGATAGCCCATCAGAATACCCTACCTCCTGGGCCATCATAATTAGTTCGGGGATGGACACATAACCCAGGATACCCAATCAGAATTCACTACCTACCTGGCTATGGTGATTATTTTGGGGATGGACCCATGACACAGGAGAACCAGTCAGAATTCACCACCTTCCTGGCCATGGTGATTGGTTCAGGGATGGACACACGACCCCAGTTATCTAGTCAGAATACACTATATACTTGGCCATGGTGATTGTTTTAGGGATAGGCACATGAACCAGGATACCCAATCAGAATACACTACCTCCCTGGCCATGGTGATTATTTCAGGGATGGACATAGAATCCAGTAGAGCTAGTCAGAATACACTACCTACCTGGCCATGGTGATCGGTCCAGGGATCACACATGACCCAGAATAGGCAATCAGCATGTACTACCTACCTGGCCCTTGTGATTGTTCCAGGGATATCCACATGACCCAGTATAGTCAAACAGAACACACTTCCCACCTCGCCATGGTGATTGTTCCAGAGATAGGCACATGATCCAGGAGAGCCAATCAGAATACACTACCTACCTGGCCATGGTGATTGGTTTAGAGATAGGCACATGACCCAGAATGGACAATCAGAATACACTACCTACCTGGCCTTGGTGATTATTTCAGGGATGGACACATGACTCAGCATAGCTGGTCAAATTCCCCACCTTCCTTGCCATGGTGATAGGTCCATGGATCGCCACATGACACAGGATAGCAAGTCAGAATATACTGCCTACCTGGACATGGTGATTGGTTCAGGGATGGACACATGATCCAGGATAGCCTATCAGAATATCCTACCTTCCTGGCCATGGCGATTGGTTTAGGGATAGGACATGATCCATGAGAGACAATCAGAATTCACCACCTACCTGGCCATGGTGATCGTCTGGGGATGGGCACATTACCCCCAATAGCAAATCAGGATACACTACCTACCTGGCCTTGGTGATTATTTTAGGGATGGACACATGATTCAAGCAGGTCCAATCCCTGCACCTTTGTTGGAGCTATCAGGAAGTTCAACCCTTAACTCTGGAGCTGTCTTTGATACTATCTGCCTAAAGAATGATGCATCACAAGATATAAAGGAGACACAGATTAAGAATTCAAAGTAAATTATTCATCTTGTGTGTATTTCTATTATTATTTCCTGGAAAACTCAGTCTTTTCTTCAAGACTCAGTTCAATTGTCATTTTCTGGTGAAATGTTTCTTGACCTCTCCCACCTCCCTCATGGAGGTCTGTGAATTCTCTTCTCATTCCCATAGCACCTTGGTTTTTTTCCCTATTACAGCATTGTTGAGTGACTTGTTTATTGTCTTCTCCTCCCCTTCACCCACTCCTTGTTGTATGGCATTCTTGATGGTAGAGACTTTGCTTTATTCATCTCTATAAACTCAGGTCCTAACATAATGTCTACTACATAGTAGGTGCACAGTAAATGTGAGTTTGGTGAATAGGTTAAGAGACTATTCTAGTAATACTTTTGGTTGATCACCTTGCACGGAAAGACACACTGTTTTGGACACACACACACACACACACACACACCATATTTTGCAGGAATGTAGGATTTTTGGTAGGTAAGAATTTTGATTCAAGTACCTAACAGCTTAAAACAAAAAAGCATCAAATGTTCTTCCTTGAGATTACACTTGAAAATAAGATAGTAAGAGAGAATGCAGAGTAGGGGAAACTTTAGCAAAAGAGGAGAAATAACTTTGGAAAACATGACTTTATAGACTTAGAGAGTAGAGGTAGAGAAACTGAGGGTTGATATTATTCAGGAAAGTAGTTGTAGATAAGGAAGGAAAACAAAGTAAATAGATGGGAAAAGATGGAAAGCATAGAGGAAGACATGAAAGGCAGGGGTAGGAAGGTCCTGGATGTTAGACCTTTGAGCTTTCAATAAAGATTTATTTTCCACTGTGTGTCAGGCAGCCTACTAGGTTATTGGGACATTGAAATGAATGTCATGGTGCCTTCCCATCGTGGGGGAGATCTAGGTTTATAATGGTGGTAAGAAAGCAACAGGAGGATGAGAAGGGGTGTGTGTTGGGGGGAGATTACCCACTTTTATCAAAAGTCAGTAACCTTCCATTCTGGACAAGAACACAGGAAGTATGGCTGCTGAAATGCTGTCTTCAGGCTGGGAAAATGCTCCACTCTCTCCCCATTCTTCTTTCTTTCCCTCTGAATTCTGTAATCCTTTGCTCTTGCCAAAACAAACAGGATTCTTATTCTACACGCTCTTCCTCTCAGTTTGGATATGATGGAGACCATGGTCTCATCACCCCTGTCCCCCCAGCTCAACAAGATAACCTCTCAGACAACTGTCAGGTCCCAAGGCAGATTCCCAGTCCCTATTTGTTGGAGATCTTACTTCTATAAGTCTTGGTATTCTGTTCTGCCGTGACTGTCCCAAGTGAAGCTTGCATATGGTCTCTGCTACTCTTCCCAACCTGAGTCAGATTAGGAGGGTGCCCCCTGGCACCAGAGTCCCATCATCCACACTGCACTCTTCCAGGATCCCAGAGGATCTGAGAGGGGAGAGGCTGACAGCCACCTGTGCGAGGTAGGGGACTCCAAGCAGGTGGGAATAATTTGTGCATTGGTTGTGGTGGGCAGTAGGGGGACCTTGGACATAGACACCAACTGTGGGAAGGTCTGGGCATTGCCAGCCCAGCTGATAGGAGTAAAGTGTGTCAGATGAGCAGCCCTGGGTGCACGAGTCTGCAAAAGTCCGGGGAGAGGCAAGACTGATGGAAAAGGATACACCTGGGATCTCTAGGAGCCAGCTGCACCTGTCTCTAGGTTGGGTGGGTTCTGGCGCTACCACAAGGGGGAGACCGAGGGTGGCGGGGGTAGGAGGTTGTGTTTAGCCGATAGTCGATAGTCGCGGAGCCGAGCAGACTGGCAGAGCCTGAGGGAGGGCTTTGACAACACCTTGTCCAGACGGCGGCGTGTGGAAGGTGTGTTGAGCTCAGATGGGCAGCCTAAGGGCAGTAGGTCCTGGGGTGGCGAGGGGCAGAGGAGAGGGGAGACCCACCCCGGAGGCACGCGTCCTGCAGCAGCTGGTGGTTGTCTGGAGGGGCGGGCTGTGCTTGAGGCGGCTCTGGCTGGAGGCCCCTGGCGCGGCCGCCTGGGGGCGTCGAGCAGAGGGCCCTGCGGAAGGGGCGGCTGGAGACCGCCTCCCAGCGCTCCGACCGGGTACCTGGAGGGGCGGGGAGGGAGAGGGGCGCGCGACGGAGAGGCGGGCGCCCGGCGCGTGAGTCACTCCGCTCCCCGGGGTGCGGAGCGGGACATCGCCTCCCGCCTGGGATCTGCATTTCATCTCCAGCTTCAGCGACCAGCCGCCTTTCCGTCTAGGTGAGGGCCAGGTAAGTTTCTCGTCTTTTGGTGCCTCAGGCTTGGGTGACTCGGGTGGTGTTTGGGGGGGGGGGGGGAATGTCTCCCAGTCTGTATCTCTGTCTGCCTTTGCTCCCACCCTCGGGCTCTCTCCATCGGAGACAGAAAGTTAGATTTTTGAAACGCAACAGAGGCTATCAAATCCATGCTCAGACCCCAAACAAGCCAAACTCTGGGGCCATATTCTTAATTTCCAGGGTACCTTCAAAGGTCCGGATGCGGCGTTTACGGGGCTAGGAATGTTTGATTTGTTTCTCGTGTTTCCCTCCTCCCCCACTTTCTTCCTGGGTGATTCTTAGAGGTTAGGGGGGTGGGAGGTGGCAAGAGAGCTAGAGGGCTGAGCCGGAATCCTTTGCCAAGGCGGTTTCCTCATTCTCGGCGAGGTGGCAGATGTTTCACTGTAGCCTGAGTTGGGATCTTGGAACAACCCTCCCCAGCCCAGGACGTGCTGCATATCAATCTCGTCACCACTGACTGAATCAAAATGTTCCGGAGGCACAATTCATGTGAATGTCACGATAATGTTGAAACAATTCATTTAGGACTCTATTGAATATTTTATTTCTAATGTATTTCAGGAACAGTTTAGGAAACTGCTGCTGGTCTTATTTTCAGAGATGCTTCAAAACCTATTATTTCCCTTGCGAGAAAATCAATGAGGACCTATTCTGTTTCTTATGAGGATTTAACAATGCAAAGCTACATGTTAGTTTTCCTTTTTCTCTACCAGTGTGGGTCTGTGTGTGTGTGTGTGTGTGTGTGTGTGTGTGTGTATGTGTAGGGAGGGGGAGGTTTGCTTCCACCAACTGCCTTTAGAAAAACCGATGCAGGGAGGTCACATCCCTGTTTCTCTACCATTAACTGCAGGTGTTTCTGTGATTATTAAATAGGTACTAATTATTGCTGTCGTTTTTGCTTAAAAGTAGCAGAGGAGAGCATCTCCTGGAATGCATGCATTTGTGGCTCCTGTCGACAACTGATTGCTTTATTATCAATATTGTTTGGTTTGCTGCAATGTTAACAGGTGGTCTTAATTCACAGCCCAGAATTCTTCTGTGCTGCGCAAACATCCTTGCTGATAGAGGAGGAAAGTACTTACCCTCTTTTCCCCCACCCCGCCCCCCACCAAACCTGGTCCTTATCCTGTTTTGTGGGAGAAGAATGGGTGGGGAAGCTTTTCTGGCAGTTGATTGAGTAGCCCATCCTAAATTGCTCTTTCCTGAAATGTCATTTGGTCTACAGTCTGTGATTATAGCAAAGAATCGCCTCCTCCTCCCCAGGAAGAAAAATAAAACTTCACGTGTTTAGTCAAGTCACAGGAATAACTTTTTAGAGTTGAATGGAAGATTTCATGATTCTCTTTTCCAAAATTATTTATGGGGAACCCCCCCCCCGCCCCCCCCCCACCAAACCTTTCTGATACTGTGACTCCTCTCCCCTGCATATCTCTGTCTCTGTGCTTTCTATCCTGTGACTCTTGGTTTACATACCAGTCTCAAGATAGTAAAATTTCTTGGGAGGCAGGGGTGAAGTTTTATTCATCTTTACATCCCTGGAGTCTACTAAAGTGGAGGTCTGTTAAAAGAATGAATGAATAAATGAATTCGGCAGTTCAGACTGGGTTTACCTTTCCACCTGGGTATGCTTTCTCTTCATTCCTAGAAGATATTCCTTCTCATTCAATAAATCTCAAAATGTGGGGCCTCAGGCCACACAGTGTTCTGAATGAGTTTGACACACATGGAAGACTATATATTAATTGTGATTTTTTTTTTCTGCAAGAGAAAAGCCAACTACAGGTGGCTTTTACAAATAGAGAAGCCTGACAGCAGGTGATTACTGGAGTTGGTGGCCCAAAGGCGTCAGGGTTCTGGATCAATGCCTTACTAAGCTCATGGCTTCAAGATGGGTCTAACAACTCCAGACGTTACATCCTTACTCCATGTTCAAAGGCAGGAAATGGGTAGTGGAGAGGGGTAGAATAATTTCTCTCATATGACTTTCTCTTACCAGAGAAGAAATATCTTTTCTCAGCAGAATCTCTCTTGTATTTCATTGGCCAGAACTGGGCTCTATAGCAGTTCTTAATGGTGAGAGAGGCCGGGAAAGTGAGTATCGGGCTTTTTAGCTTCTGTCATGGAAAGGAGGCCAGGGAGAGGGAGGTTAGAGATGGCTTTGGGGAGCTAACCAGCAGATTGTGCTAGTATGTCATGAAAACGGTTCTATTTTAACCAGTGACAGGATTAATGACTGGTCCAAGTAAAAAGTTAAATATTAATCAGTGTAGCAAGAGCACATTCAGAACAGCCCCTGCTCCTACTGCCCCGCCAAGGTGTATGGTGTTTTAAAGGTGCTAAATAATCACTGTTGTGGAGCATGTTAACTTTTAGAGACTGCAGGTAGAAAAAAAAACGTGTGTATATGTGTGTGTGTGTATATGTGTGTGTGTATATATATATATACATATGTATATGTGTATATACATATACACATACATACAGCGCATACGGTTTCCATCAGGTAAGGGTCAGATCCTCCAGTTCCTGGAACAGAATAAACATTCAGTAGATACTTGTCTAGTGAGTTGACTGTAGAGTTTGGGAGCTTCACAACCTCACATGGCCCAGTAGAAAGGGTTTAGCAAGAAAAACCTAATTAGTGGTTTGACACCTACACCCTGAAATGCTGGTTTACATAACCTTAGAGTCTTTGATTTGGATCTGAGGAACCCGGAGGGCAACTTAGAGGGGCAAGAAGAACATAAGGAGAGGTAGTGGGTACTGACAGTTTAAGTCAACGGGTTTTCTGTGGGGGCCCTCCCTATACCTGTGCTGAGGGAGATTTATTACAAAAGAATGTTCAAGACGATCCTAGCCCCAAAATGTTTAAGCTGATGCATGAAATTAAGAGAGCATAGATGACTGCCCACTTTGATTCTTGACTCTCTTTCACAGTAGGAGTCCTGAAATATTTACAGAAGGACCAGGTTTGGAGTCCTACTGATGGGACATCAGTTAAGCAAGTGTCAAGAGATTGACATTTAACAGTTGAAGGACCCTGGGCCTTAGATTTTTCACCAGTCAAAAGAATGAAGCACGCCATCGGTGGTTCTCAAACTTTGTTGCACTTAAAAAATCACTTGGAAAGCTTTTAAAAATCCAGACTTAGGGGCTAATCCCCAAACTACTTAAATTGGGACCTCTGGGAGTGGTACCTAGCTGTCAGGATTTTAAAAACTCCCTCAGATAAGTCCAATACGCACCTGAGTTTGGGAACCGTATTTGTGAGAGCTACCATAACGGAGTACCCCAGACCAGGCGACTTAAGTAAGATTTTTTTCCCCACAGTTCTGGAGGCTAGAAGGCCAAGACTGAGGTGGAGGCAGGGTTGACTTCCTCTTCTTTTTTTTTGTATTTAAATTCAAGTTAGTTAACATCCAGTGTAGTATTGGTTTCTGGGGTAGAACCCAGTGATCCATCATTTGCATATAACACCCAGTACTCAACCCAACAAGTGCCCTCCTTAATGCCCATCCCCCACCCACCTCCCCTCCAGCAACCCTCAGTTTGCTCTCTGTATTTGCGAGTCTCTTAAGGTTTGCCTTCTTCTGAGGGCTCTCTCCTTGACTTGTACATCACTGCCTTCCTGCTGTTTTCACGTGGTCTTTCCTTTGTGCACGTCTGTGTCCTAATTTCCCGTCATAAGGACGCAAGTTATATTACATTAGGGCCCACTCATTTGACCTAATTTTGCCTTAATCGCCTCTTTATAGGGGTCCTAGCTCTAAATAACAGTCACCTACTGAGGTTAGGACTTCAACATGAGTTTGGGGGTGGGGACACAATTCACCCCACAACAGGAACCACTGGACGGATACGGCACTTCTCCGGCTTTAATGTGCATACCGGTCACCTGAAGACTTTATTTTTTATAATTTAGATTCCAATTTAGTCTAGATGGGGCCCAGGATTCTGCAGCGCTAACAAAATCCAGGTGCTACCAATATAGATACTTGAACGCAGTTCTAGTTAGATCGGTGGTTCTGAAGCCCTACCAGGCATTCAGATCACCTGGAGAGCTTGTTAAAAACAGATCACCGGGTCCTGGCCTCAGGATTTCTGATTCCGTAGGTTTGGGGTTGAGCCCAAGATTTTACACGTCTTTTTTTTTTTTAAACAATTTACATTTCTAAGAAGTCCTCAGGTGAAGCTGCTGGTGTTGGTCTAGGGATGATACTTTGTGAAGCACACCATCGGTGGTTCTCAAACTTTGTTGCACTTAAAAAAAAATCACCTGGAAAGCTTTTAAAAATCCAAAAGCTTTTAGCAAGATCTCTGACATTTTGAGACTTTATGGTATTGGGTGAGTCTGGTTCATTACATCATTGTAGGTGAGTTTATCTGTGGTATTTGCTCTCCTAATTGCTGATAGTATTGGACTTGTGCTTTTGCCAAGCTTAATGACTTTCTCTGCTCAAATGACAAAGGATGAGGAAATGGGAGAAAATACTATAGTGAAGTCTCCCTCAATCTCTTGTACAAATGGAGGTGAATGAATATGGGGACTATACATCAGCCGATTTGTCTCCATTCATGTTTCTTCTCCAGTCACAGCTAAATTGCAGCTTGCCCTTGTACCAACTCCAAGATAATTTTACAAGGCTGGTTCCTTGTGATTTTTTTTTTCAAGGATTAGCTATTCTGTGGATGGAGCAATCTCGAGGGGCATTGCAAATTTCTCCACACACATTTAATACAAAATTCGAATTTAATCACATTTTTTTTTCCGCATGAGACCCAACAGTGAGCTACATCAAACAATATCCCCCTCTCCAAAATAATTAAGAGATGGGAAAATAATTTGTCTTCTCTTCGAGAGCTAAGTCAGTAAAGTTCACATTCTGTGGATATTGTTATTCACTTGTGGGAGTAAAACAAGAGACTGTAAATATGAGATTAAATGGCTTAGAAACATCTAAAACCTTAAGCTAGTGATTTGGGTATAATATCAAGAATGTGATTTTATGTTAGAAAGTAGAAATCTACCAAAAAAAACAATAGCTATACAGACAGTCTCCAACTTAGCAATGGTTCAACTTACGATTTTTTGACTTCATGATAGTGCAAAAGCCATACACACTCAGTAGAAGCTGTACCTTGAATTTTGAACCTTGATCTTGTCTCAGGCCAGTGGTATGCAGTGTCTCTCCTGATGCTGAGCCACGATTCCCAGTCAGCCATGCCATCACAAGGGTAAACGACCAATACACATAAAACCATTCTGTTTTTCACTTTCAGGACACTGCTCAATAAATTACATGAGCCACTCAGTGCTTTATTATAAAGTAGGCCTTGTGTGAGATGATCTTGCCCAACTGTAGGCTAATGTAAGTATTCTGAACACGTTCCAGGTAGGCTAGGCTAAGCTATGGTGTTTGGTAGGTTAGGTGTAGGAAATGCTTTTTCAATTGATGATATTTTCTTTTTTTATTTTTTTTAAGTGTTTGTTTATTTTGAGAGAGAGAGAGCATGAGCAGGGGAGGGGTGGAGAGAGAGGGAGACACAGAATCCGAAGCAGACTCTAGGCTCCGAGCCATCAGCACAGAGCCTGATGCGGGGCTTGGACTCGTGAACCATGAGGTCATGACCTGGGTCGGATGCTCAACCGACTGAGCCACCCAGGTGCCCCAGTTTACAATATTTTCAACTTGTGGTTTTATTAGGATGTAGACCCATCATAAGTTGAGGAAGATGTATATTTTTGTTGCTGACTGGGATGTGTTAAGTCATTGTTCCCATAGTATCTCATTTAACTCTTGTAACAAACCGTATCAGATTATGTGTGTGTCAGATGTCTCTTGCTATAATGTGGTATAGCAACCAACCACAAAATCTCAGTAGCATATGGTAATATGCTTAAGCACTTACCGCTCATGTGTCAGGATCAGCTGGGGGTTGGCTAGATTGCTTTGCTGGTCTGGGCTGGGATTGCTCACATGTCTTGGGGTTACCTGGATATCAGCTGATCTAGGCTAACCTTGATTGGAGTACCTTGTGGCCCGGCCTCTCTTTCACATGTTTCTCATCCTCCAGCAGGCTTCCAGTCATGTTCTGAAGGCAGTAGCAGAGGCAGAAGTGAGAAAAAGTGGAAATATACAGGCTTCTTGAGGCCTAGACTTATAACTGGCATGTCACACTTCTACCTTATTGTGTTGGCCAAAGCAAGCACATAGTCGTGCCCGGAGTCAGAGTGCAAGGGCCCTGTGGAGTTACGTGGCAAAAGGCATAGATGGAAGGAGGGGTAAAGAATATGGGTCATTTTTTCGATAAACTATCCCAGAGGAAAAAATAAGGTCCAGAGATACTAAATAACTTGTTTAGATTGCATTATTCATAAGAGGTGAGCCAAGCTTCAGAAACAACCGTGATGCCAAAGCTTAGTACTCTTCCCTTTATACCACATTGCTTTTCTACTTCTTCTTGTACTGTTTAGAAAAAAAACAATGTCAATAGAAGGTATGAGGTTAGCCTAGAGGATAAAAAAATTATCTTTGTTCATTAAGTCACAATTGAGATTTTATACATATGTACACACACAAGTGCACGCATATGTATGTGTATATGCATATTCTATTTGATCAATTTCAAGAATTTTATGTTTTAATTTTTTAATGTGGTCTATTATGTCTCTAGATGAAACAACTAAAATATTTCCATTTCAAACTTAAAAATGGATTCAACTTGCTGCCCCATTTCCTCTGGGGCTGTCCTCAAAAGAATGAGTCTTGCTAAAATATTCTCCATACTTAGGACATTTCCAAAGTTATGCCGGGCATATAGGGCCTGTGTTCAGAATGAATTTGCTGATGACCTGTTTTGAGTTTACCTTCAAGGATTTCACACATTTTTCACATTGCTCATGAGTTTTGCCAGCAGTTGGTATTGTGGCTCCCAGCACTGTCTAGGGGAAGAGGTTACCTGTTATGTTTCCAGCCTGATTGTCCGACCCGCCCAATTACACAAGCTAGGTTGTAGAGATGGATGCAACAGGCTGTCAGGACCCGATGCCATTTCAACATTTGAAGTGTATAATAAATTGTATTTCTCCTGATTTCATGCTCAGCAGTCAATCTTATGATTCCCCGTGTTCATTGCCTTCAGGGAGAGAATAACCTGGTCAAGCTGTCTGGTCTGCCTGAAAGTTCTATTTCTCATTGTAAATTACTAAGCCACCACTCTGGCTTTAAACACTTATGAGTATTGTCGGTGTGAGTCAGCATCCAGCACCTTCTAGCCTGAGAAATGCAGAGACACTGATAAAAATCAGTTTTCTGGAGTTAGGCCGCTCAGTGGCAGGCCTGATGATGGTGATTCACCGAAGCGAATTAACTAGCATTTATTAATCATTTTCTGCATACCAGGCACTGTGCAGTTTTATTTGTATGATCTCATTTAGTCCTCATAACAACTTTGTGACTTAGTACTTTTTTCCAGTTTGCAAATAAGACTCATTGTCCTTTCTCACCATCTTCTTTAGTGGCAGAATCTAGTTTTATTCCTGCTGGTGATGCTTCCAGTGAACAGTCTCCATTAGCCAGCATCTCTGGCACTGAGGCGTGATCCTACGACTGAGTTCTGCCCCTGAGATAATTGTTGTGTTGTGCAGGACTTCTAGGAAGCCTGTGTGAAGAGAGTTGATTTGGCTGGGAGGAAGGCCCTTCTATACTTTGTTTCCTCCAGCTACTGGCCTGGAATGCAGGCATGTTAGCTAGAGACCTCTTGGACGATGGAGTGACTACTTGGATGTACGCCAGCATTGAGGTTCTTAGGAAGGTAGAAGGAGGAATCGGCCTGTGATGGCATCATGGAGCCACTTTGCAGCTCCATTTCAGAGATCCTTGCCTACTTTCTGAACATACTGGTGTTCTCTTAGCAGAGAAAAAAAGTAGGAATGGCTACCGGGTAGGCAGTGGACTGTGTTTGCACACCGTGTGCCAAGTGCCTAATATTTGAACTGCGGTAGATACATGTGTTTTGAGTTCCATCTCTGCTGCTTATTAGGTGTGTGTATTAGGTACATCTTGTGCCTTGCTGTGCATCCTTTCAGCCTGCCTTTTAGGCAAGCCATTGGTTCGATAACCACATTTCATGGGAGTAACCAGAGAGTACCTTGCCTTAGCCTCACTTTCTACCCCAGGACTTCTTCGATATTTCAACACCAAAGCTTGTTGCACCCCCCTGGCACCCAAGTATGTGTATTATGGGATGTGAGGGAGTTAAAGACCCAAAGAGTCAATATTTGACCAATCTGGGATGGGAGCCAGGGATAAATGTTCCCTTCTTACATTCAGATATTTCTGAACTGCGTTTTAGTACTGTTTACTTCTAAGAGATTCTCAGAGGGTCTAAGCAGGGTTAAGCCCCAGTTGCCTACAGTTGTGGTCAACTCAAAAATATACTCCTGGATTTATTTTCACGTTTCCTATTTCCTTTCCCCACTTACCTACCTCTGTTCTCTAGAATCACTTTCCGAAATAGACTACTTGCATCCAAATCCTTGTCTCAGGCTTTGCATTCCAGGGAGAAGTCAGGGTAAGACATTGTATTATCTTCAATTAAGCTCTACTGATAAAACTTTGGTACTTGCTGACATTTTTATGCCCCTTGTATGACGAAGTGGTACACTGTCTTTGGCATACAAAGATGATGATACATTATGAAATCTGATAGTATTAAGTGTTTGGTATGGGAATGGATCAGCAGGAGTTAACATACCTCGTTGATGGGAGTGCAAATTTGGTAAAGTCATTTTGGAAAAGAAAACTTGACATTCCCTTGCAGAGTTGAATATCCACATGCCCTATAGCCCAGAAATTTTATTTCTAGGTATAACCCTTAGAGAAATCTTTCTGCATGTGAACCAGGAACTCTCCTTAGCAATGTTCTTAGCAACATGGTTCGTAATAAAAAAAAAAAAAATGCTGGAGGGGCGCCTGGGTGGCTCAGTCGGTTAAGCGGCCGACTTCGGCTCAGGTCATGATCTCACGGTCTGTGAGTTCGAGCCCCGCGTCGGGCTCTGTGCTGACAGCTCAGAGCCTGGAGCCTGTTTCAGATTCTGTGTCTCCCTCTCTCTGACCCTCCCCCGTTCATGCTCTGTCTCTCTCTGTCTCAAAAATAAATAAACATTAAAAAAAAAAATTTAAAAAAAATGCTGGAAAAACCTGATTTTTCACTGATGGGAAAATAGATAAATTTAAAAATTTGATATTCCACAATAGAATAAAAATGAATTGACCACAACTATATGCAAGAATATACATGCATATAAGAAACAATTGAATAAATAACCAAATCACCAAAGCCTTCATGCGGTTGGGCGTAATTTTTATAAAGCTCAAAAATAAACAATACTAAACAGTACATTGCCAGGAATCCTATGTGTATGAGAAACTGTAAAGCAAGGTGAGCCCAAAATTCAGGCTAGCGCTTTCCTCTGATGGGGACATAGGAAAAGGTAGGAACATATAGTAGATACACTGGCATTTGTAGTACTCTAGGTCCTGAATGGGGTGACGGGGTCATCGAGACTCATTAGTCTTTAGAATTTATTTAAATGTGATATAGATTCTTTTGTATGTATCACATATTAGTAATTTTTATGAAGTGAAACCACACCAACAAGGATGCTGTACTGACAAAGCACGGCCTCAGTGAAAGCCTGCTCTGTTCTTCAGCGTGTGAGGGATTTTTTTCCCCTCTGTGTTCTCAAGTGCATTATAATAAACTAGAATGGCAATGCACAAGATTCGGTTTTCCTTATGGCCATTAAGGGTCACGTCCTCTAGTATATTTAGAAAAGAACAGTTTGTTGTGTCCTCTTGCCCCTGCATCCACTTGCCTGTGGTTCCTATATATCCTGAGGCTCCCCACTGCTCTTGACTGTGCATGATCCAACTGCCATTTTATTGCTGGTCTCAGTGCAGCACTCAAGGGCTACAATCTCCCTTGATTCTATGGTGTGTGTGTGTGCGCGCGCATGCGCGCGTGTGCGCATGTATATGTGTATGTATTAGGAGGTAGTATTACGGTAGGGAGTGAGGAGGCTCTTAGCCCGACAGTTCTCTTTATAGCTTCAAACTTCTTCCTTTCCTTGACAATGCTACCACACAAAGCTGTAAGGTTGTAGCAGATTTTACATCCTAGGCTAGGATTTATAACCTTGAAAACGTTTTTGTGCCATCAACCCTTCGATGAAACGTATGGCCTTCTTATCAAAATGTGGCTTAAATACATAAAATCAAACACTGGGTTACAAAGGAAACAAATTATATTGACATACAATGATCAGAATATAAAAAATTTGTGTTATAGTAACATATGTACTTATTTATTCACTTACTAAACAATCTAGTGGTGAGTCTAATGACCATCCAAAGTTTAAAGTAGTGATGGGCAGGGGTGCCTGGGTGGGTCAGCTGGGTAAGCATCTGACTCTTGATTTCGGCTCAGGTCATGGTCTCACAGTTCCTGAGGTCGAGCACCACGTTGGGCTCTGGGCTGACAGCGTGGAACCTGCTTGGGATTCTTTCTCTCCCTCCTTCCCTGCCCCTCTCCCGCTCACTCTCTCAGAAATAAGCATTAAAAAAATATTGATAAGCATAAAGGATATTTCTCAGTATCTGCAGTAACTAATGTGACATGAAAAATATCTGTGGTTTCTATTGGTGACAGTCATAGGTGCTAATGCTATTGTGGTTTGTTGCCTACATTCATATTTAAAAGAAATAAAAAATTTCAGATAGAGATTAGTGAACATAAGAAGTGTTTCTTCCCATCCAAGTTCATGGACCCTTTAAATTCTATCCATATGCCCTTGGGGTTCCATGGACCGCAAGGTGAGAACCTTGCTCCAAGCAAACCAAAGAAAATTACAACAGATGAGGGAAGTAATTTTAAAGTGAATACCCAGCATTATCTAAAGCAGAGTCCTCAAGAAAAGCCCTTAACTCTAGTCTTTCGTGGGTGTTGAGGGAGGCATAGTGTGTCCCAATTCCCATGCTTATTTCACAGACCTTTGGGAGGAACCTGCTCTTCAGTGCCTTCCACGCAAGTCTTCATACTTCCTTTGGAAGTCCTGCCTCTTTCTCAGAGGAGGTGGTCTTCCCCTTGGATTTATCGGTGTCCCGTCTCTGTTTTCCCAACCTTCAAATACAGTCTCCAGTGACTCCCACACCACAATGTAGGGCGGGCTGTGGCTTCCTGACTATTCTCTCCCTCTTAACTCTCCAGTAAAAACACTTATTCTCAGAGATAGCCCAGTCTTAAAATACAAGGAAAAAGAAGCATTTTCTTGACTACTCCGTAAATTAAAAAGCTGCCCAAGTGTGTAGTGAACCTTGTATTGCACGATTATTATGCAGATCAGGGATAGTTCTTTATTCATCCCGCGGCCCCTTTTAAATGGGCTCATTACTGAGCTATAGACCTTTTAATGTCGGTGCCCCGAGCTACACAAACACCTGGATCCCATTTGAAATTTGTGTTTGTACAGCCTGATTAGGCACTTAGATTAGGTCATTAGTATCCCCCATAATACCTACTGATTGATTCATTGATTTATTATTTTAACTGTTTTTTTCTGTAATTAATGATGAATTTTTAATCAACTTTGTTTCTTGGGACGGTTTTGATTTACAGAAAAATCGTGAGTATATACAGAGTTCCCATACACCTCCATGGAAATTCCTCCGTCATTATCTTACAGCAGTATGGTGCATTTGTTACAGTTAATGAACCAATAATATTATCTAAAGTCCATAATTTATCCAGATTCCTTACTATTTACCTAATGTCTTTTTTTCTGGAAAGTTCAGAATCCCATCTGGGGCCCCACGTTACATTTTGTCATCATGTCTCCTTAGCCTCCTCTTGACTGTGATAGTTTCTCAGCGTTCTGCTTGTTTATGATGACCTTGACAGTTTTGAGGCGTGTTGGTCAGGTGTTTTTAGCATGTCCCTCAATTAGGATTTGTCTGATTAGACTGGGGGTATGGGTTTTTGGGAGGAAGACCACAAAGTTGAAGTACCTTTCTCACCACATCCTGTCCGGGGTACATACTGTCCGTATGACTTACCACTGTTGATGTTGACCTTGAGTGCCTGCCTGAGATAGTATTTGTCAGGGTTCTCCATTGTAAAGTTGCTCTTTTCCCTCCTTTTCGATACTGTCCTCTTTGGAAAGAAGTTACTATGTGCCCTGCACACTTAAGATATGGGGGTTATGCTCCACCTCCTTGAGGGTGGAATATCTACATAAATTATTTAGAATTCTTCACAGGAAAATTGTGTCTTCTCTCCCATTTACTTATTTATTCACTAATTTGTTTATATTAGTATGGGCTTATGGTAATGAATTTTTAATAAAGTAATAATCCCAATCTTATGGCCAGTGGCATGAATTTTTCTAACTGTGGTTAGCCCAATAGTTTCTAAGCACAAAAAAAAAAAAAAAAAAAAAGAGTAAAACCATTGGTTACACGTGAATTTTTTTCACTCTTTGTCTATATTTCCATTTTTTGGTCAAATGTTTAGTTTAATTCTTAACCAAAAGAATAATTCAGTAATTTGGTAAGAAAAGTTCAACCATTAAAGAGCACACAGTTAAAATTTAGACTACTTTTCACCCCATACCTTCATATCTCTCTTCAGTGGCAACTCCTGTTAACTGTTACTGATATTTTTCCAGAAATTTTGTGTATATTAACATCTATTCTTCTTTAGACTAGAATAAAAGGGTCAGAAGAGGGATAATGAAAGAGAAGCAAGAAAGGAAGGGCAGGAGCAGACCAAAGATGATTAGGTCAGTCATAGAATTCCTAATGCAATCACTGTATTTTCTTGGGAAACAGTTGATTTTTCCAACTTTTTTTCTGGTGGAGTTTTGTCCCACGTGTGCATTTTAACCACTGATTATCAAGAAGTGTGGCTGTATCAAGCTGCTTAGTTTAAAACAACCACATTCTCTCTGCCTAGTTTAAGCAGAAGAGTTTATTTGAAGGCATTAGGTGGTAGGGTGTTTCTGGCCCCAATTTTCCCCACCTCTACCCATGCCTTTGGGACATGTGACTTTGTGGTTTTTCTCACTAGGGCAGAATATCTCTATGTCTCTTCAGTCTGAGGTTGACCAGTCTGAGGTGACTTGACCAATGAAATGTTAGTAGATACGTGTATAGAAGCTTGTAAAAGCATTTGAACGTTTATGCTTTTGTTCTTACTTGTCTGTCATCTGTGAGAGGACATGCCAAGGCCAGCCTGCTGGCGGCTGAGCGACATGTGATGTAGAGCCAAGTCATTCCAGTTGTCCCAATTGAAGCTATCCTACGCTGGCTCACAGCCAGCTGGCCCCCAGACGTATGGGTGAGCTGAACTGCAGCTGGCCACAGACACACAAACCAGCCCAGTCCAGCCTAGCCCATCTGAACCCTGCAGATTCATGGGCTAAATAAGTGCTTATTTTTGTATGTCACTGAAATTTTTGGGTCCTTATGCAGCATTACTGTGCCAATGAGTAACTGATACAGGTAATTGACAGAATCCGTGGGAAGGCCCGAAACCTGGTTTGGATGTTACTTGGCCAGGAGAAGTGCCAACTACCCCACAGGATGTTTCTAGCAGAAACTTCACTCCTGCTGCCTCATAGTCCTCAGCCCCTATGATGCTACAGAATAGAAAGAACCTTCACCAGCGTTCTTCAGAGGAGCCAAATGCCTCCAACCTGTCACTTTTACGAATCACCAATATCCCTGACATAGTTTACTTCCTCATTTCAGTCTTCCTGTGGTACATCTGAGGGGTAGAATCTAAAGCACACCTGGAACGTTAGCTGTGAGGGAGTCTGGAAAATGTGCTTTTTGACTCTCTGGCCTCTGCAATGCAAGGAGGCCTGCTAGAAGGGGGTGGGAGTAAGTGTGAATGAGTCCCTCTCCAGTATCTGCGACAGAGGCATAGAGAAAAGAACTCAGTGTCCTGATCCTCTGATTGTCTGCCATCTGTGCATGGGGACACTCAAGGTGTGGACACTCCCAAGACTTGTAGTCTCAAGGAGAGGAACCTTGGACCCTTTAACTGCTCCATACCAGACTTGCTATGGCAGTTTAAGCTCTAGGAAAGCAGTTTGGTTCTGATATTGGTGACTGAAGGTACTCCCTGCCTTTTCTTTGACGTCTGGCAGAGTAGCATGTGAATAATTCCAGGTGAAACAACACTTTATTTTAATTTTATTGGACACTGTGAACAACGAGTTTGGCCAAGTTTCCCCCTCTCTGTAATGAGTGAAGAGCCACAAGCAAAGGCATGTAGAAAATCCTGTTCATGCTCGTGTGGGGAAGATGTAAAGGAAGAAACCCATCCCTGTTTCTGTCCACCCTCTATACTCGTGTGCCAAGTCCGGTGACCCAAGTGTCCCAAATATCTAAAGGGTGACAGCATGGGGCTGATGGATTTTAAGCTCACCCTAGTCCTCCAACCCCACTCCCCACCACAAGTGAGAATGGCCCTCTGAAGTTTCTGGTCTGGGTCACGTGGCATTAACTGATTGATAGAAGACATGTCCACTAAATGAAAAGCCTGTGGGTGCATGTGTATTTATTTGTAAAGTGGCAGTTGTGAGACTGGCCACGTGAAGCCTTTGTTTATTTTTACTCTGTGAAGATCTTGTTCCAGCTAAACATTTGTTGAAATGTTTTGGCGACGTTTTTGTGTTTTAACTTAATAGGCAAAACCATGCTGTTACTAACATTGCAAAAGTGAAAGATGTCGCATTTGTGTAGTATTTTAAGGAGGTATTTTGGGATATCTGCGTGAAAAGTATTCAGCTGTATTGCCAATATCTGGATCCTTGACTGGTTACTAGGAAAAGTAGGAGCAAACCCACTGGAATGTACGTATGCTCAGAATTGCAGATAGACTATAAGCATTCCCGACCGTGACAACATGACCAGAACATTTTCTTGGAGGAGCACAAGAGGTTCTGATATTGTTAAGATGCTACTTGGCCCATATAACTGTGTACATTCAGTCGTTTGGTTTAATATGCCTTGTGTATGGATGGAGAATCTAATATGGGCTTGTAATGCACTCAGCTAACTAGGAGTTTGTGGTAGACATTCGTAATTTTTATTTTCTGAAGTGAATTTCCTTGTATGTCACCAAGCATATCTGTGACAAGGTCTAAAACTTCTGTTCACAAAGGTGCCAGACTTGAATCAAGACTTAGGCCAGGGGAAAGCGATCTCCACAGATCGGCCCCACCTGCGCCCCTCATGGGTGGTCCCCTACTCACCTCCCTATAGAATCTTCTCCCCCAGCCAACTGGTATAATTGTTGGTCACCAATGATATATATATTTTTCTACTTTTGTCTGTACCTTTTGACCTGCCTGGAGGATGTCCCTGGCCCTCTTGATACATCTTTGGTCTACTATATGCAGGCTGGCCTAGACTGAGGTAAAGCTTAGCTATAAATCCAGAATTTTCCTGGTTTGCACAGCCTTTGCCCACTGCTCCCTCCTCTGAACTTCTGACACATCTATACTCTTGGCATCTAGGTTGGGCATTTTGTGCCTTCACGATACCTCCTCACAGTTAAAATGTTAGCCTCTAGAGTATACAACAGCTGACCTGTAATTCTGTGTATCCTCAGCCCCTACATCAGTGTTCATGCAGATATAATCAGTGCTCAGTTGATGGCATGTGATGCCTGGAATCCCCAAAACAAAGCTATAGAGTTTGGGCAGCAAAAGTCCTTGCATTTCCCTAGAGCTTCCTGCACTGGCATTTCTGACTTCACCCTTATTTTCAAAAGGGTTCTATGATCCCTTTGTTACAAAGGGTCACGTGATTTGTTTATTGCTTCTTTCCAGTAAGGGAGAGGAAAGGTCTTCGTCTCGCTGGTCTTTTGTCCCAAATGCCTCCTTATGCTTTCTGTGTATGAGGTGCTTAAACAGTGCGGCCTTTGGTTTGTGGGCCTGGCCGATGATCTCATTTAATCCTCACTACAGCTCTAAGAGGTTGGTGCAATTATTATTCTTGTTTGGAGATGAGGAAATTGAGGCATGAAGGAGTTAAGTAATCTAATGTCACAAGCTCTTAAGTGGAGGAGCCAGGATGTGTGCTGGGACATTCTGGCTTCCAGGTCTGTGCTGTTAGCTTCTATGCCACACTGCCTTTCTGGATGCCTGGTTGGTGCCCATTAGATGAACCTGTAAACCTCCGAGTTTCCTGAGTTAGAAAGTTTAAACAAATGGAAGATATTGCTAGTCTAGGAACTTGTGTTATTCTTATTGTGCTACCAAGAATCATAGAACATCCACTTGGTGGAAGAACTAAACGGTTGGATGTTAAGTATGATACCCTCCTAAAGCCACAATATACAGATTGTGAAGGCTTCAGAAACATCCATGTCATTAAGACCAAACCTGGTCTGTAAGTAAAGGCAGAACCAGGATGTGAATCCTCACCAAGTAAAATACCGAGGTTGGAATTCTGTTGCCACTTACTAGTTATAACATGGCTGTGTTACTTGACCTAACATAGCACTTATTAATACTAAATAAGTTTCCACTATTATTTCTATACTACAATGTTTCCTCAGCCCCGTGTCCTTCCTAATAACAAAGCACAGTGGGGGCGCCTGGGTGGCTCAGTCGGATAAGCGTCCAACTCTTGATTTCAGCTCAGGTCATGACCTCACAGTTGGTAAGAGGTTTGTGAGATCTAGCCCCGCGTCAGGCTCTTCACTGACAGTACGGAGCCTGCTTGGGATTCTCTCTACCTCTCTCTCTGCCCCTCCCCTGCTCTTGTGTGCGCACGCACACATACACACACACTCTCTCAAAGTAAATGCATAAACTTAACAAAGGCAGTGTAATTAGCTTTCACATCAGTTAGAAAGCTGCCTCCCTCCACCTCACTGAATTAAATAAGCGTGTTTGTAAATATGTCAGGAAACAGTGATGATGAACGAATGGATACCTAAGAAGTCTAGATGGGAAGGGTGACTTTGTTTCCTTTGTTAGTAGAATGACAAGTTGGAAGGAAAAGGAGTGAGTCACTCTAACATTGAAATGCTACCAACTCGGGATTTGTTTTATTATTTTATGACTGTTTCTTGTTTCCTGTTGCTATCATTTCTTATTCATTGGGGGGAAAAACAATCCTTTTTTGGCTTTTTGAATTTCATAGCTGAGACATCCTCTTCAAAACACATTAGCCAGACCTTTCCCCCTCCCCACCACCTCATCACCATCTCAAACACCAGAAATCAAATTTCCAGAATTGTCCAGGAGTACTGGATGTGCAAAAATGTTGGCATGTGCTTTCTCCTTTGGGTGTATTTCCTATGAAGGGTTCAAAGGGGGGTTATTACAGGGGCCTGAACATTAAGGGTGTTTGTGGCAATTGTCATGTCCCCTCTCTTAAACTGATGTTGGGTGGAGAGCTTCTAAGGTGAAGATTCTCAAATTTTCTGCAACTATAAAAGCCAAGTATTGGGGAAAAAATTTCAAATGACCATAAAGCAAAAATATTAGGACCCAACAGTTGATGATCCATTTTATAGGGGAGAGTTGGAAGTAATAACCTAAGTAGATCTTACCCTAGGGAACGGGTGGATGTACTTTACGGAGTGTTTAAATACAAATTCATTTTGTGCCGTGCTTTACCCGGGACTCCTGAATGCATTTTCTTTCTGTACACATTTGTTCTTACATCATGTGTCTTCTGGCAATGTCCTTATTGCCCTTGGAAACCAAGGCAATTCTTCTATGATGTAATTCAAACGTGTCTAAGTTTTTCAGTCCTCAGAGACTGATGGAAGCCCAGCATTACCTCTCCCTTTAATAAGCCAGGAACATGGTTTTTTAGGATGCTGGGAGTCAGTTTCCTTTCCCACTATGCTTGAGGGGCCCCATCATTACACGTGTCACAAGTGTGCCTGGATGATCTCTTGTCCCCTCACGTAGCTCTGCACACATTCCAGCTTCTCTCTCAGTACCTCTGCCGCCTATGACCTGAGCCTCCGTGCTGCTGCCTCTCCCTGGTCCATCCCATCCCTGCCTACAGACAGGGTCTCTTTCTTAAAACCCCACTTACAAAAGCTGTCTGGTTTAAGGCTTGAAGATAACATCAGGGAAGTACCATGCAGAAAGAAAACTTTTATAAATTTTTAATTCCATATAATTAACATACAGTGTTAAATTTCAGGTGTACAACAAAGTGATTCAACACTTCCATACAGTACCCAGTGCTCATCGTGATAAGTGTGCTCTTTAATCCCCATCATTTATTTCACCCATCCCTCACTCCCTCCCTGCTGATAAACATCTGTCTCTTCTCTGTAGTTAAGAGTCTGCTTCTTGGTTTGTCTCTCTTTTTCCCCCTTTGTTCATTTGTTTTGTTTCTTAAATTCCACCTATGGGTGAAATCATGTGGTCTTTGTCTTTCTCTGACTTGACTTATTTCACTTAGGAATATCCTCTCTGGCACCATTCATGTTGTTTCAAATGGCAGTATTTCATTCTGTTTTATGGCAGAATAACACTCCACTGCGTGTGTGCATGTGTGTGTGTGTGTGTGTGTGTGTGTGTGTATCTCACATCTTTATCCATTCACTTATTTATGGATACTTGGGCTGCTTTCATAGTTTGACTTTGTAAATAATGCTGCAGTAAACATAGAGGTGCAGATATCCTTTTATTTTAGTGTTTTTGTATTCTTTGGGTAAATGCTCAGTAGTATGATTACTGGACTGCAGGGTAGTTCTAGTTTTAGCTTTTTGAGGAACCTCCATACTGTTTTCCACAGTGGCTGTACCAGTTTGCATTCCCACCAATAGTGCACAGTGGTTCTTTTCTCTCCACGTCCTTGCCGACACCTGTTGTTTCTCGTGTTTTTGATTTTAGCCAGTCTGACAGGTGTGAGATGATAGCTCATTGTGGTTTTGATTTGCATTTCCCTGATGATGAGTGATGTTGAGCATCTTTTTCATGTGTCTCTTGGCCATCTGGATGTCTTCTTTGGTGATGGGAACACCTGGCTGGCTCAGTCAGTAGAGCGAGTGACTCTCGATTTCACAGTATTGAGTTCAAGCCCACCTTGGGCATAGAGATTACTTAAAAAAAAAAAAAAAAGTAAGAAGTCACATCTTTGAATCTGAGGGTATAAAAGCTTTATAACATTGTTCAAACTTGCTTTATCATGAGGCCTTCCCTGACTCCTCCCTATAAAATAATAACATAGTACCTCTGACCTCTTTTGTACTTTATTTTTTTCTGGTACATATCATCTGAATTATTACATATTTACTTATTTACTGGATGTCCACCCTGCCCTCACCCTGAATAGAATGTATATTTCACAGGAACAAAGCCTTTGCCATTTAGTTTACTGCCGGATCCCTGGCACTTAGAACAGTGATTAACATATAGTCAGCACCTAATAAATATTTATGAAATGAATGATCGTAGGGATTCAGACAAATTTTAATCAAAGGACATTTAGTTCTTTTTCTTTCTATTGGCTTTTGCGCTAGCATGGGAAACTTTTTGGCAAGTGAATTGACACATTGGAGACTGAAGTTTTGTTAAGTCCATCACGTGTGTTAGTAATGGTCATCTCTAAGCTATTTGAAATTTCTCCCTGTGTGTTATTTGCTTGCCTCCAGAATCCCTCTCTACCTAGAACTTTATCAGTCTTTGTCAACTTTGGTAATTTATTTCCTGCCAGGGTATCCCTGATTGCACATTTGTAATTTCCAGATCTTTGTTTCTTGTCTCTGACTCGGTGGTTCCTGTATAATAGCTGCTGTGTCTCATTTTCGCCAGTAGATGCCAGTATCTGATATGCCTTAGTAGGGATAGATCTACCACTTATGGAGGACTTTTTTCTGGAAAGTGTTCTGTATTTTGAGAATTCAGAAAAAACAAAAACGTTTTCTCTGTTTATAGGAAGCCTGTGTTGAAGCTAATTGATCTCTCTGGACAAGGAATATGAGCTTTGAATTACCTAGAATACTAGACCCCTACTTGACCGAAATCTTTGTTAACCAGTAAACAGTGGGACTCATTTTAACTAATTGTACTTACACTTAAAGAGTTATTCTGTCCTATCCTAAATGCTGCCTTTGAATTCAATGCTTAATTAGCATAATCTACCAAGAAACCCTCTTCCTAGCACTTAAAAACTACTGATGGTAACTCTTGGTGGAATATTCCGTGGATTCCTTTACTAGCATGAGTTCCTTGGCTGGCAAGGATGTTTTAAGCTCTGGTATTCTTTGTTTTATAATCTGACACTGACATGAGTTAAACCCTTAAGTTCTTTTCTTTTACCATTGAAATATTTGATGAGATCCAGAAACAACCTGGCTTGTGATACAGACTCTCATAACTTAATTTAATTTCATTTATTTAAAAATTTTTGACATTTATTTATTTTTGAGAGACAGAGAACGCCAGTGGAGAGGGGCAGAGAGAGGGAGACACAGAATCTGAAGCAGGCTTTAGGCTCCAAGCCCAATTCGAACTCACAGACCGGGGAGATTATGACCTGAGCTGCAGTCTGATGCTTAACTGACTGAGCCACCCAGGCGCCCCTCATAACTAAATTATAAAACTTCTGACCGTTCAACTACATTTCCTCATCTTAAAATCTTCCAAGGTATGGCAAGAAGAGGAAAACGCATGCCGATATAAGAGGCACAAACCTGTTTCCTTGCTCTAACTCTTCCCAAGATAACTGGTATCCTGTCTTACTAGGACTGGTCCTTAGGAGAGACCAAAGCAGGTAAACAAAGGCAGCCCAGACAAATAAAATACCTGTTTGGATGTATATGAGGGAGATAGTTGTTTTCAGTGTAACTAACCTGGCAGAGTTAATTCAGAAGTGCTCTTTATGTGTTTTCTTGTGCCTCCTCCGGAGTCCACTCCCCAGGATCAGTCATGCCGTGCTAACTTTGATTGGAAGTGAAAGCAAGTCTGAAAATACGGCTAATCCTTAAAACACCTTCAGAATACTTTCCAAAATAGTGACAGAGAAGACACAATGGAAATGCTGAGATGGTGTGGGTCTGGTTTAAACCTTGCGTGAGCTGATTATAGAAAGGGAAATTTGATTTTATTACTTAAACATTTACAAATGTTGCAAAGAGGACGTGAAAGCATTGTATATGGCCCAGAATTTTCCCCTGAGTTTTTGACATGTCCGTGCTGTGTTTACCTGTCCACTGCATGCATACAGGGGAAATAGCCAAAGTTTTGTGTAACCTGAAACTAACACAATTTAATTGGCCGCCTTGAAGAAAAAGATCGCAGAATAAATAGTTCACATATGCAGTCTGACTAGTCTCCCTGCCCAGAGGAGGAGGCTTCTCTCACCCACATGCTCGCTGTGGTCTCCAGCCTAGTACAGTCCTTTACACCAGGGGTCGACAGACTACCTCCTGTGCCGAATGTGGCTCACCTCGTGTTTTTGAATTGGAATGTTGCCACAGCCGTCCCATTAGATACTGTCTGTGGCTACATTTGCGCTACAACGTGTGAGTTGAATAACTGCCACAGACACCATACAGACTTGGAAAGCCTAAAATATTTACTCCCTGGCCAGTTACAGAAAAAGCTTGCCAACTCCCGCCTGACACAGTGGCTGTGGGTTCCAGCTCCGCTTTTCTCTGAACCGATTCAAGAGGATCTAAAAGAGCCATTCAGCTTAAAAAATTTTTTTAGTCATCTCATTTCTTATTTGGAAGTTAGAATTTAAGTTGTAAGTTAATATGATACAATATCATCCTACCTACTTAATTGTGCTTTAGAATATATGAAGCTGGACCAAACTGCTATTTTATTTTATTTTTAAAAGTTTTTAAATGTTTGTTTATTTTTGAGAGCGAGAGAATGAACGAGGGAGGGGCAGAGAGAGGGGGAGACACAGAATCCAAAGCAGGCTCCAGGCTCTGAGCTGTCAGCACAGAGCCTGACGAGGGGCTCGAACTCAATGGACCCTGAGATCATGACCTGGGAGCCGAAGTCCCACTTAACCGACTGAGCCACCCAGGTGCCCCCTCCCACCCCACCAAACTGCTGTTTTAAAAGCTACCTGCAGGTAGAAGCTATTATGCATAAAAATGTGAAGTGCTGTCTTCTTTGGAGTAAAGGCTTTGTCTCTGGATTCTTATGCTATTAATGGACTTTTCTCCTTTTTAACTTCCTTTAAGGGAAGTGAGTTGGGGGGGGGGATAGGAATTTCTGGGAGAGAGTACAAAATGGAGATCTATTATCTTGAGTAGAAAGAGGCTTTCCTCCCCAGCAGCAGGATACCGTCCGGACTGGCTAAAGAGGAGGGTGTCAGTGTGAAACCCCTAGGGAAGGGTGTGATCTGGGGGCTCTAGAGAAATAGGTCTACAAACAAGTGTTAAGGTTTTCCAGGGGCGCCTGGGTGGCTCAGTCATTTGGGCGTCTGACTTCAGCTCAGGTCATGATCTCCCGGCCCATGGGTTTGAGCCCCGCATAGAGCTCTGTGCTGACAGCTCAGAGCCTGGAGCCTGCTTCGGATGTTGGGTCTCCCCCTCCCCCTCTCATGCTCTGTCTCCCAAAAATGAATACATGCTTAAAAAATTGAAAAAAAAAAAAGATTTTCTAGATTTGTGTAGAAATTCCCCGTTTATCACAAGGCTTCAATAAAGTTAGTGAAACAATGGTATCTATTGCGCTTTAGTAAAAAATGGGCAGGACTGTGTCAATGGTTTGGATCCAGTATTGGTGAAGTAGGTGGAAGTGAGGAGAGCAACACATAAAGGAGAATTGAATGGAGCAATGACAAGATGGACAGAGGGGGTCCGGGGAGGATTAAAGAGGTGATCCTAGCAGGAGCTAAGGCAAGTGGCCACCTTTGGGGGAAACTCAGAAGCATTTGAGAAGGGAACTGGTTATTTTCTTTGGCTAAATTAAAAGGGATCTCAGAAAGCTGGAAATCGAGAATTGCACACATAAAGCACTTTCAGATACAGCTATTAGAATGGCTTTGGTGTTACAACTGAGAGATATGAAAAATGTGACTGATTAGGTTTTGACCCTTCTAAAGAGGAAAAAAATGACCAGAATTCAGAATTCCATTGGGCCGCACAAAGATTACCTGAAGAAAGTTAGCTGCAAAAATAATTGGAATTCAGTGTCGACTTCTAGGGAAGCCAAACAGATAAATTACTTTAGGATCAAACCTGAAACCAGCAGAGACCAGTCCCCCTCAAAAAAGTAGGGAGAGTCTCCTGTTTCTTTTTTTTTTTTAATTTAATACTTATTTATTTTTGAGAGAGAGAGAGAGACAGCCAGAGAGCAAGTGGGGGAGGGGCAGAGAGAGAGAGAGAGAATGCCAGGAGGTAGTGAATTCTGATTTGCACTCACAGGTCATGTGCCTATCCCTGGAGTAATCACCATGGCCACTTAGTTGGTGAATTCTTATTGGCTAATCTGGATCTTGTGTCCACCATTGGACCAATCACCATGGCAAGGGAGGAAGTGTATTCTGATTGGCTCCCCGGGGTCATGTGCCTAGCTGTGAACCAATCGCCAGGGCCAGGTAGCTAGTGTATTCTGATTGGCTCTCTTGGGTCATGTGGCTAGCCCTGGACCAGTCACTTCGGCTACGTAGGCAGTGGATTCTGATTGGATGTCCTGGGTCATGTGGATAGCCTTGGACCAATGACCAGGGGCAGGAGGTAGTGGATGCTGATTGGCCCTCCTAGGTCACGTGCCTCTCCCTGGACTAATCACCATGGCTACATAGTTGCTGAGTTCTGATTGGCTATCCTGGATCATGTGACTACCCTTGGACCATTCACCATGGCCAGGTAGGTAGTGTATTCCTTTTGGCTCTCCTGGGTCATGTGCCTATCCCTGGACTAATCACCATGGCAAGGTATGTAGTGCATTCTGGTTGGCTCTCCTGGGTCATGTGGCTAGCCCTAGACCTATCACCTTGCCCACATAGGTAGTGTATTCTATTGGCTGTCTTGGGTCATGTGGCTAGTCCTGGACCCATCACCTGACCATGTAGGTAGTGTATTCTGATTGGATATCCTTGGTCATTTGGCTAGCCCTGGATGAATCACTGTGGCCATGTAATTGGTGAATTCTCATTGGCTATCCTGGAACATGTGACTACCCTTGGACCAATCACCATGGCAAGGTAGGCAGTGTATTCTGATTGGCTCCCAAGGGTCATGTGCCTAGCCCTGGATCAATCACCAGCACCAAGTAGGTAGTGTATTCTTTTTTTTTCAATTTTTTTAACATTTATTTATTTTTGAGAGATAGAGACAGTGTGAGCAGGGGAGAGGCAGAGAGAGAGAGGAAGACACATTATCCGAAGCAGGCTCCAGGCTCCAAGCTGTCAGCACAGAGCCTGATGTGGGGCTCAAACTCACAAACCAAGAGATCGTGACCTGAGGTGAAGTCAGAGCCTTAACCGATTGAGCCACCCAGGAGTCCCAAGAGTCAAGAGTCTCCTGTTTCATAGCAGGTATAAAAAAGGCTAACAGCATCTAATAATGCCTCACAGGGTGATTACCCCAAAGCTTGGATCCTGTATCCTGACAACCATGCCTGTCTTCTGAGATGGTAACCCTAGTTTGACTAGTTGGTAATCTCAATATGCTTAAACATTATGATATTAAGACAAACAGTTATCCTTAAATGTTCATGTTTTCCTCTTATAAGTTAACAGTTCCCCAGCTTTTTAGCTGGGCCCACAGATGTTCAGAATAAAGATTACATTTCCTAGCCTTCTTTGTAGTTAAATTTGATCGCATGAATGCAGTTTTAAAATTTTAATTCTAGTATATTCACATACAGTGTTAGGTTAGTTTTGGGTGTACAATATAGTGATTCAACACTTCTATACATTGCCTGGTGCTCATCACTACAAGTGCATTCTTAAACCCTATTACCTATTTAACCCAACCCCCCATCCACCTTCCCTCTGGTAGCCATGGGTTTGTTCTCTGTAGTTAAGAGTCTGTTTCTTGGTTTCTCTCTCTCTCTCTCTGTTTTTCCTTTGCTCAGTTGTTTTGTTTTTTAAATTCCACATATCAGTGAAATCACATGGTATTTGTCTTTCTCCTACTTATTTCACTTAGCATTATACTCTCTAGCTCCATCCATGTTGTTGCAAATGGCAAGATTTCATTTTGTTTGTGGGTAATATTCCATTGTATGTATATACCATTTCTTATTTTCCATTCATTGATCAATGGACACTTGGGCTGCTTCCATAATTTAGTTATTGTAAATAACGTTGCAATTAACATAGGGGTTCATGTATTTCTTTGAATTAGTGTTTCTGTTTTTGAAACGGAAACACTGTTTTGGAGTAAATACACTGTTGTGTGATTAATGGATTGTAGGATATTTCTATTTTTAACTTTTTGAAGAGCTTCCATACTGTTTTCCTCAGTGGCTGCACCAGTTTGCATTCCCACCAATAGTGCAAAAGGGTTCCTTTTTCTCCACATACTTGTCAACACTTGTTTCTTGTCTTTTTAGCTACGATAACACATGTGAGGTGATCCCTCATTGTAGTTTTGATTTGAATTTCCCTGATAAGCAATGATGTTGAGCATCTTTTCATGTGTCTGTTGGCCAAGTGTATGCCTTCTTTGGAGAAATGTCTGTTTATGTCTTCTGCCATATTTTAATTGGTTTATTTGATTTTTTGGGTGTGGAGTTGTGTAAGTTCTTTTATATTTTGGATACTAACCCTTTATTGGATCTGTCATTTGCAAATATCTCCTCCATTCAGTAGCTTGCCTCTTAGTTTTGATTGTTTACTTCACTGTGCAGAAGCTTTTTATTTTGATGTAGTCCCAGTAGTTTATTTTTACTTTGATTTCCCTCATCTCAAGAGACCAATCCAGAAAACTGTTGCTGTGGCCCATGTTAGAGACATTACTGCCTGAGCTCTTGTCTAAGATTTTTATGCTTCAGCTCTCATACTTAGATCTTTAATCCATTTTGAGTTTATTGTTTTTTTGTGTGTAAGAATGTTGTCCAGTTTTATTCTTCTGTACATAGCTGACCAGTTTCCTAGCACCATTTGTTGAAGAGACATCTTCCCATGGATGTTCTTTCCTATTTTGTCAAAGATCAATTGACCATTTATTTAGTTGTGGGATTATTTCTGGGGTTTCTATTTTGTTCTATTGATCTATGTGTGTGTTTTTGTGCCAGTACCATACTGTTTTGGTTAGTATAATTTTGCAGTATAATTTGAAGTCTGGAATTGATATACCTCCAGTTTTGCTTTTCTTTCTGAAAATTGCTTTGGCTATCCAGGGTCTTTTGTGGTTCCATATAAATTGTAGGGTTGTTCTAGTTCTGTGAAAAATGTTGTTGGTATTTTGATAGGGATTGCATTAAATCTGTAGATTGTTTTGGTTAGTGTAGACATTTTAATAATAATCGTTCTTTCAATCCGTGAGCATGGAATGTCTTTCCATTTCTTTGTATGGCTTTCAATTTCTTTCTTTAGCATTTTATAATTTTCAGAGTACAGGTCTTACACCTCTTTGGTTAAATTT
Source organism: Panthera pardus (assembly GCF_024362965.1). NCBI lineage: Eukaryota > Metazoa > Chordata > Mammalia > Carnivora > Felidae > Panthera > Panthera pardus. Next base: position 92,068,989 of record NW_026526843.1, on the reverse strand, counting down.
GTTCCTACGTATCTTATTATTTTTGGTGCAATTGTAAGTGGGATGATTTTCTTAATTTCTCTTTCTGCTATTTCATTATTAGCATATAGAAATCCAACATATTTCTGCACATTGATTTTTTATCCTGTGACTTTACTGAATTTATCAATTCTAATAGTTTTGGGTGGAGTCTTTTGGGCTTTCTATGTATAGTATCATGCCATCTGCAAATAGTGAAAATTTTACTTCTTCCTTACCAGTTTGGATGCTTTTTATTTCTTTTCCTTGTCTGATTGCTGTGGCTAGACCTTCCAGTATTATGTTGAATAAAAGTGGTGAAAGTAGACATCCTTGTCTTGTTTCTGACCTTTGGTGGAAAGTTCTGTTTTTCCCCAATGAGCTTGATGTTAACTGTGGGTTTTTTGTATGTGGCCTTTATTATGTCGAGGTATGTTCCCTTAAAACCTTCTTTGTTGAGGGCTTTTATCATGAATGGATGTACTTCATCAAATGCTTTTTCTGCATCTATTGGAATGATCATATGGTTTTTATCCTTTCTCTTATTGATGTGATGTATCACATTGATTTGCAAATATTGAACCACCCTTGCATCAAGGAATAAATCCCACTTGCCCAGTTGATCATGGTGAGTGATTTTTTAAATGTATCTTTGGATTCAATCTGTGAGTATTTTTGAGGGTGTTTGTATCTATATTTATCAGAGATATTGGTCCATAGTTCTGTTTTTTGTTGTCTTTATCTTTTTTTTTTTAATCAGGGTCATACTGGTCTCAAAATGAATTTGGAAGTTTCCCTTCTTGTATTTTTTGAAATAGTTTGAGTAGAATATGTATTAATTCTTCATTAAATGTTTGGTAGAATTTGTGTATGAAGCTGTCTGGTCTCGGACTTCTGTTGGCTAGATTTTTTTTATTACTGGTTTAATTTCTTTGCTTGTAATTGGTCTTTTCAAATTTTCTATTTCTTCAGTTTTGGTAAGTTATAGGTTTCTAGGAATTTATACATTTTTTCTAGGTTGTCTAATTTGTTGGCATATAGTTATTCAGAATATTCTCTTACAGTTTGTATTTCTATGGTGTTGGTTGTTATTTCCTTTTATATGTGATTCTGTTTGAGTCCTACCACTGCTTGATGAATCTGGCTAAAGGTTTATCAGTTTTGTTGATCTTTTCAAAGAATCACCTCCTGGTTTCATTGCTGTGTTCTTTGGTGTTCTTTTGCTTTTGTTTTTGTTTTTGTTTCCATATCATCTATTTCTGCTCTAATCTTCATTATTTCTTTACTTCTGCTGGTTGGGGTTTTGCTCTTTTTCTGGTTCATTTTGGTGTAAGGTTAGGATTTTTTTTTTTTTTTTTTTGGGATTTTTCTTCTTGAGGTAGACCTATATTGCTTTAAAGTTCCCTCTTATAACTGTTTTTGCTGCATCCCAAAGGTTTTGGGCCTTTGTGTTTTCATTTTGTTTGTTTTCATGTGCTTTTTAATTTCTTTGATATCCTGGTTGATTCATTCATTGGTTAGTAGCATGTTATTTAACCTCGATGTATTTGTGATCCTTCCAGATTTTTTTTTTTTTGGTGGTTGATTTCTAGTTTCATAGCATTGTGGTCAAAAAAGATACATGGTATGACTTTGATCTTTTTGAATTTGTTGAGGTTGTTTTGTGGCCTAATAAGTGATATATCTGGAGAATTTCCATGTGCATTTGAGAAGAATGTGTATTCTGTTTTTGGATGGAGTTTCTGAATATATGTGTCGAATCTATCTGGTCCAATGTGTCATTCAAAGGCACTGTTTTGTTGTTGATTTTCTGTTTGGATGATCTGTTCACCAATGTAAGTGGGGCGTTATAGTCCCCTACTATTTTTGTATTACTGTCAATTTGTTCCTCTATGTTTGTTATTAACTGTTTTATGTATTTGGGTGCTCCCATTATGGGTGCATAAATACTTATAATTGTTATATTTTCTTGTTGGATTGTGCCCTTTATTATCATATAATGTTCTTTTTTGTCTCTTTTTACAGTCTTTGCTTGATCATTTATTTTGTCTAAGTATTGCTACTCAGACTGTCTTTGACACCCATTTGCATGATAAATGTTTCTCCATCCCCTCACTTCCTATCTACCTCTGTCTTTAGGTCTGAAATGAGTCTCCAGTAGGAGAATAGAGATGGGTTTATTTTTTTTAATCCTCTCTGTCACCCTATGTGTTTTGATAGGAGCATTTAGTCCATTTACATTCAAAGTGATTATTGATAGATATGTGTTGATTGCCATTTTGTGGCTTGTTTTGTGGTTTCTCTGATCCTTTCTTCTTTTACTCCATGGTTTGGTGATTTTCTTTAGTGATTCTTTTGGGTTCCTTTCTCTTTAATTTTTGCATATCTGTTACTGATTTTTTATTTGTCATTACCATTAGGTTTATATATAACCTCTTAGGCATATAGCAGTCTATATTAAGTTTATGGTTGCTTAAGTTTGAACCCATTCTTTATTCTTCTTCTCGCCTGTTTTAGATATATGATGTCATAATTAGAGTGAAAAACAGCATCCTGGCAGTCACTAGAAGGGATACAACAGAGTTGGAATACTTTCAAAGCTGCATTTCCAGAGAATTATGGAAATTATTATATTATCTGGTAGTTCCCTGGAGAACTCCATTCTCAAGGCTGACCTTACTTGACTTGGGGCTTGCCCAGCCTGCAAAGGTTTTTCTTCAGAGCATTTGTAAAATATCAGAGGCAGTTGTTGAACCTTGCAAGCTATCTACGGTGGTAGATAACATTTGGGGCAAGCAGTAGGCTAACCAAAAAGCTTAAATGGAAAAACTGGTAAATGAGATGTCTGTAGGGAACTTTGGAAAACTCTGACATATTTGTGAAACTCTATAAAGCCATGCACATATAGAAGGCTATATACATGCTCAGGAAAAACTTGAGAAGACCCTAAGCTCTTATGTCTGACTAGCCTTGAGATACTGTGTAAACAGGAAGTAAAGGCTAAGGCAGAGCTGGAAACTGTCCAGCTGAGTATTAAAGGCATGCTCTAAGTGCACATAAAGCCCCTCAGCAAAGACTAGGAGACATTGGTTTTAGGTACCTAAGGAAATTTCTGTCTAATCATTAACTGAACACTAAGCTAACAAAGACCTTAGTAGCAACACTTGAAAAAGAATAAAGAATTCACAGAATTAGTTTACAAAAGTCACTAAACAAACAACAGATCCTGGGAACAGGGAGAAATTGGCTTCCAGAGTTGCCACATTATATTATTTAAAGGTGTCCAGGTTCCAACACAAGTTATGAGGCATGCAAAGAAAGAAGAAAGCGTGGCCCATCCACAGAAAGAAATGTAGTCCATAGAAACTATCACTGAGGAAGGCGAGATGTCAGAGTTACAAGACAAAGACTTGAAATAAGCTATTTTAAATATATTTAAAGAAGTAGGGGTTCCTGGGTGGCTCAGTCCAACAGTTAAGTGTCCAGCTGTTGATTTTAGCTCAGGTCGTGATCTCACAGTTCATGGGATCCAAGCCCCACATCAGTCTCTGTGCTCACAGTGCAGAGCCTGCTTGGGATTCTGTCTCTGTCCCTCCCCTGCTTGCACGCTCTCCTCTCTCAAAATAAACAAACATTTAAGAAATAAATATAAAAAGAATTAAAGGAAACCATGTCTAAACAAGTAAAGGAAAGCCTTTATTCTTGTTTGCACAGTGCCTCAAGGCTAGTCAGACATAAGAGCTTAGGGTATGCTCCATGTTTCCTGAGTATGTGAATATTGGCGAGAACAATGTCACACCAATAAAGAAAAACAACAGTAAATACAGAAATTATTTATTTATTTATTTTGATTTAATTTAACTTTTTTATTTTTTCAAATTTACATCTAAATTAGTATATAGTGAAGCAAATATTTCAGTAGATTCCTTAATGCCCCTTACCCATTTAGCCCATCGCCCATCCCACAACCCCTCTAGCATCCCTCAGTTTGTTCTCCATATTTATCAGTCTCTTTTGTCCCACTCCCTGTTTTCATATTTTTGTTTCCCTTCCCTTATGTTCATCTGTTTTGTCTCTTAAAGTCCTCATATGGGTGAAGTTGTATGATATTTGTCTTTCTCTGACTAATTTCACTTAGCATAATACCCTCCAGTTCCATCCACGTAGTTGTAAATGGCAAGATTTCATTCCTTTTCATTGCTGAGTAATACTCCATTGTATATATATACCACATCTTCTTTATTCATCCATCGATGGACATTTGGGCTCTTTCCATACTTTGGCTACTGTTGATCGTGCTGCTATAAACATGGGGGTGCATGTGTCCCTTCGAAACAGCACACCTGTATCCCGTGGATAAATGCCTAGTAGCGCCATTGCTGGGTTGTAGGGTAGTTCTATTTTTAGTTTTTTGAGAAACCTCCATACTGTTTTCCAGAGTGGCCGCACCAGCTTGCATTCCCACCCACAATGCAAAAGAGATCCTCTTTCTCAGCATCCTGGCCAACATCTGTTGTTGCCTGAGTTGTTCCTGTTAGCCGTTCTGACAGGTGTAAGATGGTATCTCATTGTGGTTTTGATTTGTATTTCCCTGATGAAGAGTGAAGTTGAGCATTTTTTCATGTGTCGGTTGGCCATCTGGATATCTTCTTTGGAGAAGTGTCTGTTCATGTCTTTTGCCCATTTCTTCACTGGATTATTTGTTTTTTGGGTGTTGAGTTTGATAAATTCTTTGTAGATTTTGGATACTAACCTTTTATCTGATATATCATTTGCAAATATCTTCTCCTATTCTGTCGGTTGCCTTTTAGTTTTGTTGATTGTTTCCTTTGCTGTGCAGAAGCTTTTTATTCTGATGAGGTCCCAGTAGTTCATTTTTGCTTTTGTTTCCCTTGCCTCTGGAGACGTGTTGAGTAAGAAATTGCTGCGGGCAAGATCAAAGAGGTTTTTGCCTGCTTTCTCCTCGAGGATTTTGATGGCTTCCTGTCTTACATTGAGGTCTTTCATCCACTTTGAGTTGATTTTTGTGTATGGTGTAAGAACATGGTCCAGGTTCTTTCTTCTGCGTGTCGCTGCCCAGTTTTCCCAGCACGACTTGCTGAAGAGACTGTCTTTATTCCATTGGATATTCTTTCCTGCTTTGTCGAAGATTAGTTGCCCATACGTTTGTGGGTCCATTTCTGGGTTCTCTATTCTATTCCATTGATCTGAGTGTCTGTTCTTGTGCCAGTACCATACTGCCTTGATGATTACAGGTTTGTAGTATAGCTTGAAGTCTGGGATTGGGATGCCTCCTGCTTTGGTTTTCTTATTCAAGATTGCTTTGGCTATTCGGGGTCTTTTCTGGTTCCATACAAATTTTAGGATTATTTGTTCTAGCTCTGTGAAGAATGCTGGTGTTACTTTGATAGGGATTGCATTGAATATGTAGATTGCTTTGGGTAGTATCGACATTTTAACAATATTTGTTCTTCCTATCCAGGAGCATGGAATCTTTTTCCATTGTTTTGTGTCTTCTTCAATTTCTTTCATAAGCTTTCTATAGTTTTCAGTGTATAGATTTTTCACATCTTTGGTTAGATTTATTCCTAGGTATTTTATGGTTTTTGGTGCCACTGTAAATGGGATCGATTCCTTGATTTCTCTTTCTGTCACTTCATTGTTGGTGTATAGGAATGCAACCGATTTCTGTGCATTGATTTTATATCCTGCAACTTTGCTGAGTTCATGAATCAGTTCTAGCAGTTTTTTGGTGGAATCTTCTGGGTTTTCCATATAGAGTATCGTGTCATCTGCGAAGAGTGAAAGTTTGCCCTCCTCCTGGCCGATTTGGATGCCTTTTATTTCTTTGTGTTGTCTGATTGCAGAGGCTAAGACTTCCACTACTATGTTGAATAACAGTGGCGAGAGTGGACATCCCTGTCTTGTTCCTGACCTTTAGGGGAAAGCTCTCAGTTTTTCCCCATTGTGGATGATATTAGCATTGAGTCGCTCGTATATGGCTTTTATCATCTCGAGGTATGCTCCTTCTATCCCTACTTTCTTGAGGGTTTTTATCAAGAAAGGATGCTGTATTTTGTCAAAGGCTTTCTCTGCATCTATTGAGAGGATCATATGGTTCTTGTCCTTTCTTTTATTGATGTGATGAATCACGTTAATTGTTTTGCAGATATTGAACCAGCCCTGCATCCCAGGTATAAATCCCACTTGGTCGTTGTGAATAATTTTTTTAATGTATTGTTGGATCCGGTTGGCTAATATCTTTTTGAGGATTTTTGCATCCATGTTCATCAGGGAAATTGGTCTATAGTTCTCCTTTTTAGTGGGGTCTCTGTCTGGTTTTGGAATCAGGGTAATGCTGGCTTCATAGAAAGAGTTTGGAAGTTTTCCTTCCATTTCTATTTTTTGGAACCGTTTCAAGAGAATAGGTGTTAACTCTTCCTTAAATGTTTGGTAGAATTCCTCTGGAAAGCCATCTGACCCTGGACTCTTGTTTTTTTGGGAGATTTTTGATTACTAATTCAATTTCCTTACTGGTTATGGGTCTGTTCAAATTTTCTATTTCTTCCTGTTCCAGTTTTGGTAGTGTTTATGTTTCTGGGAATTTGTCCATTTCTTCCAGATTGCCTATTTTATTGGCATGTAATTGCTCATAATATTCTCTTATTATTGTTTTTATTTCTGTTGTGTTGGTTGTGATTTCTCCTCTTTCATTCGTGATTTTACTTATTTGGGTCCTTTCCTTTTTCTTCTCAATCAAACTGGCTAGTGGTTTATCAATTTTTTTAATTCTTCAAAGAACCAGCTTCTGGTTTCATTGATCTGTTCTGTTTTTTTTTTTTGGTTTTTGATAGCATTAATTTCTGCTCTAATCTTTATTATTTCCTGTCTTCTGCTGGTTTTGGGTTTCATTTGCTGTTCTTGTTCTAGCTCCCTAAGGCGTAAGGTTAAGTTGTGTATCTGAGATCTTTCTTCCTTCTTTAGGAAGGCCTGGATTGCTATATACTTTCCTCTTATGACTGCCTTTCCTGTGTCCCAGAGGTTTTGAGTTGTGGTGCTATCATTTTCATTGACTTCCATATGCTTTTTAAATTTCTTCTTTAACTGCTTGGTTAGCCCATTCATTCCTTAGTAGGATGTTCTTCAGTCTCCAAGTGTTTGTTACCTTTCCAAATTTTTTCTTGTGGTTGATTTCGAGTTTCATAGCATTGGTGTCTGAAAATATGCACGGTATGATCTCGATCTTTTTGTACTTAGGGCTGATTTGTGTCCCAGTATATGGTCTATTTTGGAAAACGTTCCATGTGCACTGGATAAGAATGTATATTCTGCTGCTTTAGGATGAAATGTTCTGAATATATCTGTTAAGTCCATCTGGTCCAACGTGTCATTCAAAGCCATTGTTTCCTTGTTGATTTTTTGATTAGATGATCTGTCCATTGCTGTGAGTGGGGTGTTGAAGTCTCCTACTATGATGGTATTACTGTCAATGAGTTTCTTTATGTTTGTGATTAATTGTTGTATATATTTGGGTGCTCTCACATTTGGCGCATAAATGTTTACAATTGTTAGGTATTCTTGGTCTATAGACCCCTTGATGATGATATAATGCCCTTCTGCATCTCTTGATACAGTCTTTATTTTAAAGTCTGGATTGTGTGATACAAGTATGGCTACTCTGGCTTTCTTTTGTTGACCATTAGCATGATAAATGGTTCTCCATCCCCTTATTTTCAATCTGTAGGTGTCTTTAGGTCTAAAGTGGGTCTCTTGTAAACAGCATATAGATGGGTCTTGTTTTCTTATCCATTCTGTTACCCTATGTCTTTTGATTGGAGCATTGAGTCCATTGACGTTTAGAGTGAGTACTGAAAGATAGGAATTTATTGCCATTATGATGCTTGTAGAGTTCGAGTTTCTGGTGGTGTTCTCTGGTCCTTTCTAATCTTTTGTTGCTTTGTGTGTGTGTGTGTATAATTTTTTTTTCATCTTTTCTTCCCTCAGAGAGTCCCCCTTAAAATTTCTTGCAGGGCTGGTTTAGTGGTCACAAGCTCCTTTAATTTTTGTTTGGGAAACTTTTTATCTCTCCTTCTATTTTTAATGACAGCCTTGCTGGATAAAGAATTCTTGGCTGCATGTTTTCTGATTCAGCACACGAATATATCCCCCCACTACTTTCTGGCCTCCCAAGTTTCTGTGGATAGGTCTGCTGCAAACCTGATCTGTCTTCCCTTGTAGGTTAGGGACTTTTTTTCCCTTGCTGCTTTCATGATTCTCTCCTTGCCTGAGTATTTTGTGAATTTGACTATCATATGCCTTGTTGATGGTCGGTTTTTGTTGAATCTAATGGGAGTCCTCTGTGCTTCCTGGATTTTGATGTCTGTGTCTTTCCCCAGGTTAAGAAAGTTTTCCCCTATGATTTGCTCACATAACCCTTCTACCCTGATTTCTATCTCTTCCTCCTCTGGGACCCCTATGATTCTGATATTGTTCCTTTTTAATGAGTCACTGATTACTCTAATTCTTAAATCGTGCTCTTTTGCCTTAATCTCCCTCTTTTTTCTGCTTCGTTATTCTCTATAAGTTTGTACTCTGTGTCACTGATTCTCTGTTCTGCCTCGTCCATCCTTGCCTCCCCTGCATCCATGCATGATTGCAGCTCAGTTATAGCATTTTTAATTTCATTCTGGCTATTTTTTGCTTCTTTTATCTCTGCAGAAAGGAATTCTAATCTATTTTTGACTCCAGCTAGTATTCTTATTATCGTGGTTCTAAATTCTGGTTCAGACATGTTGCTTGTGTCTGTGTTGGTTAAATCCCTGGCTGTCGTTTCTTCGTGCTCTTTCTTTTGGGGTGAATTCCTTCGTTTTGTAATTTTGAAGGGAGAAAAGGAATTAATGAAGTAGAAAAATTGAAATTAAAAAATATTAAAATTAAAAATTAAAAACACAAAAATCGAATAGATGATGCTAGATCCTAGGTGTTTTGGTCTGGGTGTAGAAAATGGTTTGACAGATTAGAGAAACAAACAAAAAAAGGGGGGGAGAGAAAAAAAGGAAATCGTTTGAGAATTTGAAAAAATGAATACACTAAAGTAGACTAAAATAGTAGAGAAGATAGTAGAAAAAAATATAGAAAAATATTTTTAATAAAAATTAAAAAGAAATAAAACGAAAAAGAAAAAAGACAAAAGTGATTTGAAAATTTGAAAAAGTGAATACACTGTAGTAGACTGAAATAAAATGATGGGAGTAAGATAGAATTTGAAAAAATATACATAAAAGCAAAAAATATAGTTATAAATATTAAATAAAATATTTTAAAAGAAATTTAAAGTAAAAATGAAGTTTTTCTCTTTCTGCATTCAAGAAAACAGAAATGAAAAAGAAAAAAGAAAAAGAAAAAAAGGAAAATGTTTGAAAATTTGAAAAGGTGAGTACACGTAAATAGACTAAAATAAAATGATGGAAGTAAAGTAGAATTTGAAAAAATTAACACAAGAGTAAAAAATATAGTAATAAAAATTAAATACAGATATTTTTAATAAAAATTGAAAATAAAAATGAGTTTTTTCTCTTTCTGTATTAAAGAAAAAGAAAAGAATTGTAAAAGAGACAAAGGAAAAAGAGAGAAAAAAAATTGAATATATGAACCTGCTAACAGATTGAAGTAGGACTGAAATTGCTTCATTTTCCCCTAGAGGTCAGTCCATGTAGCTCTTTATAGTCCATAAATTAAGCCGGTGGTGAGGTTTGTGATCTTGAAGAGCGAAGTTGGCCCAGTTGGGCAGGGCTTGGTGTAACAGCTCCACTCTCCCCTAGATGGCGCTGCTAGCCTACTGGGGTGGATTGTTGCTGGGTTCGTCGGTGTGTATGCGCATGCGTGGGAGCGGTGAAAATAGCTCCACCCAGTCACCCAGTCTGTTCTCCCGGATCAGCGTGCACCTGTCCTCTGTCTTCAGCTCTCGTCCTCTCCCTGCTTTTCCACTCTCCGTGACCAGGCCCCAGGCAGTACCTCTCTCCCAAGTTTTGTCTCAGATGCGGCTGTTTTCCCCCAGCCCCTTACTTCTGAAGGACTGTGGCTTTGACCCACTCTGCTCCTCTGTGGGAGGGTCTCACCGAGCAGTGGCTGAATGAGCAATGGCCGAGTGTCGGCTGCACCCAGGAATGCCCACTGGACCCTCCTGTTGCCGATGCCCCGAGACTGCGGCCAGGTGCCAGCCTGTCCCCCCAAAAAATTGCGAGACAGTGTAGCCTCAGTGTTTCAGGGACCACGGAAAATCACAACACACATCTGGCACCAGGCTTCACCCTCAACAACCTTGCCCCAGCACCAGCGAATGTGGCTGCCTTCTGGGGTCTGCTGGGACCAGGTGGCTTCAGTAGTCTCTACCAAATGTCCTTCCAGCAGAACCACTTTTCCCCATGTGGCCCGAGAACCTCCCAGACCCTACTCTGTTCCTGGGGATTCACCTTTCCCGCCAGAACACCGCCAGGTATCGAGCTGAAGAGTTGCAGCCTTTATGCTCCCCCTGTTTACAGTCTTAATGGAATTTAAATCCTCTCCTTTCTCCTTTCTCCCTTTTTAATTTAGTGCCTGTGGCTGTTTCCAATTTTCCACTTTCTCTCTAGCTGCTTTTGGGAAGGGGTGCTTTTCCCGTATGCTCCCCCCTCCCCAGTCTCCATCCTCTCTCTGCCCGCAAAAGGGGTTCCCTACCTTTCAGGGCTTCTTGCTCCCCAAATTCAGCTCTTCGTGTCGTGTACCTGCTGAATTCTGTGGTTCAGGTTGTGCAGATTGTTGTGTGAATCTTCCAATTGGTTTTCTAGGTGTGTAGGATGGTTTAGTGTTGGTCTGGCTGTATTTCATGGATGCGAGACACACAAAAAGCTTCCATGCTGTTCTGCCATCTTGGCTCCTCTCCTAGAGAAATTATTTAGAAAAAAGAGAAGCAAATAGAAATTCTCAAGTTGAAAAGGACAATGTGTGAAATGAAAAATTCAGTAGAGGTGCTCAACAGTAGATTTGATCAAGCAAAGGAAAGAATCAGTGGTTCTGAAGGTAGGTCAATTAAGATTATCCATTCCGAGGAGCAGAAAGAAAAAACAATAGAAAGATTAACAGAACGTAAGAGATCTGTGGGACAATATCAAGCATACCAAAGTATTCATAACAGGAGTCCTAATAGGAGGGGAGAAAAAAAATAAGCAGAATGTTGGAAGTTATAATAGCTTAAAACTTCACAAGTTTGTTAAAACACAAATCTACATATTCAAGAAGCTTAAAAAATTCTAAGTAAAATACGTTTAAAGATATCTATATCTAGACCCATCAAAAACCCTCAGTGGACAAAGACAACACCTTGACAGCAGCAAGAGAAGCCAGTCATCACATACAGGGTGTCCTCAATGAGATTAGTAGCTGATTTCGTATCAAAAACCATGGCGAGTAGAAGGCAGTGGGATGCCTTCTTTTAAAGTACTGAAAGAAAAAGACTATCAACCAAGAATTCTGTATTCATGAAACTATCCTTTAAAAGTGAAGAATTTAAGCCATTCTCCGATAAAACAACAAGAAAAACAAACAGAGAAAATCTGTCAGCAGACCTACCCAGCAAGATAAATTAAAGGGAATCCTTTGGACTGAAACAAAAGAACACTAGTCAGTTACTCAAATCCACATGAAGAAATAAAGAGCACTGGTAAACGAACTCTGCAGGTAAGAATATAAAAGACAACATAGGTATATTTTTTGTTCTTTTTTTTTTAAATCTTGTTTGATTAAAAAGACAGTTGTGTAAAGCAATGCTTGTAATTCTGTGTTGATGGGCCGTGTACACAGGTGTAATTTGTATGACAATAATAGCGTAAACGATGAGGAATGGAATGGAGATAAACTGGAACAGTTTTGTATACTATTGTAATTAAATTGGCATTAATCTGAACTAGACTGTTTTCAGTCAAGAAGGTAATTGTCATTGAAGGATCAACCACTAAGAAAATAACTCCAAAACATAGCAAAATAAATGGCAAGGGAATGAAATAGTACACTAGAAAATATGTTTGAACACAAAGGAAGGCAGTAGTGGAGGGAGAGAAGCACAAAAAAGATATAAGATACATGGAAAACAGGTAGCAAAATGGCAGGTATAAATCCTACCTTATTAGGAATCATGTTACCTATATATGTATTAAACTCTCAAAGTGAAGAAATTGGCAGAATGGATAAAAGAAAAACAAAACAAAACAAAACATGGTCCAGGTGCACCTAACTGGCTCAGTTGGTTGAGCTTCTGTTTCTTGATTTTGGCTCAGGTCGTGATCCCAGGGTCATGGGATTAAGCCCTGTGTTGGGCTTCACTCTAGGCATGGAGCCTGCTTAAGATTCTCTCTCTCTCCTTCTGCCCCTTCCCCCCACCCCACTCAAATTTTAAAAAATGGTCCAACTGTACACTGGCTACAAGAGACACACTTAATATTCAAGGTCACAGATAGGTTAAAAGTTAAAGAGTGGAAAAACCATGCAAACAGTAATCACAAGAGAGCTGGAGTGACTATTATCAGTTGAAATAGACTCTACGACAAAATTGTTGGTAGAGACAAAGAGGCAACTTTTATCATGATAAAAGTGTCAATACATCAAGAAAATTAAATGATTCTAAACAAATATGCACCTAACAACAGAGGTCCAAAATATGCACCTAACAACAGAGGCCCAAAAGCATATGTGATGGGAGCTTTTGTTGTGGTTATCTTTAGAATACGTAATCTGCTACATCCACATAGATTAAAAATTGGAAAAATGACACCACTTTTAGAATTCACATTGTCTTGTTCCAGTAACAGCCATCTAGTTATCTGTTATGGAAATTAATGAATTGATTACCCAAAAATTTCAAGATCATTTATTGAGCCCAAATTAGCACCATTAGCAATGCAGAGTGTATACAGTTCATATGACTTCAAAAAGAAAATGCTCTTGTGTCTAGGTTTATCATCCCTTGTACATCAGTCTGACTTCCCCGGAGGTCTGATTCCCTGTACAGATAGTTAGATATTGAGGGCTGTGGATGATTTACTAACATCCAAATTATGGGGAACAAATTATGGTCTACGAGGAAGCTGAGACTTCCTTTATTGGACATTTGAAATGCTGTTCTTCACTCAATAGTGGACACAACCCATGTTGAACTGGTGAATTGTCACCAAAAGAGGACAGTAGGGGAACCTGGATGGCTCAGTTGGTTGAACGTCTGACTCTTAATTTCGACTCAGGTCATGATTCCAGTGGGATCGAGCCTCCACGCTTAGCATGGAGCCTGCTTAGGATTCTCTCTCTGTGTCCCTGTGCTCCACCCCCCCATGCCTTCTCTCTTTATATAAATTTTTTTTAACGTTTATTCATTTTTGACAGAGTGTGAGTGGGGAAGGGGGTTGAGAGAGAGAGAGAGAGAGAGAGAGAGAGAGAGAGAGAGAGAGAATCTGAAGCAGGCTCCAGGCTCTGAGCTGCCAGCACAGAGCCCAATGCAGGGCTCGAACCCACGAATTGTGAGATCATGACCTGAGCCAAAGTCAGATGCCCAACAGAGTGAACCACCCAGGTGTCCCATGCCTTCTCTCTTTAAAATAAAATAAAATTAGGGGCGCCTGGGTGGCTCAGTTGGTTGAGCGGCCGACTTCTGCTCAGGTCATGATCTCGCGGTCCGTGAGTTCGAGCCCCACGTCGGGCTCTGTGCTGACAGCTCAGAGCCTGGAGCCTGTTTCAGATTCTGTGTCTCCCTCTCTCTGACCCTCCCCCATTCATACTCTGTCTCTCTCTGTCTCAAAAATAAATAAACATTAAAAAAAAGAGGACAGTATATGTTAAGATGTATATTAATAGATGTAGTAGTAGGCAGGTAGGTTGACTTTCTGCGAGTGGCCCCCAAGATTCCAGTTCTTAATCTCCAGGATCTGTAAATGTAGATAGATATCACTTGTGTGAGACTATATTGTGTCCTATGTCACAGTTGATCTTAAAAATAGCAGGTTGTCAGAGTGAACCTAATCTAATTATGTGAGCCCTTAAAAGCAGGGAACTTTCTCCAGCTGGTATTGGAAGAGAAGGGAAGAAAGGAATGTCAGAGATTCAAGACATGAGAAAGATTCAACACACCATTTCTAGCCTTGAAGATGGAGGGAACCACTTCATAAGAAATGCAGGTGACCTCTAGGAGCTGAGAGGAAACCCAGGTGACAGCAGAAAGGGAGTGGGGACCTTAGTTCTACAACTGCAAAGGAGTGAATTCTGCCAACAACCTAAATGAACTTTAGGTTGAAGCAGATTTTTCCCAAGGCCTGTAGATAAGAGCCCAGCTCAGCCTTTCCTCTTGAGATACCCCAGAGCAGAGAACCCAGATTAGTCCCCCAGACCTCTGACATAAAGAACTGTGAGGTAAACAGTTGTTATAAGCTTCTTGGTTTATGATAATGTGTTACGCAGCTGTAGAAAACTAATACACTGGACCAACAGAGCACCAGTGTAGAATCCTGTTTTTTTTTCTTCCCATGGTCACGTGAATGAGGTACACACTAGATGTCGTATAAAGCACTCCAAAGATGTCTGTGACAAGTGTTGAGTATCACAAATTCAGGGATCTCCCCAAAACCAAAGGAAAATCTGTGCATTTAATGATTTTCACATATGTGATAGTTTTTTTTTTTTTTTTTAATTATCGTTTCAAAACATTGTCTCCCATTATGGAAGGTAATTGAGGTATAATCCTGCCTGGGGAATTTATTGACTGAGGCAATAGTAATGTAACGAATGACTGGGAAAACATGACTGTGAGAAGGGTCTACCTGTCTATGTACATAATTTCCACCTTATTCTTACAGCAGCAAATGGTGGTAAAATGTATTTTCACTGATCCTGTAAAATTTAAAGGGCTTGTTTAGGGACCTTTTTGAATGCATATTTTTGGAGGCTTCTTTGGAAAGTAAGTGGAGAGGTTTATTTAGAGACATCCTTTGTTGTGATATTTTCCCTCATTGAAAATGTTCCTGTACCAAGAAGAGGTGATAAAGATTGAACTATTGGTCATTCTGCAGCCCTGCCAAAGTAGAAAATCTTTCTGCTCTCAGGTGCTGCATCTGGCCAATAGTAGCAGCCTCACCTTGCATTTTGGTATGAAACAACCCATGGCTGACTTTAAAATGCTTAAGCAAATCCTTATTTACATTGAATTTTTTGTTCCTGTATATCTCATTCTGTTGTTCATAGAGTCAAATGCTTTAAAGCTTTGGTTTGAATAAAAAAGAAACATAGGGGCTCCTGGGTGGCTCAGTTGGTTAAGCATCCAACTTTGGCTCAGGTCATGATCTCCCGGTTCATGGGTTCAAGCCCTGCATCAGGCTCTGCGCTGACAACTCAAAGCCTGGAACCTGCTTTAGATCCTTTGTCGCCCTCTCTGTCTCTGCCCCTTCTCCATTCACACTCTCTCTCTGTCCTTCGAAAAATAATATCAAAAAATTAAAAAACAGAAACTTAAAAATACATGGAACTGAAATTTTCCATCTCTCTCGTTCTTTCTCAATCTCATTTTTTCCCCCTCCCTTTTTCTCTCCTCCCCTGTCCCTCCACCTCTTGCCAGAAGGCTTTAAACTGAACATAACTCTCACTTGGGCTTTCCCCATTTTGCCAGCTTATTTCAGAAATTTTCAAAGATTAAATATAAGTTACTTTGAAATAGGCACACATTTTGGCGATAATCCTTTCATCCAAAAGAAGGTTGAACTTTTGAACAGTTCATTTACTAGGTGATGGCACCTATTCAAATAAGCCTGCATTTACACAAGCATTTTTTGGCATGAAGTTTTGAGGTTTAGGGATAATTAACCCATTCCATGAGAAAAATCCATTTCCTTACTAATGGATTGCTCTCTTAGATACAGTTTTATTCCTCCAGCTTCTTTCCATGTTTTATTCCTCCAGCCTTCCTCTGCTGTGTTGGTTCTTTTTTTTTATTATAATTTATCAAATTGGCTAACATAAAGTGTGTAAAGTGTGCTCTTGGTTTTTGGGGTAGATTCCCATGGTTCATTGCTTACATACAACTTCCAGTGCTTATCCCAATAAGTGCCCTCCTCAATGCCCATCACCCATTTTTCCCTCTCTCCCCGCATCCACCCTCAGTTCTCTCTATTTAAGAGTTTCTTATGGTTTGCTTCCCTCTCTCTCTGTACCTATTTTCCCCCTTTTCCTTCCCCCTTGGTTTTCTGTTAAGTTTCTCAAGATCCACATATGAGTGAAAACATATGATATCTGTCCTTTTCTGACTGACTTATTTCACTCAGCATGATACCTTCCAGTTCCATCCATGTTGCTGCAAATGGCATGATTTCATTCTTTCTCATTGCCAAGTAGTATTCCATTGTATATATAAACCACATATTCTTTATCCATTCATCAGTTGATGGACTTTTAGGCTCTTTCCATAATTTGGCTATTGTTGAAAGCACTGCTGTAACCATAGGGGTACATATGCCCCCATGCATCAGCACTCCTGTATCCCTTGGGTAAATTCCCAGTAGTGCTATTTCTGGGTCGTAGGGTAGATCTACTTTAAATTTTTTGAGGAACCTCCCCACTGTTTTCCAGAGTGGCTGTTCCAGTTTGCATTCCCACCAATAGTTCCACTACTCCACATCCTTGCCAGCATCTGTAGTTTCCTGAATTGTTCATTTTAGCCACTCTGACCGGCATGAGGTGGTATCTCAGTGTGCTTTGATTTGTATTTCCCTGATGATGAGTGACGTTGAGCATCTTTTCATGTGTCTGTTGGCCATCTGGATGTCTTCTTTGGAAAAAGTGTCTATTCATGTCTTCTGCCCAATTCTTCACTGTATTTGTTTTTTGGGTGTTGAGTTTGGTATGTTCTTTATAGATTTTGGATCCTAACCCTTTATCCCATATGTCATTTGCAAATATCTTTTCCCATTCCATCAGTTGCCTTTTAGTTTTGTTGATTGTTTCCTTTGCGGTGCTGAAGCTTTTTATTGTGATGAGGTCCCAATAGTTGATTTTTACTTTTAATTCCCTTGCCTTTGGGGATGTGTCGAGCAAGGCAAGAATTTGCTGCAGCTGAGATCAAAGAGGTTGTTGTCTGCTTTCTCCTCTAGGGTTTTGATGGTTTCTTGTCTCACATTTAGGTCTTTCATCCATTTTGAGTTTATTTTTCTGTATGTTGTAAGAAAGTGGTCTAGTTTCATTATTCTTCTACATATTGCTGTCCAGTTCTTGCTATGTTGGTTCTGATATAGAAACTATCTGGGGGGAAGATGTTATAGGGCAGAGGCAAGATCTGACTCAAGATGGGACCAGGGGAGGGGTGCCTGGGTGTCTCAGTCAGTTAAGTGTCCAACTTTGGCTCAGGTCATGATCTCATGGTTTGTGGGTTTGAGCCCCACGTCGGGCTCTGTGCTGACAGCTCAGAGCCTGGAGCCTGCTTTGGATTCTGTCTCTGTCTCTCTCTCTCTCTCTCTCTCTCTCTCTCTCTCTCTCTGCGCCAATTCCCTGCTTATGCTCTTTCTCTCTCTCTCTCTCTCTCAAAAATAAATAAACATTAAAATTTTTTTTAAAAAGATGGGATCAGGGGAGTCTTGCTAGGAGGACAACAGGAAGCACAATGACAATCTTAGATTATTTCATGTGCTGTACATTGTCATCCTAGGCATACTGGCTGAATTCCATCAATTACAGACATTAATGCACTCAGTGAAGTCCTAGAAGCCTGTGTTCCTGGTGAAAATTTCCTCTCTGAAGCATCTGTTTGTGCAAAAGATAAGATTGCTCCATTGCCAAAGCTTCGTGTTCAAAATTACATTTATTATGTTTCATCTTGGTTATAATATCAATGCCTCTAGAGGCAAGGAAGGTAGACAATATATTGAAGATAGTGGGGACTGTGATAAATTGAGAGCATGTATTCTATTTTAAGCCTGTCCTCTGGAAATGTAGGATGCTTTTGCAGTAAGCAGCTTTTTACATCTGAGGTGAATACTGGAGGGATATGGACACCACACTGACAGCTTCTGCTGTGGTCCCCAAACCTTTTATGAGAAAAGGCTAAGTTTTATTATGTCAGTCATCATCATTGTTAATGCAAATGATGAATTCCATGATCAGAATGGGGTAAGGGGTCTTAGGTGGTAGCACGTGTATTACATGACAAAACTGTAATCAGCCACTTTTCATTTTTCCCTGGGGCTGTCCCAGCACAAACTGGGTGGATGAGGACTTGGTCCCAGTTACTGCTGTGCAGTGAATCCTATAAGCATGACTTCCTAGCAGATAATCCCTGAAGTTGAGCTTTACTAGTCCCTCTGACACTTAAATTTAATAACTTAGTGATTCTAAAGCTCTATTTGAATATTGTTTCAGAGCATAATGTATTGTACACTTGATTTCAAACAGAAACTCCACTGTATTCAGTCAACAAATTAATCTAATTCTACCAGCAATTCATAGCAACCACATAAACTGCCAGCAGGAACCAGAAAATCTTTCTACAGTAAGCCTCTGTTAGGCAGCATCTTTTCCTAATTCTTTATTTCCAAAAACAGCCTTGAAGAGTGGATACAGTTGCCTCAAGGAATAACTTCTTTCCTCAGGCAGTCATTTACCCACTGTTGGGGTTTAGTCAGGTTTTTCAAGTAAGTCTCCTATCGTCCAATTGTACCTTCTCAGAAATCTTTCTCCAGAGTCGTCATATAACATTATCAAAAAACCTAGGAAAATACAGTGGACATACGTATTTATTCCTGGCTTCCTGTAGATTTCCCAGTCCCATTTCTTGCATCCAGGTTAATATTGATGTAAAAGATTATATCCTTGTCCAAATTATATAATCCATTATGTACCTGCTCTTCACTCAAACGACTTATTTGTGTACTCAACATGTACACCTTCTAAGAGAGAACTAGTGAGGAAAATGAGATCACAAGGAACCCTTGGTTTCAATCAAAGTTTACCAACTGATCCAGTGGTTAAATCTAGCTCATAAGAGTATTTTGTTTGTCTTGGCCATTGCTTTTAATTTTTATGAAATAATAGCAAACATTTATAAATAGGGAAATTTCATATAAAATCCTTATTTTTGCTTCCTTTTTCAAAAAATCAGAGGATCCAGCCAATGTTGGTCTCAAAAATCTGCATGTCCTTCAGTGCTTACCTCAGATACAAAAGGCTGCTTACTGCAAATACTTGGTATTGTCTGACAGATTGTGTTTGAGGGCTGGGCAAGAAGGCAAGCTTGCCTTGTGAGGGCAAGGTCCCTAGAGGTAGCCTTCAACCAATGACAGGTGGGTTGTTGGTGGTAAAAACAGCCCAACTTCTTTGTTGATCAACTGAGGTATCAGAAATGTTGTCACTATTCCCCAGTATTCTCCAGAAGGATTGAGCCCTAGTTGCCCACCGTGGTGGGTAGCTGCTTTGATAAAATACCCTTTATTGGTTTTCTTCCCTTCCTTATCTTCCCTACTTCCAAACTAGTGTTTACATACTTCCCAAACTCAAATCTTTGTCTTAGGATCTGATTTTGGGGAAATCTAAACTAAAGAAACCTGCTTAGTGCTTCAAAATTCATTTTGACCAAATTAGATGTCGTGCTAAAGAATACTCATTTACAGTTTAGAATCACTTTGCAGCTTTAAAATAAAATGAAAGTCTGTAAAAGACTTCCTATACTTTTTATACTTACTGATGTTAAGCCAATGCAGTGTATGGCTGTAGGGTATAAATCACTGTTGAATGCATTCAGTGAGGTCTCTGGGATACAGGAATCCTACTTGATGGCAGGAGAGCTATTAGTGTAAGGTCTACATCACCAAGGATGGACACATGAATGTGATAATGTGGAACAGGTCCTTGGCACAGAACAGGGATTGGAAAAATACAGCCTATGGAACAATCATCAAAACTAAAAGACAACTTACTGATTGTGAGAAGCTATTTGCAAATGACTTATCTGATAAAGGGTTAGTATCCAAAATATATAAAGAACTTCTACAACTTCACACTCAAAAAACAACCCAATTAAAAAAAATGAACAGACATTTCTCCAAAGAAGACATACACATGGCCAACAGACACATGAAAAGTTGCTGAATATCACTCATCATCAGGGAAATGCAAATCAAAACTACAATGGGATATCACTTCACACCTGTCAGAATGGCTAAAATCAAAAACAAAAGCAAAAAGTGTTGATGAAGATGTGGAGAAAAAGGAACCCTCATGCACTATTGGTGGGCGTGCAAACTGGAGCAGCCACTGTGGAAAACAGTAGGGAGGGTCCTCAAAAGAGAACTACCCTATCACCTAGTAATTGAACTACTGGGTATTTCCTTAAAGAATATGAAAACACTTGTTTGAAAGGGTATCTGTGTCCCTATGTTTATTGCAGCATTATTTACAATAGCCCAATTATTGAAGTAGTCCAGGTATCTATTGATAGATGAATGGATAAAGAAGATGTGGTATATATACAATGGAATATTAGCCAGAAAAAAGAATGAAATCTTGCCATTTGCAACAACATGGTTGGATCTAAAGAATATAAATCTAAGCAAAGTAAGTCAGTAAGAGAAAGTTGCCATATGATTTCACTTATATGTGGACTTTAAGGAACAAATGAACAAGAAAAAAGACAACCCAAAAAATAGACTATTCACTATGGAGAACAGAGAGTTACCACAAGAGCAGAGTTGGGTTGGGGTTGCGTGAAATAGGTGAAGGGGATTAAGATTATACTTAGCTTGATGGGCACTGAGTCATGTATAAAATTGTTGAATCACTATATTGTACACCTGAAACTAATACAAACACTGTGTGTTAGGTAATGGAATTAAAATTGAAAACTTAATTAAAACGTTCTTGGGGGAGAAGATGTGGTATATATATACAATGGAGTATTACTCGTCAATCAAAAAGAATGAAATCTTGCCATTTGCAACTACGTGGATGAAACTGGAGGGTATTATACTAAGTGAAATTAGAGAAAGACAAAAATCATATGACTTCACTCATATGAGGACTTTAAGAGAAAAAACAGATGAACATAAGAGAAGGGAAACAAAAATAATATAAAAATAGGGAGGGGGACAAAACAAAAGAGACTCATAAATATGGAGAACAAACTGAAGGTTGCTGGAGGGGTTGTGGGAGGGGGGATGGGCTCAATGGGTAAGGGGCATTAAGGAATCTACTGAAATCATTGCTTCACTATATACTAACTAATTTGGATGTAAATTTTAAAAAATAAATAAAATTAAAAAAATTTATACAACCACTTTAAAAAAATGTTCTTGGGAGATAATCATCAAAAAATAAAAATGCAAATGGTCATGAGGAGAAAAACCTTTTACTTTTTCTTTTGTATTTTTCCTGTTTTCCTACCTGGAAAATGGGGAGACATGAGTGGAAGTGCAACAGCCTCCTTGTGACCATAAGGGTGAAAGCCATTCACACCACATGTGGTAAGGCAGGAATATCAAAGGAGCGTGGGTGCTTGAAAACAATATGGAGCCTTCCAATACCGTGGATTGCCTCTCCCTAGACTGTGTGTGTGTGTGTGTGTGTGTGTGTGTGTGTGTGTGTGTGTGTGTGTGTGTGAGTGAAAGCCACTGTTTGGGGGGTTTTCTTTAGCAGCCAAGTATAATACTGATTAATAAATCCCTTCTATTTGTTTTTAAAAAAAATACAGCCCATGGGCCAAATCTGATCTGCTGCCTGTAAATAAAGTTTAGTTTTAACTTAGCCGTAGGTCATTTGTTTATACGTGGTCCATAGCTGCTTTTGTATAACAGCCAAGTGGAGTAGTTGTGACTGAAATCATATAGCCCACAACACCCAAACTATTTACTGTCTGGTTCTTTTTGGAAATAATTTTCCAACCACTGATAAAGAATACTTTACAGTACTTGTATAATATTTTAATTTTTAAAAATAAGCCAGTAAGGCATTTAATTGGTCATGGTTTGTTCTCACTACCTCATACCAAAAGATAGTTTAATAACCTCACCCTGAGTGTGTCTGCAATGGCTGTAAAAAATAAAGTGGAAATGCAGCATTGAGCGTGGCTTTTTGGCTAATTAAAACACTGAATATTAATTTCCACAGAGTTAACGAATACAGATATGATCTTGTAAAGATGCAACATGGTGACAGGTACAGTGAATGCCTAAGAATATGCATGTATGTGTATGTCTGTATTTAATATTCTGTTTTGAGATACTTAATCCAATAGAATAACTGTAAGAATCCTACCATAAATACTCATATGCATTTGACCTAGATTCACCCATATTTTATATTTTACTGAATTCCTCTTAGGTGTCTCTCAAGAATAAGGACATTCTTTTTTGTATATACCCACAAAACATTTATCAAATTCAGCAACTGTATCCTTGAGAAAATACATATAGTCCATTTTCAAATTTAGTTGTCCCAATTTTGTCCTTTATAGCAACGCATCTCAAATGTTAGCATGCATCAGAATTACATGGCAGGATTATTAAAACACAGATTCCTCCTGGGCCTCATCCCTAGAGATTCTGTATAGACGATTTGGGGTGGGATTCGAGTATTTTCTATGATTACAAGCTCTCAAGATTTGATCAAAATGCTGCCAGCTCTATAGCATCCCATAATACACCTACCAACCCATCTCTCAAATCAGAATTACATGGCAGGATTATTAAAACACAGATTCCTCCTGGGCCTCATCCCTAGAGATTCTGTATAGACGATTTGGGGTGGGATTCGAGTATTTTCTATGATTACAAGCTCTCAAGATTTGATCAAAATGCTGCCAGCTCTATAGCATCCCATAATACACCTACCAGCCCATCTCTCAAATCCAGGCCACGTTGCATGTCGTATCCTATTTATTTATTTAATTTGTGGGGCGCCTGGGTGGCGCAGTCGGTTAAGCGTCCGACTTCAGCCAGGTCACGATCTCGCGGTCCGTGAGTTCGAGCCCCGCGTCAGGCTCTGGGCTGATGGCTCAGAGCCTGGAGCCTGTTTCCGATTCTGTGTCTCCCTCTCTCTCTGCCCCTCCCCCGTTCATGCTCTGTCTCTCTCTGTCCCAAAAATAAATAAAAAACGTTGAAAAAAAAAATTTATTTAATTTGTGTTTCTGTTCATTTTTGAGAGAGAGAGCGCAAGTAGGGGAGGAGCAGAGAGAGGAGGACAGAGCAGTCTCCAAAGCAGGCTTTGTGCTGGCAGCAGAGATCCCAATGCAGGGCTGGAACTCACAAACTGTGAGATCATGACCTGAGCTGAAGTCAGATGCTTAACTGACTGAGTCACCCAGGTGTCCCCCCAGCGATTCTTTAAATTGCCTCTTTTGAGCTTTGACTGGCTTTCTTTCCAAGTCCTGAACTTTCTCAAGAGCATTTGCAGGAGTGACTGCAGTCTTTGGACTCGTTGGCCCGCATTCAATTTGTTCATTTGTTGCCTTCTCCACTTTAAGATCTGAAGTTTGAATGTGAAAGGGCGGGAAAGAATGAGATTTCCAGGCCATTCTCTGTGGAAGTAGGATTCTGTATAAAATAAACGCACAACGACTTGCCCTACGTTGCCCTTTTTATGTTCTGTTTCAGTAAATCATGATGATAAGAAAATGCATTATATATTTAGTGAATGAAAAGCTAATGTTTATTTCAGGGTAAAAACAATGTAAAAAAGAAGCAAAATCTGAAACTCCTACATCACACTAAGAGTACAATCTCATTTATTATATTTATACTATTTTCATGCTAGCCATAAAAGTGTCAATAATACATAGGATGTAATGAAGACCTCAATGCTATATGTCTTTTTCTTCTGATTTGGTGAAGCCAGTGGGTCCTTTAGTTTCCTTGAAGCTGGAACAGTTCCTCAGTCTTGCCTTTCTTTGTTTTTCATGAGACAGACTTTATTTATTTATTTATTTATTTGTTTGTTTATTTATTTAAGAGACACTGAGGGGGTTGGGAGGAGAGAGAGTGTATGGGAGGGGAGGGGAGGGGAGAGAGAGAGAGAGAGAGAGAGAGAGAGAGAAGCAGTCTCCATGGTCAGTGTAAAGCCTGATGTGGGGCTCAATCCCACAACCTTGGGATCATGACTTGAGCTGAAATCAAGAGTCAGAAGCTCACTCAACTGAGCCACCCAGGCACCCTGATACTGACTGACATTTTTAAAGAGAACATGCTATTTTTCCCCCCTGTAGAATATATTTTAGTTTGGATTTTTCCTGATGTTTTCTCATGATCAAACTTAGATAATGCAATTTTTGGTAAAAATGCTAAAGAAATGTTTTTAGTTTGTCCCCTTTGGTGGTGATTTAATTTTGATCACTAGGTTAAGGTAGTGTCTACCTAATTTCTTCCCCGTAAAGGCATAGTTTTTACTTTGTAATTAATAAGTAACTTGTGGGGAGATAGCTTAATTCTGTTCTCCAATAAACTTTCATCCAATTTATATATGATTCTTGCCTGAATTATCACTATATTAAATTGCTAAATATTGATCTTCTAATTTCATCATTCCCTCTGTATTTCCATTTTATAGTAAAGAAAAGCTTTTCATTTCTTCGCATTTTATGAAATCAATACGAACAAATGGTCTCATTTTATTCAATGGGTTATATAGTCCTTTGTTTTCATTCATTTTTGACACTCAAATTGTCTCCAATTTGACTAGAGCCAGTTCCTGTGTCCTTTTAACATGGAGCCATCTGTTTTTTGAGTATTCTAGAAAATGAATCATAAAATATTTTATTAATGTGTACATTTTTAAATGTTTGTTTATTTTGAGAGCGAGAACACACAGGCAGGGGAGCGGCAGAGAGGGAGACAGGGAATCTCAAGCAGGCTCCATGCTGTCTGTGCAGAGCCCGATGTGGGGCTTCAACCCACAGACCATGAGATGATGACCTGAGCCAAAATCAAGAATGAGACGCTTAACTGACTGAGCCACCCAGGTCCCCTTTAATGCATACATTTTATCTGTCACTAAATACTTGCTGTGCCTTGAGCGTATCTCCAGTATTTGATGTCAAAAGGTATGCAAGGGTAATACTAAGACATCCCTTCTTCCCCCAAGTAACTAAAATCTCACTTAATATAGTAGTACTAACATAGATAAAGCAATCAGAGACTAATTTAAGATGGTATATAATCCAGTTTTAAGTTTATTGCTTATTTCTAGTTAATTACTTCCTCCTAAAACTGATTCATACACTTACAATAGCAACACATTTCATCATTGCAAAATAGGAAACAATCAATCCTTAGTCTGTAAGTAAGGATTATACTCTACAGGAGAGTCATTCAGCAAGATACCTAAGATTTGTCTCTCTGCCTTCAGTGTATAAAATGCAAATTGTAATATAGTTAGACAAACGATTCCAAGTTTTACAGTGTCCTATATCACATAAATTTGGGGAGTGCTATCTGGTATAGTAGGTGCCTGGTCAATTTTGTGGTTAGCTAGCTAATTCTTGCAACCGGTTGGTTTTATCCATCCCATCTCTTTTGTATTTTTCATCCTTTTGTCCCTCTGAAGTTTTTTGCAGAATAGTTTATTGTGATCTGCCTTTCAGAATACTAACTGGCTCCCATTTTGTCTGTCTGGTAACACTCATCTATTGAATTCTTCATTTTGGCTACTGTAATTTTTTCCATTCTAGAAATTCTCTTTCAAATATGCTACTGAATTTAGAGTTTCCAGTTCTCTCCTGAAAATTTCAGTCTTTTATATTTTTTAACATCATAAACATATTCATTTTTCAGATCTGTGTCTGATGTTAACTAGACCTATTGTAATGATCATTTCACCAAATATATAAATATCAAATCCTTATGTTGTACGCTTGAAACTAACATGTTATATGTCAATTATACCTCAATAAAAAAGATAAAATAGTACAAATCTATGACTTCCAAACCTACATGTCATGTAAAAAGCTGGGCACCTCTATCTAGGTTCTACATTTGAATTCGGTTCTCCTGTGCAGAAGGTATTTTACTTGACTGACTTGGCAAATGGATCTTGCTATTGTCTAGTTCTTTCACTTTAAAAAAAATTCTAGGGCTTTTCAGTAGATTACAGTCTTCCTTAGAGTTAATGGTTGAAATAGGGCTGCACAACAGCATTTATATAGGAGGTCAAGATAAATTGTTATTCGGGAAAGAAAAAGAACAGTGGCAGAAGGAATTTGAAGTGGAACTGAGTGTGTAATAAAAGCTCTGTGCATATCTAACAAGGCTGCAGTTGATAGGTTGCTTAAACATGTCAAGTGAGCCAATATGTCAGAAAGACAAATTCTCCCCTGTCCTGAGGTATGATTGCAGCATGGGCAAATGGGACCAAAGAGTCATAACATCAAACTGTCACAGTGATGCATAACATCAAGGATGTTGTGTTACCTCGCAGTGCTTGCTTATGTTCCAAATGTGAAATGAACAATAATCCTAATGATAAACATTATTTTGATGAAGTGGTCAGTGATGTGTATCCTTTCTGTGTTAAAATAACGAGAACGTTTCAAGGCAACGTCTTTTTCAGGACAAAGGAAATAATTCTATATCTTAAATATGAAGTTTGTGGATTTTTTTATCTTTTGAAATTATCTAGGCAAGGTCTAAGTGCTAAGTGTGGATCTACATAGATAGGAAGATTATAAAAGATGCAGTTGAAACTTCTACTCGTTTGCCTATTACACAGTGGGAAGAATAAAACACAGTGTTGGGTTTTTGTAGGGGGAGGGGGGCTCAGAGCTAATTCAAATAAGACAAAAAATTGTGTGGTTTCTTCAAAGTCATCATAGATGTCAGAGTAGTAGAATACCATCTTCTAAGATAAAAAGAATACTCCATAAGTCAGGTCATGACTGCAAAACTCTATTAACCCCTCTCTCTGCTGATCCCCCCCTTCTAAGAAAAGACATCTCTGATAATTATAATATGTAAAGGTCTGTGGCTCTGTTTCTATTGTGTGATGTTTCCACTGGATTTTAATCTTGAACAAAAGCCTCAATTATTCTTGTTTGAGGATCCACATTTCTAACAATGGTGCGAAAAGAATCAGTTTTTTTCCTGGAGAAAAAAATGTGTGTGTCAAGAACGGATGGTAGAATTCTAATGGAGTAGGATTATACTCTATAAAATTTCAGTCAAACGTAATGGTTAAGAGTGAGGGGGCTAGATTCATGCTGTGTTAAGATCTCAGCTTCTTTACTTAGTATCTGCTAAGTCTCCGTTTCCTCATCCTTAAAATGAAATAGTAACAACACTTATTTTATAGAGTTGTCATAAGAAGTAAAAGAGGTAATACATATAAAATATTTAGCCCCAGTGCCTGGCAAGCACTCAGTAAATGTTAACTATTATTATGCTTGGCTATTCAGAGGAGAGAGTCTCAAGTTTTGCATGTAAGAAGTATTTGAGATGGCATTGGAAAATACATTCATGTGTTCATTGATTTATTCATCACTTATTTGATCAGTATACAAGAAATATTTGTTGAAAGAAAGACTTTGAGCAACTGGTAGAGAAGGTGAGCTGAATCTGAAAGGGAAGGGTGAAATTGTAAAGATATTAAGAGTTAAGGGTGGCATAGAAACAGCCAAGGCAAAGTGGAGAGTCAGCATGATTCATATGTGGGATAACGGGGAAGATCAACCTGGATGGAATGTCCCAGAGAAAAAGATAATCTACAGAAAAATGAAGGGCAAGTGTATGACCTTGTAATGTTCTGTAATTATCTCATGTACATTGCCGCTTCTGGGTCATTTTCTTTTATTCCCAACTTAGTCCTGTGATATTAAGCTGATTACGTGTACATTAATGCAAGCAGGTATCACCTATCAACTAAATGAAAGGGCTTTTTCCCCTGACGTAATAGATACTCCTTGAGTAATTTGGGTTTTAATACATTTTTTTAATGGTTCTTTCTTTTTGAGAGAGAGAGAGACAGAGCTTGAGTGGAGGAGGGACAGAGAGAGGGAGACACAGACTCTGAAGTAGGATCCAGGCTCCGAGCTGTCAGCGCAGAGCCTGACACGGGACTCGAACTCATAGACTGTGAGATCATGACCTGAGCTAAAGTCAGGCGCTCAACCGACTGAGCCACCCAGCTGACCCAAGATACTCCTTAAGTAATTTGAAAGGCTCAGTTTCATTGAAGTGTTTAGCTTGTGTGCCTTGTGTCATTCATATGCAATGATTAGTCTGAGAGCCATTTTATCTGAAACTACCACCAGGAGAGCCTGTTACGGTACAAATCGCTGAGCCTCATTCTGAGAGATGTTGATTTCTCAGGTCTGTCTGGAGTGGAATCTGCATTTCTAACAAGTTTCCAGGTGGTGCTCCAGCTGCTGGTCCAGGGACTACACTGTGAGAGGCCCTGTACTAATGACATCGAGCTGTATCAAGTACTGAACTTGATAGAATTAGATCATGTTTTCTTTAGGTAGAATAATTTTCTAAAATCTATATTTAGTTGTGCCTCCTACCCATGAAAGTCAATTATTTGAAATAACTTAGAGGAAAAAAAAACCCTTTTCATTTATATTTTATGTTAGCCATTCCCTTACTGTGATTTTGATTTTGATGATCTTGCTGTTAAGGTTAACTGTTTTGGGAGGCCTCAGCTACCATTAAACTCCATTAATGCTATAAATTTTCTCATGCTTCAGAGAGATCCCATTGCATTATTCATCAATCTGAATGGGTTGAGTGGGAGCTTTTCTACAAGTGATTTTTATAATGGGCCTTTCAAAAATGTAAGCATGGTTTCTTTCATCAGTGCATTTTTGCTGCTCATAGTATGGCAACATTTTAAATAAAACATATGCAGATTTTATGGCTTTTTCCATTATGATCATGTATCTCTTTAAAGGAAAATACACATCGCTTCAGATTCCTGTTAATTTTACGTGCTGTCGCCTCCTACCTAAATGAGTCACACCAAGATTTACATGCCACTTCTTCTGACAAGTACCTGAAAGTTGAAGTAATTTTCACACATTCTGTCTCCTTCCCTCATAGTTCTTGAATGCGTGAGCAGGAAATTACTTTGAATGATGAGAAGAATTAGGGGGAGGATTCACCACATGGCACCCATCCACTCACCTCCAGTCTTCTCTGTCAGTTCTGTCCACTTCCCCCTTGCTGGGCCTCACATTATCACTTTCCTCAAATGAAACTAACGTGAGGCTTTTGTGTGTAGCCGGCTTCTCAATCTTGGTAAAAACAGGGAAGGGAGTGGTGACAGCCGAGCCCAGTACCATAAATATCTTACAACTGACTCTTATACCCCTGTGTTCTCAATTCCTTGGCTATGCCCTGTCATGGGGAATTTCTCCTTCGGCTTATATTACTTACATCAAGGCTGCTGCTTTTCTCTTTTCCCTGTTCCCATCCTGACTTTCCTTCTTGCAGGCCTCCCTCTCAGCCACCTTAATCTCTCTTCGTCTGTTTCACAGGGTAATTCAGCTCTCTCTTCTGGCTCTCAAACTTTGAGCAAGGGCCCTTGTATTTATCCTTTAAAAAAGGTAGTCAGAGCCCATCATCCAAATATTTTTCTTAACAGACAAGCTCTCCACCTCCCTGGTGATTTGAATCATTGCCCTAGAGAGGAATAAGTGGCTGCAGTGAGTATAATTTTCAGTACCACTTAAAAAACAATTCTGCCACGTTTGTTAAAGGAAAGACAATAGGGCCACTTGCCGCTGAGGGTATTTCTGTGGCTTGGCACAAGTTTGGAAAAGAAAACTAAGGTGAATTAGGAAGTGGACTACTGGCTTCGAAGTCCGATTCCTGGTCCTAGCTCTGCTTTTATTTGGCAGTGCAGTCTTTAAAAAGCCACTTCACGGCCTGTGTTTCTTCATTTGTAAATTGAAAGAGTTGGGTGGTGTTCTGCAAGCTTAAGCAGAAACCTAAAGACAAAACCGATTCACAGTGATTCCTACTGAAGTAGGAGAGGGGGCCAGACCCACCCCCTTAATTCTTCCTCTTTCCATGGCCCCCTGAGCTCCCTCACAGCACAGTTCTGAAAACACTGATCTACATGATTTTCATCCACAGTTGTTCCCTACTGTTCTCGTGTTTCTGAACAGAATTCACAGTTTAATATAAAGCTCCTTGTGAGTAGAATGAGGATGTAGATGGAAGCCTGAGAGAGAAACTTTCCATGGCCTGGCGTAGCTGAGGAATTTGGTAGTTGTCTCATGTTCAGTCCTGAGTTGTTTGTGGCCCTGGGCTGAGCTGTAACCAAGTCTCCTTTGTCCCCATCTTATGTACTCATGATACATAAGTTAAAGGTAAGTCAGTCAGTGAGAGACAAATACCATATAATTTCACTCGTATATAGAATTTAAGAAACAAAACCAACAAAGAAAAACAAAAGACAAACCAAAAAACAGACCCTTAACCGTAGAGAACAAACTGGTGGTTACCAGAAGGGAGGTGGGTTTGGGGAGAAATGGGGGAAATAGGTGAAGGGGATTAAGGGTACACTCATCATGACGAGCACTGAGTAATGTGTAGAATTGTTGGATCACTATATTGTATACCT
Source organism: Panthera pardus (assembly GCF_024362965.1). Taxonomy (NCBI): domain Eukaryota; kingdom Metazoa; phylum Chordata; class Mammalia; order Carnivora; family Felidae; genus Panthera; species Panthera pardus. The sequence continues at coordinate 92,038,395 of NW_026526843.1, read as the reverse complement.
GAAACTAACATAACATTACCTGGTAACTATACTAGAATTAAAATAAAATAAAATAAAATTATATATATATATATATATATATATGTATATATGTGTATATATATATATATATATATATATATATATATATATATATATGATCTGTCACAGCTCTGGCCAATTTTAGAAAAGATGTGTCGAAAAATATTTTTCTAGAAAAAGAGATGGGTTTATTTTGACTGAGGTTTGATCTTTGGTGTTTGACAATAATTGATGAACATTTTATTGTCTGACCATCCCTGTGCAGTCAGTGATATACTTACAGAAACCCATTTGACCAGTAAGTCACTCCATGAAGAAAATAGCAATCACTTAAGCCTCTGTAGCAGTGATTGGTGATGTTCCGCAGAACTGCCCAGTCCTTTAGGCACTTGATTTCTATTCACCTGTAAAGAAGTCTCCTGCACTTGCCAGAAGCCCGTGTCAAGTGGGCGCATGGGGCAAAGAATGGAGAGGCAGTCCCTGGATTCCAGCACAAAGGAAAGTGAGCTAATGCTGCCAGGCACAACTCAACCAGTGGTGCATCGGAGTAGGTAGATTAGTGTCCTAGCCATAGTAGCCGTTGGTGGTGTTATTTTGAGGCAAGTTCCTGCAGTTTCTTCTAGTATCCCAGGAGGGCTTGAGTTCCATTTGCCCACAGTAGTAATATATGCGCCTCTTTCTCCCTTCCTTTGTCTCACTTTACCTGTTGCCTCGCTTTTGTATCCTGGGATTACCTTCCAAATAGTTATCTGCCCCCACCTTTTTGCCTCAGGGTTTACTTTTAAGAGAGCCCAAATTAAACTAACTTTCATTACTGGTACCATTTCAGATACTAAGTATTCAGTAGGTAGTACTCAATGTATTTTGATTTCTGCAACCCCTGCTAATTTCATGTGTGTGCTCTCGTTTCAACAAGTCCTGTTGTGCTCTTGGTGGCACAAGCTGAAGAGAAGCAGGATGTGGTTAATTCTATATTTTTACTGAAGTATAATTAATATACAGTGTTCTATTAGTGTCAGGTGTACAATGATTCAACAATTCTATACATTTCTCAGTGCTCATCATGACAAATGTACTCCTTAGTTCCCATCAACTCTTTCACTCATTCCCCCACCCATCTCCCCTTTGGCAACAACAGTTCTTTCTCTGTGTTTAAGTGTCTTTTCATTTGTTTGTAGTTTTTTTCTTTGTTGGTTTGTTTTGTTTCTTAAATTCCACATATGTGTGGGGCGCCTGGGTGGCTCAGTCGGCTAAGCGTCTGACTTCAGCTCAGGTCATGATCTCGCGGTCCGTGAGTTCGAGCCCCGCGTCGGGCTCTGTGCTGACAGCTCAGAGCCTGGAGCCTGTTTCGGATTCTGTGTCTCCCTCTCTCTCTGACCCTCCCCTGTTCATGCTCTGTCTCTGTCTCAAAAATAAATAAACGCTAAAAAAAAAAATTAAAAAAAAAATTCCACATATGTGTGAAATCATACGGTATGTGTCTTTCTCTGATTTAATTCACTTAGAATTATATATACCTGTCGTTCCATCCATATTGTTTCAAATGGCGAGATTTCACTCCCTTTTATGTCTAAGTAGTATTCCGTTTTATGTATATACCACATCTTCCTTATCCATTCATCTATTGATGGAAGCTTGGGTTGCTTCCCTATCTTGGCTATTGTAAATAATGCTGCAGTTAAACATAGGAGTGCATATATCCTTTGAATGAGTGATTTCCTATTCTTTGGGTAAATTTGCAGTAGTGGAATTACTGGATCCTATTAACATATTCTATTTTTAACTTTTTGAAGAACCTCCATACTGTTTTCTACAGTGGCTGTACCAGTATGCATTCCCACCAACAATGCGTGAGGGTTCCTTTTTTCTTCATCCTTGCCAGCACTTGTTCTTTCTTGTGTTTTTGATTCTAGCCATTCTGACATAACATAACCAAGTAACATAACATAACCAAATTCCTCAGCTACGCCAGGCCATGGAAAGAGAATATGGTGATAGTTAATTGTGGTTTTGATTTGCATTTTCCTGATAATTAGTGATGTTGAGCATCTTTTCATGTGTCTATTGGCCCTAGGTAGGTCTTCTTTGGCAATATGTCTATTCAGGTCCTCTGCCCATTATTTAATTGGGTTGTTTTTTGGGTGTGGAGTTATATAAGTTCTTTGTATATTTTGGATACTAACCCTTGATTGGATGTATCATTTGCAAATACCTTCTTTCATTCAGTAGTTTGCATTTTTGTTTTGTTGAAGGTTTCCTTTGCAGTACAAAAGCTTGTTCTTTTGGTATAGTTAAAATGCTTTAATTTTGCTTGTTTCTCTTGCCTCAGGAGACAGATCTAGAAAAGTGTTTCCACTGCTGATGTCAAAGAAATTACTGCCTATGTTTTCTTCTAGGAATTTTATGGTTTCAGATCTCACATTTAGGTCTTTAATCCATTTTGAGCTTATTTTTGTATATAGTGTAAGAAAGTTGTCCAGGTTCATTCTTTTGCATGTAGCTGCCCAGTTTCCTGGCATCATTTGTTGAAGAGACTGTCTTTTCCTCCATGGTATATCCTTGAGTCCTTTGTCATAGATTATTTGACATAAAAGCATGGGTTTGGGGGCACCTGGGTGGCTCTGTCAGTTGAGCATCCGACTCTTGATTTTGGGTCAGGTCATGATCCTAGGGTTGTGGGATTGAGACCCGCATTGGGCTCTGTGTTGAGCATGGACCCTGCTTAAGATTCTCTTTCTCCCTCTGCTCCTCTCTCCTGTGCATGTGCTCACTCTCTCACTCTTTGTCTCAAAAAAAAAAAAAAAAAAAAAAAAAGCAAGCATGGGTTCATTTCTAAGGTGTCTATTCTGTTCTATTATTGATCTATGTGTCTGTTTTTGTGGCAGTACCATACTGTTTTGATTACTACAGCTTTGTAGTATTCTTGAAATCTGGGATTGTGATACCTCCAGATTTTTTTTTTTCAAGATTGCTTTGACTATTCAGGGTCTTTTGTGGTCCTATATAAATTTTAGGGTTATTTGTTCTAGTTCTGTGAAAAATGTTGCTATTTTGATAGGGATTGCATTAAATCTGTAGATGGCTTTGAGTAGTGTGGACATTTTAACAATATGGTTTCTTCCAATCCATGAGCATGGAATATCTTTTCAGTTGTATCTTTAATTTCTGTTATCAGTGTTGTCTAATTTTCAGAGTACAGATCTTTCACCTCCTTGGTTAAGTTTATTCCTAGGCATTTTATCATTTTTGGTACAATTGTGAATGGGTTTGTTTTCTTAATTTCTTTTTCTGCTACTTCATTATTAGTGTATAGCAATTCAATGAATTTCTGGGTATTGATTTTTATACTGCCACTTTACTGAATTCATTTATCACTTCTAATATTTTTTGGGTGGAGTGTGTGTGTATGTGTGTGTATGTAGTATTATGTCATCTGCAAACAGGAAAGTTTTACTTCTTCCTTACTGATTTGGATGCCTTTTATTTCTTTTTGTTGTCTGATTGCTGTGGCTAAAACTTCCAGTGCTATGTTGAGTAAAAGTGTTGAGAGTGGACATTCTTGTCTTATTCCTGACCTTTGGAGGGGAAACTCTTTGTTCTTCTTCATTGAGCTTGATGTTTGCTGTGGGTTTTTCGTATATGGTGTTTATTATGTTGAGGTATGTTCCTTTGAAACCTACTTTGTTGCGAATTTTTATCATGAATGGATATTATACTTTGTTTTTTCTGCATCTATTAAGATGATCATAAGTTTTTTATCTTTTGTTAATGTGATGTATCACGTTGATTGATTTTCAAATATTGAACCACCCTTGTATACCTGGAATAAATCCTAGTGATTGTGGTGAATGATTTTTTAAATGCATTGGTGGATTCAGTTTGCTATTATTTTGTTAAGGTCTTTGCATCTATGTTAATGAGAGATATTGGCCTGTGTTTTTCTTTTTATGTAATGCCTTTTTCTGATCTTTATTTATATCAGAGTAGTGTGTCATAGACTCTATGTCTAAAGTTCTCTCTTGGCTGGCAAGAGAGCAGATGCAGGATTAAAAGCGAGAGATGGCTAATGTCTGGGAAAAGACAAGAGCCCCAAATAAGGGTCCTTGCTCCATATTTATTATGATGAGAAGGCTTACAAATGTGATGGGTGTGCACAAAAAGACAATGAATCTGTGAACATTAACTCATGGGCATGAGGGAAAGGGGATTTTGAAGATATACAGTATTTAGAGTTTGGGTCAATATAAACCAAAATCCTGGCACCGGGAAGATGGGCAGATGGTTGTTTACAGCAGACAGGAGGCGCTGGGTCTGTTTATCTTAGCTAGCCTAGGGGATAAGACAGAGCAAGTAACCTCAGGGTCAACAAGGCACCTTTCTTTTGCTAATCAGCCCCACTCTGGGCAGCATGACCTGCAGGCAGTGGCCTATAGCCCTATTTACCTGTTTACCTAATTTGGTCTTTCCTTCCTGTGAAAGCAGCTTTCTGCTATAGTATTAAATTGGGGGGTGCTTTTGCTCTGCATACCTAATCTTGCTTACCTCCAATACCTTTGTATTGGGGCCTTTGCCCCTCCACTACTCTATTCTGGAGGCCTAATCTTGTCTACCCAAGCTTGGGTGAGAGCATCCTATGGCTTTGTAATTCTTTATGCCTTGTTAACCCATTGGTGCAAGCCCAGGGAATTTCTAAGCTTATTGCCCACAGTAGTGCTGCCCTCAAAGAATGAATTTGGAAGCTTACCTTTCTCTCTGTTTTTTTGGGATAGGTTGACAAGAATAGGTATTAACTCTTCTTTAAATTTTTGGTAGAATTCACCTGTGAAGCTATCTGGTCCTGGACCTTTGTTTGCTGGGAGTTTTTCGATTACTGATTCAGTCTCATTGCTGGTAATCTTCAGATTTTCAATTTTTCCTGTTTGTTTTTGTAGGTTCTATGTTTCTAGGAATTTACCATTATTTTCTAGAACAAATAGTGCAATTTGTTAGCATCTAACTTTATATAATATTCTTTTAAAATCCTTTGTATTTCTCTGGTGTTGGTTGTTATTTCTCCTCCTTCATTTCTGATTTTATTTGAGTCCTCTGTTTTTGTTCCTTGATGAGTCTGGCTAAAGGTTTATCAATTTTGCTGATTTTTTTTTTCAAAGAACCAGTTCCTAGTTTTAATGCTCTTTTCTATTTTTTTTTTAGCCTCTTTTTCATTTATTTCTGCTCTAATGTTTATTATTTCCTTCCGTCTACTGTTTTGGAGTTTTGTTCTTTTTCTAGGTCCTTTAGGTGTAAGGTTAGGTCATTTGAGATTTTTTTCTGTGTGTCTTGAGGCAGACCTATACTGCTGTAATCTTTAGCTTTTGCTACCTCCCAAAGATTTTGGACCATTGTGTTATATTTCTTTTTCTCTGTGTATTTCTTTTAAATTTTTTTTTTATATCTTGGTTGTCCCATTTATTGTTTACTAGCTTGTTATTGACTCCCCATGTATTTGTGTTCTTGCCAGATTTTTATCTTGTGATTTTTAGTTTTGTGCTATTATGGTCAGAAAAGGTGCATGATATGATTTCAGTCTTTTTCATTTTGCTGAGACTTGTTTTGTGGCCTAACATGTGATCTGTTCCAGAGGATATTCCACACGCACTTGAAAACAATGTTCACTCTGCTGTTTTTAGATGGAAAGTTCTGAATATATCTGTCAGGTCCATCTGATCCAATATCATTCAAAGCCACTGTTCTGGATGATGTATCCAGTGATATAAGTTCAGTGTTAAAGTCCCCTATTATTGCATCACTGTCAACTTCTTCATTTGTGTCTGTTACTAGTTGCTTTGTGTATTTAAGTGCTCACAAACTGGGTGCACAGATATTTTTTTAATGTTTATTTTTGAGAGAGAACACGAGCAGGGGAGGAGCAGAGAGAGAGGGGCACAGAAGATCCCAAGTGGGATCTTTGCTGACAGCAGAGAGCCCAGTGCAGGGCTTGAACTCATGAACTCCTGAATGGTGAGATCATGACTTGAGCTGAAGTCGGACACTTAACTGACTGAGTCACCCAGGGGTCCCAGTGCATGAATATTTATATTTGTTATATACTCTTGTTTGATTGTTACCCCTTTTTATTATGCAGTGTCCTTCTTTATCTCTTGTTACAGTCTTTGTTTTGAAGTCTATTTTGTCTGACATGGTAGGGTAATTCTGTTTTTAAAAGAATTATAAATTGATGTGGATATGAGTTATATGGTTTCAAAATTTACCATTTTAGTTCCTGGAGCCAGTTTGTTGAATATTTTTAATTCAGGGGAAGTAATAATATGATACAGCTTTATTTTTGCCAGTTAACTGTCCCCAACTGTGTTGAAGTTTCTTTCCCATAGATCAAATACTACCATTATGATATCTTAGCCAGATTCCATAATTCTCACTCTACTCTGCATTCCTGGGAAGATTCATTTCATTTCAGAGATTTATTTCCTTATCATTGGCAGGGTAGGGAATAATCTATCCTTGTGAACACTCCCTAAAAGGACTGACAACCTTTCTCCATTCTGCATATTGTTCTAATATTGATTGAGAGAGCAGGAAGGTCTTGGTTGATGGTGGACCTGTCCTGGGACCCTTCAGTAGGCCTGAAGGGAAGAGGCTGGCCTCCGCTGTTATCGGTTCACTGGTGGCTCAATAAACGTAGAGTGTGCCTTCAACCTTGGGCCTTAAAATCCCATCTGCATCCTGTTATGTTATATTTATTTACTCTAACAGTAAACTAATCTTTATCTTCTGAGTTCACATTAGGAAACATGTTACTGGGATATGTCTGTCTGAGTTTTAGAGATTCATAGGTATGTTATACTTGTGAGTCAATGTGAGCTGGCTGAAAAGGGAATGACAGAATCAGAAAGCTTCAAAAATCATGACTAGAATAAGACCACTGCTGGTATAAGTGGTGAGAGCTACAAACAGGGTAAGAAAAAAATCAGGGATATTAAGGCTTAAAAATTGAAATAGTAAAATGTTTGAACTATGGACTTACTTGAAGGATGATGGGCAAAGGTGAAATAATTATCTCCAGAAAAGTTATGTTAGTGGCAGCAGGACCTAATAATTGGATGTGGGAGAAATGTAACAAATTCAACCAGGAGAGTCATTACAGCCTCAGCTTCTCTCTGATATTTGGATCATTAGAATTGTTCTCAGAAGACATACAATAGGGAAGAATTACTTTTCTTAATGGAAAATTGATCTCTTCCCTCTTACTTCAAATGATTCCATCTCGGTCATTGTGACACAAGCTCTTCTGCCAAAGGTAGCTTTTCTTGTGTTGGAATTTTCCAAATAATGGCTACTTTCCTTCCCAATCAGTCTGCTCATCATCACTCCATTGTCCTGGTCCCTCTTCTGTCCCACTTTTCTCTTTTCTTTACTTCCCCCTTTACTTAACTCTCTCTTCACTCTCCCTTATTCTTCAGGGACTAAATTAACTGCCTTCCTATTACAAGGTTCACCCCTTTTCTGGTAATCTCTAATCAGTTTTATTTGTGATTGCTTTGTGACCTTTGCTTTGTGATTGCTCTGTGCATCATAGGACATTTCTTATTTCCTTCAGAGAACTGATAACATTTTAACTGGGAACATTTCTTAAATGGACAAGCCTTCCTCCAAGAGGTTTCAATTTTCTTATTTTCTTGAACTTATTTCATCTAAATCCAAAGTAATTTCTCCCAATTTTATCCTATTAAGTGGTGGGGGGGACAATAATGATAGGGAAAACATATAGGAGAGTAGTAAAGGTTAAGAAGAACAAGAAGTATAACACGAGCTGCTTTTGTTTACTACAAATATTAGTTATTCTTCTGGAATTTTAGAATCTAAAAACATCACTGAAATTCATTTTCTGCATTAGTTTAATCATTTTGACTAACTGGTGAATCCCCAGATTTTTTGCTTCTCAGTCTGGCAGTACTTTATACAATATCTGTCCTCTTCTTTAATTCACACAGGCATCTTGATACTTGTTTAAGATTAAAAATGTCCTGTGAGGTCTGGGTGTGTTGGAGTTTTGAAACTGTTACGGCACCAGGCTGGAACACTGGTGGAAAAACCAAGCGGCACTTGGAGATCTTGGTGGATTGGAGATTTATTTAACACCGGTGGGCTCAGAGGAGACCGTTTCTCCAAAGATCTGAGACCCGAATGCAAGTGGGGAGGGTAATTTATAGTTGTCAGCTTCCATATCTGTGGAAGTTTTCATGCATGCAGCAAAGGAAGAAGAATATGGAGGAGGGGTCTCTAAGCTAGAGACCAGAGTTTGTTTTAGCCCCATTGGCCATCTTTGGCATACTTCATTCACTTCTCCAACATTCCTCCCTTTGATGCCTTAAAAAAAAACAACTTTTTTTTTCAATATATGAAATTTATTGTCAAATTGGTTTCCATACAACACCCAGTGCTCATCCCAAAAGGTGCCCTCCTCAATACCCATCACCCACCCTCCCCTCCCTCCCACCCCCCATCAACCCTCAGTTTGTTCTCAGTTTTTAACAGTCTCTTATGCTTTGGCTCTCTCCCACTGTAACCTCTTTTTTTTGTTAAAAAAAAAACAACTTTTAGTAGACATCACCTTTCAGTTTTACAGGTTGGTACTCTCGGAAGGCTAAGATACGTGCTGTAGTTTGGTGAGCAACAGTGTTTTCAGTAAAACCACGGCATTCAGTATACAGAGGTCGATGGATACAACTAAAATTTTGGAGAGGAGGGGCCCCACCAGGGCAGGAAGCCAGGATGCCCAATCTGTGAGATCCCATCCTTTCTATTGATTGATACTTTCCTGTTGTCTATATTGAATTCCTTCCTTGAGTTCCTTAACCTTAGTTGTAACTATTCCTGACTGGTTTATGAAATAGCAACATTCCTCCCCCAGAAAGATGCAAGTCCCTCCTTTTTCTGAAGTGAGGAGGTCAAGGGCTCGCCTGTTTTGTAGGGTCACTGCCGCCAGAGAGTTTATTTGGCTTTGTAAGGTTACGAGACAATCTGCCACCCATTCCGTGTCTTCATTTAGCTCTTGAGATAGTCTATGGTATAGTCCCACGGATGAACCTATGCCCCCATTCCAGTTCCTATTCCTGTCGCAATTCCTGCTCCTATCAGAACAGGTAGCAGGATTGCCCATTTAGTCTGGGACTTGGGGCTAAAGGCTGTTAAGAGCTGATCTTCAGTGTACACAGATATCTCTGGGGTTAGGAAGATGGAATAACATATCTGAGTCCTGTTGGCCTCTAAGCATCGGTAGGCCAAATTAGAACACAGATAGAACACCCCAAGGGTGCAGCATAAGGTTGTAGTCCTCATTAAGGTTGTATTTCTTCTGCATAGAGAGGTACCATTCATACCTTCAGGGACTGTACAGATTAGATTGTCAGCATTTGTGAAATGGATCCCAGTGGCCAGGGGTCCAATTAAGACAGAGGTGTTGGTTTTGAGATTTTCAGGAGCTTCCCAGGTCAAAGGGATAGGAGTGGCTAAGTAAGCCCTTCGGCTGAGGGGCAAACACATCCAGCAGGTTTGAGTGTGATTGTCTATTTTATGGAGGACTTGTAGAGTAGTATTGGCCCAATGCTGGAGTGGGGAATTGGTAAGCATCTGATTGAGGGCTGAGAGGTTCAAACCCTGGTAGGCTGCCGGGGGAGTGGTCGCCTTTATGCCTTGTATTACCCTATCTTGGGTATCCTTTATAACCTTCTGAAGGTCCCTGTCTTGCACCCCTCCCCCATCCGAAATCCCCCATTGAGGAAGGTAAGTGTAGCAAGCTCGCTTCCCTCTCTGGAGGCCCTTGTTGTGACATGGGTTCCTGACATTTTGGGTTATCTCCACGGTCCAATACTTAGTCCTTGAGGCAACGGGTGACTGACAGAGAGTGGGTGTTTTTCCCTTGTAGCAATCTTTGTGGAGGGAGGTGAAGGCGCTGAATGCCCTCGACGCCCTTATTGTCATATAACAATCGTGGGGGCAAAGTGGTTAAGCGACAGTTGTGAGGGTGAGAGAGGTTATAATATGCAGGCAATACTGAATAATCCTCCTATCCAGAGGTGGTATGTGAGACCCAGAATGCATCTTTTGTCCCATGTCCAGCTTGTTGGTGCAGTCTCTATCAGCCCAACAGTAAGAAGTAAGATCAGGGCTATGACACCAGTAAGGAGCAAGGGCTGGAAGAATTGCATCCAAACCCCTGGGCTAGGTTCACATGTTGATTCCACAAGCTTCTGCCTCGCACAGGCCTTCCGGGGTGTGGCTGGAGCAGGGCTGGAGGTCTCAGGGGCCAGTTTCCCTTTTGAGGGTAAGTTTAAGTGGATCACTTTGCCAGTTTGTGGGTTCTTCTGAGTTGGCCTTCTTAACTCTGGAGTGATGGACCCATGGGATGATACCTGAAACTTTAAGGGCTGTAGGAGTTGTTAGAATAACAGTATGAGGCCCAGTTCACCGTGGTTTAAGAGGTTCCCTCTTCTAATCTTTGACCCACACAGTCTCCTGGCTGAAAGAGGTGAACATGGGTCCCTAAGGACATTCGGCCCCTCTCTATGGTATATCTCTGTAACTTGTTTAGTACTGCCCCCAAGGTCTGGAGCTGTTCTCTTATTCCCTTGTCTCCAATCTGGTGTAGGTCTCCTGGGAGTTTTCCTAAATGTGGGGGGGGGGGGGGTCGCCCATATAATAACTCAAAAGGGGAGAATCCTAGTGCCCCGGGCATGCATCAGGCATGCAGGAGGGCCAGCGGTAGTAAATCTGGCCATGGGAGATTAGTCTCTTGGTGGAACTTAGCCAGGGTTTCCTTGAGGATGCGATTCATCCGCTCTACTTTCCCTGAGCTCTGGGATCGGTAAGCAGTGTGCAGTTTCCAGGTAATGTTGAGGGACTCTGTCAGGGCTTGTATAATGTCTGCCACAAATGCAGGTCCGTTATCACTGTGTCTGGTTAAGGGTAGACCAAACCGAGGCACAATCTCCCATAGAAGGAAGAGCTTTGGCCACCTTGCGACTTCATTCCGTTCTGGTCGGGAATGCTTTGACCCATCCCGAATATGTGCAGATTATTACAAGAAGGTACCCGAATCCTTTATTTGGTTGTATGTCGGTAAAGTGCACCTCTAAGTCTTTGAAAGGGGCGGCCCCATCCTTTGTGTGCCAGGCAGGGGCCGTGGGGCAGACCGAGCATTGTTTTTGGCACACATTACACATTGTTCACTGACAGCTCCGCATAATGCCAGCAACTGGCTGATATAGTAGTTCTTTTTGAGGAGGGCCTCCAGTGCAGTTTTCCCTAGGTGCATGAGCTGGTGATATTCCTTCAGTAGGTGTTGTCCCATAGACGAAAGGACAAAGATGTGCCCATTTGGCATGACCCACCATCCCTCTTTGCTTAGTGTGCCCCCTTCTATCGAGGCTCAACTTCATCCCTCTTTTGTGTACAGGGGCAGGGAGGCTTCCCTCTTGGGCGCAAGAGATGTAGGTAGGAGCTTCGCCTGGGTAACCATAGGTGGACGCTCTGGCTGTTTTGTCGGCCAGGCGATTTCCTTGAGTTATGGGCTCATCTCCTTTCTGATGTCCCGTACAGTGTAGGATAGCTACCTTGTCTGGCAGCCATACGGCCTCAAGAAGCTTTAGTATTTCTTCCTTGTTTTTGGTAGTTTTCCCTGCAGCAGTAAGGAGGCCTCTTTCTTTATAGATGGCCCCGTGTACATGCACAGTAGTGAAGGCATACTGGGAATTAGTGTAGATGTTAACTCATTTACCTTTGCTAAGGAAGAGGGCTCGGGTTAAGGCGTATAGTTCAGCTCGTGTGCCCACCGTCCTTCTGGCAAGGCCTTGGCTTCCAGAAATTCAGTGGTTGTGGTTACCACATATCCTGCTCTTCGGCTTCCCTCTTGGAAATAGCTGCTCCCATCACTGAACAGGGTGATCTCCGGGTTTGTTATCACCTGGTCTTGGAGGTCCGGGCAGCTGGTGTAGACTTCATCCACTACTTTGGAACAGTCATGGTCAGGTTCTCCCTGCGTGGGAAGGAAGGTGGCCAGGTTTAGTGTTCTTACTGTTTCGAGAGTAACCCTTGGGTTTTCATGGAGAAGGCCTTGGTATTATGTCAGCTGAGAATTGGAGAGGAAACGATATCCTTGGGTGCTCATGAGGGACATGACCATATGTGGGACCTTAACATTAAGTGTCTGTCCCAGAGTGAATTTGTCTGCCTCCTTGATGAGCAGGACTGTGGCTGCCAGCGCTCTGAGGCACGGTGGCCATCCTGCAGCCACAGGATCAAGTTTTTTTGACAGGTAGGCTACTGGCTGTTGCCAAGACCCCATGCTCTGAGCACTCCAAGGGCTATTTTGTCCTTTTCATGTATGAAGAGGTTAAAGGGCCTTTCTATGTCAGGCAGACCCAGGGCTGGGGCTCCTCCCAGAGCCAACTTCATTTCTGTGAAAGTGGCCCTTGCCTCCTCAGTCCATGTGAGGGGCTCCTGGTCTGGCCCTCCTAACAGGTCATAGCGGGGCCTATGGCTGAGAATCCAGGAATCCAAATGCGACAGAACCCTGTGGCGCCTAAAAATTTACACAAGCCTCGTTTTGTTTGGGGCTGTGGCATTGTGGTGATAACTTTCTTCCTTTCAGGTCCTAGTTCTCTTTTTCCTTTTATGAGGAGAAAGCCTAAGTATCGGGCCTGCTGCTGACAAATCTGTGCCTGTTTCCAAGAGGCCCGGTACCGCGAGTAGAATAGGAGCTGCAGGAGGGCCTTGGTACCTTTCATACAGTCTTCTTGGGTGTTGCTGGCAAGGAGGAAGTTGTCTACATATTGGAGGAGGACACACCCTGTGGTTTCCCTTGGAAAGTCAGTGAGGTCTGCAGTTAGTGCTTCCCCAGAAAGAGTGGGTGAGTTCTTGAAACCTTGGGGAAGTCGTGTCCAGGTCAGCTGCATCTGGCGCCCTGTAACGGGCTCAGTCCATTCGAAGGCAAACAATGGTTGACTTTGAGGAGCCAGGCAGAGGCAGAAGAAAGTATCCTTTAGATCGAGGCATGTAAACCATCTGGCTGACCCTGAAATTTGGCTGAGGAGAGTATACAGGTTCGGAACCACTGGGTGTAAGGAAACAAGTCACTTTGTTAATGGTCCTCAAATCCTGTACCGGTCGGGATCCTCCTTCTGGCTTCTTGACTGGCAAGAGCAGGGTATTCCAAGCCGATTGGCACTCAATTAGAATACCTGCTTCTCTGATCTTGGTCAGGTGCTCCTGTATACCCATTCTAGCCTCGAGTGGATGGGGGTACTGCCTTTGTCTCTGAGGTTGGGCTCTAGGGATCAGGTCAACAATGCTGGCGGCCCAACTCCAAGCTAGTCCAGGTGGATTATCTTCAGCCCATACAGAGGAGAATGTAAGCCTGAATTCTGAGGGGCTACAGGGTAAGGCCTGGGCACAGAATAGTCTCCATTCTTCTTCCCTTGGTAGGGTCATCGCCAAGACCAGGGTTTCCTTCTGCCTTGGGTTTAATTGGAGGCTAGTGTGTCCAGTGGGTTCAAAAGTTATCTTGGCCCCAAGTTTGGAGAGCAGATCCTGGCCCAGGAGAGGAATCAGGCAGTCAGGTAAGTAGAGGAACTCGTGCCAGACCTTGTGGCCCCCAAGTTCACATTGTCAAGCTTGACAGAAGGGCTGTTGCATCGCCTGTGTCCCAGTAGCCCCAAGTATGGTTGCTGTCTTTTGGCTTAAGGGCGCCACTGGGGAAGGAACAATGGAGTATTCAGCCCCAGTGTCAACCATGAAAGTTATTCTTCGGCCTCCTACCTTCATTTCGACTGTGGGCTCATGAGGGCCAAGAGAGAAAGAGCCCAGTCCCCCTCAGTCCAATTCTATCCCAGCTAGACTGACGAGGTTCTTGCCTCGAGGTTCCTCCCGATATCAGCTGGGTTTAGAGGGCCCCTTCCAATTCGGACATTCATTCTTCCAGTGTCCCTTCTCTTTGCAGTATGCACATTGGTCCTTTGCTAAGGGGGCTCTGGGCTTCCCCCCTGTTGGTGGTTGGGGACTTCCCATCTTTGCAGCATCTGTTTCTTTTAGTGCTGCTGCGAGAAGGGTGGCCTTCTTTTTTAGTCTTCTCTCTGCTTCTCTTTTGGCTGCAACTTCTCTGTTCATGAAAACTTTATTGGTGACCTCTATCAGCTGAGTGATATTCATCACTGGGATATTCATCCCAGCAAAGCCCTCCAACATCTGGAGTTTTCTTCTGACATCTGGGGCAGCCTGTGTCACAAAAGAGGTATTAACCATTTGTTGACTTTCTGGTGCCTTGGGGTCAAATGGGGTGTATACACAGTATGGTTCACATAATCTTTCATAGTCTCCGGGAGACTCCCCAGGGTGCTGTGTGACTGACAGTATTTTAGTCATGTTCATGGGCTTTTTGGCTCCAGCTCGGATTCCCTGAAGGAGGGCTTCCTGGTGTCAGACGTGGGCTTGTCGTTCTTCTGTGGTGAAATCCCATGTTAGAAATTCTTCAGGCATGGCAGCTTGAGCCCAGACAGCAGGGTCATTAATCCCCGGAGGTGTGTGATCTTCTAGGTACTATCATGTTTCTCTCATTCTTCTTCTTTCTTCTGTATTAAACGGAGTTTGTAAGCCCCATGCTAGGATTATTGTTCAGCTGTGTACTCGTTCATAATTTGAGTTTGCAAGACAAAATAGTACTGATGAAGTTAGTCCATGGGCGATTAAAAGGTCTGTTGCTCCTATATAGCTCCATGGTGTTTGAATGAGGACTGCTACAATAACTAGGGCCATGTGGCTCACCGATGAGTATGCCATTAGAGATTTTAGATCTGTTTGGCATAGACAGAGCTTGTTATAATTATTCCTCATAGGGATACCATTAGGAAAGGATATGCCATTTGGTTTGTCATGGGATTAAGTAAAACTGTAATGTGTATTATCCCATATCCACCTGGTTTTAATAGTACGGCAGCAAGAACCATTGATCTGGCAATAGGGACTTCTACATGTGCTTTGGGTAATCAGAGGTGTAGCCCATATAGGGGTATTTTTACTATAAATGATATTATGCATGCTAGTCAGCGAAAGATATTGGACCAAGTGGCTGAGATTGGTTTAGCTCAGTGTTGAATGATTAGGAAATTTAAAGACCCTGTTGTGTTTTGGATATGTAGTCGTGTGACTAGTAGGGGTGGCGAGCCTACTAGAGTGTAGAGTAAAAAGTAAAGGCTGATGTTTAGTCTCTCTGTTTGGTTACCCCATCGAGTAATGATAATTAGGGTGGGGATTACTGTGGCTTCAAATAGGATATAGAATATGATCATTTCTGTAGCAGTGAAGGTTATGATTAGGAATAGTTGCAGGAGAGTGAGTTTTGTGATAGTTTTTTTCGGGCCAAAGTTTCTTTCGATAGGTGTGATTGGCTGGCTGTAAGTATTAGTGGTAGAAGTCATGCTGTTAGTGCTAATAGGGGTGCGGAAAGTGAGTCTGAGAAAAACAGTAGTGAGAAATTAAGGCTATTATCACCGAGCTGATTAAGGTAGGTGAGGCTAATGAGGCTAATTAGAAAACTGTAAGCTGTTGAGTTGATTGAGATTATGTTGGGTTTTGATAATCATGTTAGTGGGATTAGTATTTTTTTTTTATTTTTTTAATCTTTATTTTTGAGAGAGAGAGATAGAGACAGACAGAGTTTGAGTGGGGGAGGAACAGAGAGAGGGAAACAGAATCCGAAGCAGGCCTTAGGCTCCGAGCTGTCAGCACAGAGCCCAATGTGGGCTCGAACTGACAAACCATGAGATCGTGACCTGAGCTGAAGTCGGATGCTTAACCGACTGAGCCACCCAGGTGCCCCAGTGGGATTAGTATTATAGTGGGAATAATAATTTTTAGCACTGTAGGAGGTTTAGGTTTTGTATGTAGTTCCGTATGTGTTCGATACTATGACTAGGAGAGATAAGCCTAATGCTGCTTCACAGGCTGCAAATATTAGTAAGATAATAGGAGTGGCTATTGTAAAGTGGTTATTTAAGATTACTATGGTTATTATTATAAAGAGAAGAGGGATGGTATCATGCCTTCTAAGCATAAGAGGGAAGATATTAGGTGGGATCGATATATTAATAATCCTATGAGAGATATAATAAAGGCCAGGAAGATGTTAATATAGACTATGGACATTTGATAATTATAGAATTAACTACAATCTAATAAGTCAAAATCATTTATTTTTGGCTTAAACTAATTATCGTTTTCAGTTCATTCTAGTCCTTTTTGGGTTCATTCATAGGCTAGACTTGCAGCTAGTAGTGAAATTAGTAGGAGTGCTATAGTGAGCATAGTCGATAGGTTGTGAGGCTCAGGGCAGGGGTATCAACAGTGCTATTTCTAGGTCGAACAGTAGGAATGTAATGGCTACTAGGAAGAACTTTATGGAGAAGGGTAGGTGGGCAGATCCTATGGGGTCAAATCCGCATTCATATGGACTTGCTTTTTCTGCATAGGTGTTTAATTGGGGTAATCAGAATGCGATTAATACGGGTAGTGTGGATAGTTGGTAAGCAGAGTTAGTATTACATGTATTATTCCTTTTTGGATTGTACCGAAATTGGTTGATTGGAAGTCAACTGTACTAGGTAATACTAAAGGAATAGGATCCTCATCAATAAATAGAACCTTACAAGAACAGTCACACTACATCTACGAAATGTCAGTATCAGGCAGCAGCTTCATATCCAAAATGGTAGTTGGATATGAAATGATATTTTAATTGGTGTAGGAAGCAGACATGAGGAAAATAGAGCCAATAATCACATGGAGTCCATGAAATCCTGTGGCCATAAAGAAAGTGGATCCATAGACCCCGTCTGAGATTATGAATGATGCTTCACAGTATTCTGAGGCTTGAAGTAGTGTCAAGTATATCCCTAAAGAGATTGTGGTGAATAGGGCTTGAAGTATGTTTTCGGTTACCTTTTATTAGGCTGTGGTGAGCTCAGGTGGTTGCTACTCCGGAAGCTAATAGTACGGAAGTGTTGAGTAGTGGGACTTCTAGGGGGTTGAGCAGGGTGATACCTGTAGGTGGCCAGCAGCCTCCTAATTCTGGGGTCGAAGCAAGGCTTGAATGATACAAGGCTCAGAAGAAACCTGCGAAGAAAAACACTTCTGAAATAATGAAGAGGGTCATCCCATACTGTAGGCCCTTTTGAATGATAGGTGTATGGTGGCCTTGCAATGTGCTTTCTCGGAGGATGTCTCGTCATCATTGGTATATGGTTAATAAGTTGGTTGTTGTTCCTAGAGTTACTAGTGATACTGAGTTGTAGTGAAATCATATTGCTAATCCTGAAGTTATTAGGAGGGCTGAAAGAGCTCCTGTGAGTGGTCCTGGACTCTGGTTAACTATGTGATGTGCATGGGTTTGGTGGTTCATTAAGTATTGTTGTGTAAGTATAGGCTCACTAACAAGGTGAAAACATAAGCTTGAATAAGGGCTACAGCAAATTCAAGGATTGTTAGTAAGACAAGAATGATGAAGGTGATCAGAGTGATGGAGGTGCTAATACTTATTAAGGCTAAAGTAGCCCCTCCAATTAGATGAATTAACAGGTGGCCTGCAGTGATGTTGGCTGTTAGTCGTACAGCTAAGGCTATCGGTTGGATGAAGAGGCTAATAGTTTCAATAATTACAAGCATAGGAATTAAAGGAAGAGGCATCCCTTGGGGTAAGAAGTGAGCTTAGGATGCTTTTGTTTTATAACAGAACCCAGTAACTACAGTACTGGCTCATAGAGGGATGGCCATGCCTAGATTTATTGATAATTGAGTGGTAGGGGTGAATGAATGTGGTAATAGGCCTAGTAGATTTGTTGAGCCAATGAATAAAACTAGAGATATTAGTATTCGAGCTCAGGTCTGTCCTTTGTGATTGTGGTTGGCTAATATTTGCTTTGATGTCAGTTGAACCAGTCATTGTTGTAGTGAAATCAGACAGTTGTTAACTAGTCGATTGGGTGAGGGAAACAGGGTACTTGGGAATATTACAATTAGAATAACAATAGGTAACCCTATTATTGTTGGGGTAGTGAAAAAGGCGAATAGATTTTTGTTCATTTGTCTTCTCAGGGATTAGGTTGTTATTTCATGGATATGAGTGTTTTGAAAATTTTAGTTGAAATATAATGAACAGTGTTATAATTGTTGATATAATAGTTATAAATCAGGTTGATGTATCTAGTTGTGGTATGTCATTAAGAGGAGGCTTAGACTCCCAATCTTTAACTGAAAAGGTTAATGCTTATTTAGCTTCTTAATGATTTTACAGTATAGATGCTGATCATTTTTTGAAGTATGTTAGTGGAACCGATTCAAGGACAATAGGTATAAAATTGTGGTTTGAGCCGCATATTTCTGAGCATTGGCCGTAATATAACCCAGGCCGTGTGCCCATTAGGTTGTTTGATTTAGTTGGCCTGGGATGGCATCAGTTTTTAGGCCTAGGGATGGAACAGCCCATGAGTGCAGGACATGTTTTGATGAGATTAGTATGCGGACAGTCATTTCTATTGGCAATACTACTTGATTATCAACTTCTAGTAGTTGGAGTTCTCTGGCTTTTAACTCTTGAGTGGGAATTATATAGGAGTCAAAGTTTAAGTCTTCATAATCAGTATATTCATAGTGTCAGTATCACTGATATCCTATAGTTTTCACAGTTAGGGAGGGGTTGTTGATCTCGTCTATCATATATAGGATTCGTAGAGAAGGTAGGGCAATAAGAGTTAAAATGATGGCTGGCAGAATAGTTCAGATAGTTTCTATTTCTTGAGCATCTATTGTGCTTCTATGTGTAAGTTTAGTTGTCAGTGAAATAATATAGAGAACTAAGGAGCTGATTAGGAATACAATTATTAATGCATGGTCGTGTAAATGAGGACGTTCTTCCATAATAGGGGATGTAGCATCTTGAAAACCTAGTTGAAAGGGATATGCCATAGAGATACAAAGGATTTAAACCTATAATTTAACTTTGACAAAGTTATGTAATTTTTTTTACTAACACCTCTTTATTGAGAAAGACATAGTGGTTATGGTATTGGCTTGAAACCAGTTTAAGAGGGTTCGATTCCTTCCTTTATTTTAAGGACACATAAGTTGGCTCCTCAAATGTGTGATGTGGAGGAGGACATCCATGCAATCATTCGAGATTAGTTGTAGTTAATTATATTGCTACTTCTCATTTAGATGCGAAGGCTTCTCAGACTATGAAGAGTATTAACATTACTGCTATTAATGAGATGAAAGAGCTTATTGAAGAAATTGTATTTCAAGTTGTGTATGCATCTGGGTTATCAGAATAACGTCGAGGTATTCCTGACAGTTACAGAGTAACTGTTGACAGTCTTCCCAAGTCTGTCAGTGGGTCTGGAAGAGGGACTCCATCAAGTCGACCATTGCTTGTGGCTTTTCAGAGTATGATGGAGTGTTGTGCTTCTAATTGAAGAGGTTGGTTGTAGAGAACGGTTGATAATACATCATGGAACGGCTGGGCTGGACTGTTCTGTCCTCATTCTGTCTTTCAAGCTCTCTGGTCTCCCTTACAGGCATTTGGAGAGCGTTAGGTCTGGGTCTGGGGCGCAGTCTGGCTGCTGGCTCCTGTGGGGGAGGGTTCCCCAGGTCCAAGAGGGGTGGGGAGATGAGCAGTGGTGGAGAGACAGACGGGGGAGGAGTTTCAAGCTCAGGGACAGGGGTGATGGAGCTTGAGGAGTCATAAGGAGGTGGAAAGACAACATCTTCTTCCGCATCTCCTTTAAATATTAGAGGAGTGGTGGGTCACCTCTTTGGCTTCCTGGGTGAGCCTCCGGATATAGTGGCTAAAACCTTTGCCTGGCTCTGCTTGCTAAAGATGAATAGCACCCAAGGCAGGGGATTTCGGGCAATTTCAAGCCAGGAGTCAATGTGTGGAAATTGATCAGGGTGGCCTGGGTTCCCAGTGACTATTAGCCAAACCCGCTCCACTATTTGAACATCTAATGTCCCTTCTGGGCGCCACCCTACATTGAATATGGGCCATTATAGTTCACAAAAGGTCCTTAACTTCCTGGGTGTCATTTTTACCCCATAATTGCCTGAAAATCCCTTTTTAAAATTTTTGAGCATGACCTCTAAAATTGTAGGCTTGCTCTGTTTTGACTCCATTATTAATTTCTTTCTTGTGTTCAGTGCTGCAAAGACAGACGAAGGGAGGGTATCCCCTAGAATGAGAGGACCAATCAGATACTCCACTGGTCACATTCCCGAGGGAAACTTTAGGTGAGGTTTGGCCGTAGTGGACTCAGCTTTGTGACTTGCGATCAGAGTCTGATCCGATACTGCTGTAGACTTTATACTCTCACCACAACACAGGAGAGCCCACTCAGACTCTGTAGACTTTTGGGGACCTTAAGGGTGCCCATCTGTGGAGCCACAAACTCAAACTCGACTGGCAAGCCTGGCCGAGCTGCACATACACACACACACACACACACACACAGACACACACACACACACGAGTCTATTACAGTCCCTCCTCGAAAATTTTCTGCCTGTGAGACCATTAAGGCCTCCTGGGATTGAGCAGGTCCCCCTTCCACTCTTTTGGGTGGGCCTGAGTACTTTGGGGCCCCGGCCTTACTGGTTCCGATGTCAGGTCCAGGTCCTCACCTACCAGGTATCTTGGAGTCTGGTGGGAACAACGGAGCAGGGCTGGCCCGAGGCGACCGAGTAGGAGACTGCCGAAATTCAGGGAGGGTGTGCCTTCTCCCTTGCGATCCCTCACTCTGTCACTGCCTCACCGTTCTTCCAAACCAGTGGCAACAATGGGCCAGCATGGTTGGGTTTCCCGGTCAGGGAACCAAATGTGTTACGGAACCAGGCTGGAACACTGGCAGAAAAACCAAGCAGCACTTGGAGATCTTGGTAGATTGGAGATTTATTTAACACCGGCGGGCTCAGAGGAGACCGTTTCTCCAAAGATCTGAGCTCCGAATTCAAGTGGGAAGGGTAATTTATAGTTGTCAGCTTCCATATCTGTGGGGGTTTTCACACGTGCAGCAAAGGAAGAAGAATATGGAGGAGGGGTCTCTAAGCTAGAGACCAGAGTTTGTTTTAGCCCCATGGGCCATCTTTGGCATACTTTATTCACTTCTCCAACAAAACACGTAGTGAACTTCTGTGGAATTCATTCAAAGAGGTTTTCATGTTTTGTCTTTATTTATACCATGAATATTTATTAAATTTCTGAAGCAGAAATAAAAACATGAATAAGACAGCGTCTATTCACCCCAAATCCACAGTTGGATAGGAGAGAGATTTGCAAACCACCACAGCCTCAATTTAGTTGCTGCTGCTCCTTTTTCATAGGTAAACCCTTAAGGTCTCTGTTTAGTTTCAAGCATATCATCCGGTATGGCAGGCACATTTAGTTTGCTTCCTAGAGACCATTGCCAATTCCTTTCTTCTCTGGCCTACTTCCACTGTAGAGGCTGAAAAAGCCTGAGACTCACTTTCCTCTTCTCCCTTGTTAGTGAAATGTAGGGGAAATTTTTCTGAGGCTTCATGGAAAACCTGTACCTTCTGATAAAAGGAATAAAGTACATGAGGACAAAGATCTGTTTTGCTTAATTTCTGTCACATTCTGCATTTGAATGTTTTCGTTTTATTGTGATGCTTGAAACTGGGAAAGCTATGTTGCAGTCAGGAAGCAACCAGCCAATGGACCAAACTCCATATGCCAAGTATGGTCAAACATAACAATAGAAAAAGAGCCTAGATCTTTGGTGACGGGGTGAGCCACCAAACCAACTTGACACTGCTCTACCTTAAGTAGTTGACATCACTGTAGTTTTTTATTACTGTTGTTGATTTTGTCATTGCTGATTTTGTTGTTCCTTGCTGCCCGGAGCATTCCTCATTCATCAGTCTGGAAAGAGTTACTTTTGCCATTAACATTTCAGCTTTAGTGAGCTTAATTTCTCATACCTTGCAAGGCCAGAGCAAAAGAGGTACATTCTGACTGTGGTTAAGGGGTAGAATATGATAGAAGCAAAATAAAAAAATGATCACCGTGGTGAAGGACAGTTATCAGGCACTAGGGAAGAAAGTAGTACCATAAGGACAAAGAGAAGGAGAATAAGAGTGAATGCTGAATACACATTTTGTCCGCATAATTGCACCTGGTACAATCCTGAGTACATTAAAAAAGAATGATTTCACTAATGTGGAATTTAAGAAACAAAAGAAATGAACAAAGAAAAACAAACAAAAACCAAAAAAGCAGACTTAAATTTAGAGAACAAACTGGTGGTTGCCAGAGGGGGTGGCTGGAGGGATGGTTGAATTAAGTGAAGAGGATCAAAAGTACACTTATCTTGATAAGCACTGAGAAATGTGCAGAATTATTGAATCATTATATTGTACACCTCCAACTAATATAACACTGTATGTCAATTATACTTAAAAGATGTAAAGAAAACAAAAATGTAGTGTAAGTTTATAATTTATTCTTTACTATTTAATATCACAATTACATGCAGGTTTTTAATTCCACCCTTGATCCATCCTGTTGTATAGATAGTAGTTTGAATGATTAATTCAATGGAAATCAATTTTATGACTGCTCTTAAGTACAGATCATTAGAAAAGAATATCAGTTGTAAAAATAAAAGTGAGTGGTGACTTTTATTCATTGCTGTTTTGGGCTATTGATTATTCATGATAGCAACCTTTTTTTAAGTTTTTAAGAGGTTTTCACTCAATGCCTGTTTTAAATCCTTGAGGAATGCCATTTTAATGAGGTTGGAACTTCAAAAAGTTTAGATCACTTCTCGTTAGATTCAGTTATATGTACCTTTCTCTTGCCTTTCATCCTTTTCTCTACTTAAATACCAGTTAGGGCTTTGGCTGTCCTCTTGCTCTTGGATAAGCTATATGCTGGTGTGAGTTTCTGTTAATGCCTCTTCTACTGTATTTCTCACTTAGAGAAAACTTAACAAATGTAAATTTAAAAAAAATCACTATTTTCTGTTTATGTATTTTAAGGGATAATTATTTGCTCAAAATATTTTCAGAGGAACTGTTTTAGGTGGGAAGATTTTCAAATATCATTTGGTAACATTTGAATTACAACATTTCAGAAGCCTTAGTTAAAGCAGAGTAGGTCTTCATTGACTTTTCACTTCTGAAGCTTTTGTATATCCTTCCAGTTGTCAGAAGTTATATTTAGAATTTTGTTTATAACCAGGAGGTATGCAATGCTTTCCTGTAAGAAATTCAGACCAGTGTGTTGCCATTTTGGTGGCTCTGGTAGTGATTGAAATTACCTTAATGTGTGATGTGTATTTAGTTGGTCGTCATAAAGAATAGCTTGCTCAAGAATAGTTTTATTACAGAAGTTAATAATTCAACATGTACTGAATACTGACTTTTGACTAAAATAACTACTTTTTTCTGAGAGCTTTTTAGGGTATGAGAGTGTAAAAATATTTGGAAACATACCTTGATTTTGTGTGGTAATTTTCAGGTGTATTCAAGTTTTTGAATTGTTTAATTAGTGGTATACATGTGGATGTTGTGCATCCAACATGTAATACTAATTTTACTTTTATAACAATTACCAAAATGGACCCTGAGGTAAAGAGCCTGAGTAGAACAGTAACCATGGAAGAAATTAGAACAGGTAGAAATTGAGTGGATCTGAGCAGATAAACAGGTTTTCAAAGGAAAAAACAAGTTATGAATCCATAAAGTAAAAGAAAAGTCATTGTGAGTAATCAAAAATTTTCAAGTTTAGTACATCAGTATACACCAAAGAAAACGGCATCTAAGAGGTCCACTTCTCTTAACTTCTTACTAAGTAATTTCTTAGATGTGAAAATAAATGAAAACTCCGTGGCTTGGAGCTTTTAGAAATAAAGAGATTTGAAAGCTATTTAAGTGGTAGGATTTATAGATGTATTAGGTTTCTCTAGAGAGAACAAATAGGAGATTTTATATATATAGATGTGTGTGTGTATGTATGTATGTATGTGTATATATATGTGTGTGTGTGTGTATATATAATACACATATCTGTGTCTCCTATTCTGTCTCTATACACATATATGTATGTAAATATGTATTTTATTATATATGTGTGTATATGGTTTATTCTAAGGAACTGGTTCATGTGATTATGGGGCCCAAGAAGTCCAGACCCTGAAGAGCCAGTGATACCCTGAAGTTCCATTCTCAGTCCAAAGGCCTGAGAACCAGGAAAGCAGATGGTGTAAATTCCAGTCCAAGTGCAAAGGTAGAAGAATGCTTATGTTCTAGCTTGAAGAGTACTAGGCAGAAAGAATTCTTTCTTACACTGTCTCTTATTCTATTCAGTCCTTCAATCAATTGGATGTGGCTTACTCACCTTGGGAAGGGTTATCTGCTTTATTTAGTCTACCAATTCAAATGTTAATCTCATTCAGAAACCCTGCCCCATATTCATCCAGAATAATGTTTAACCACATATCCAGACACCTGTAGCTCAGTCAAGTTAACACTTAAAATTAACTGTCACATAGGACTTAGTAATTGATTGGTAAAGGAAAGTTTGAAATCTAAGTGAGATTCCAAGTTTCTGAATGGGGCAGCAGGGTTGATTCTATCACTGTCTTGCCTTCGTATCACTGATATCAAATCTACTTTAAGAGCCTAGGTGATATATGGATTCATTTCATTGGTAATTTTTGAATCATATGTATTAATAGCAAGAAAAAAATATATAATTTGAGGTTAGGAGAAGAATATTAGAAGAATGCTTTAATAGAATGTTTTATGTATTTTATGTAAATATTTTTTATGTATCTTACCAAACTATTCACTCATCCCTTCATTGTTAAATATTTATTGGGCACCTTATATGTGCTCAGCTCTGCCTTAGAACAAGACTCCCAATTAAAACATGAGTAAGACAATCTTCCCTCAAGGGAAAGATAGGTTGATTGGTCATTACAGTGTGGGGAAGTACAGATGAATAAGTACAGCATATTGTGGGAAGCACAGAGGAAAAACACGTAATCAGGGATAGATAAAGGTCCAGGGAATATTTTCTGGAAAGATACTAGGCAACCATAAGCAATGTTGCTATAATGTATATTGCAAGATGGGAATGGAGAGTGATGAGTATGAAAAGGTTAAGTAGGGGCTAGACTATGAATGTCTTGTTTAATATGTTAAGGAAATGTGACTTTGTTGTATAGGTGATAGGGACTCATTAAAGGGTTTTTAGAAGATGAGAGAAGAGTTAAAATGGGCAGGAATGGTCAAAGTTCCGTATAGGAAGATCTTCTGGTGTCTATGTAAATCACGTACTTGATGAAGACAGGATTAGACATAAGGGAATCAGGTCAATCTATTGGAGTAGTTTAGAATCAAAGAGGTAAAGGTTTGAATGAGGGAAGTGAGAACAGGAATAGAGATAGACCCTGGATTCAAGAAATGTTTAAATCATAGATTCGTAAAACCTAAGGACTGTTGGAAGGTGAAGGTCCAAGTGAGGCATAAGAATCAAGGATGAGTTTAGATTTCCACTTTGGATTAATTCAGTATTGTGATCTAAGATAGGGGAAATTGTGTCAGTCAGCTAATGTTTCATAACAAATTACTCTAGAACCCAGTGGCTTAACACAACAATATTCTTCCTCATTCTTCTGCCATTTGGTTAGGATTAATTGTTCTAGGCTGGGCTTGTCTGAACTTTGCTCCAAGTTGCAGATTGGGTCTGGATTTTGCTGACCCAACTCTCCTCTTTTTTGGACCTATAGGCTAGCCAAGGAATGTTCGTTTGATGGCAAAGGCAGAATCATAAAAGCCCATGTTCATTCACATGGTACATGTCAAACCCCTTGGCTGAGTTATATTTTTAAATATTCACTTGGTTAAAGCAACCTACATGAGTAAGACCAAAGTCAAGATGTGAGGAAGTATGCTCCATCTTTCGTGGAGGGAACTTCAAAGTCACGGCCAGAGGCATGGATAGAGGAATGAAGAATTGGGGCTGATAAATCAACACACTGATGCCTGTGTGGGTTATGGATATAAGGAGGACGAGACTGGAAGTTGGGACACTATTGCTGTATGTACATCAGAGGTGATGAGGCCAGGGCAGCAGCAATAGGAAAGGAAGAGAAATGGTAGATTCGAGAAATGTTCGAACACTGGAGATTGTTGTAACATGGAGGCCGGATTCAGTGGGAAGAGTCAAAGATGACTCTAGGCTTCTAGTTTGTCTGACTGAGATATACAAATGATAGTGATGGGTTCAGTTTAGAAAGCATTGGGTTTTAGGTAGGATGATTGTGTGCTTTATCATTCAAATCAGGATACTTTTGAAAATGTGAAAGATTGCTATTAATAATTATGCCACAAGGGAAAACCTTCCCTGAGACTGACTTCCAGAAAACTTGTTGATAATCATTCTGTAGTAAGTAATCAAGGTGAAGTGTTGTTGTTTTGTTTTGTTTTGTTTTGTTTTTAGCATCAAGTTGATACTTGAATGTGAAAGACCAGGGAGAAATCTGGTCTGGTCATAAAGACTTGGGATCACCAGCACATAGTGAAATGTTGGAAAGCCAGAGCCCAGTTGAAATCATCCAAAGGAACATATATAGAGTGAAGTGAATAGAATGAGGAGGATAAAAGGTTGCAGTAGATGATGGATGGGGAGCTTGAGAACAAGTAAGAATTGGCTTAAGTCAAAGGGGAGAATTGAAAGGATCAAATAATCATATCAGAACAGCCAGGGTCAGAGCTGGCTTTAGGGTACAACTTAAACCAGGAATTAGAACATGGTAAAGTTTTTTTTTTTTTTCTCTCAGACTATCTATCTATCTATCTATCTATCTACCTACCTACCTATATTGGCTTTTTATTTATTTTTTTCCCCATCAAGTTGGGTGAGCCTTTGAGGCTAGAGCCATGGTCTCAGGCAGCTTCAGGCTCATACTCCTTTAGCTCCAAAACCATAAAGAAAAGAGCTTTTCCTTGATAGCTCCAGATATGAAATAATCCTGGAGGAAGACTCTGATTGGCCTAGTAATAAGTCACGTGCTCATCCCTGTACCAATCAGTGTGGTCAGGTGCTATGATTGGCAGCCCTGCCATAAGCTCAAGGAAAGGGATGTTTTGTTACCAGAAGAATGAGGAAAGATGTACTGGGCAGAAAGAAACAACTGATGTCTTCCACAGTGGAGATGGGATAGTATTATAGAGACACAAAGGTCAAGGGAGCTGGAAGTCTTAAGAAAAAAGAAGTAAATATAACTTGAAGTGCAGTGAACAGGTACAAGAATACAAAGACTGACCTATTGTTTTTGACAATTGGGATTCATTATTGCAATTGCAGGAGAGCAGTGGGGGTAAAAGTCAGATTATAGCAAGTTGAGAAGTGACTGGGAGTTGGATTGGATTGAACACAGAAGGTATAGCCCAGCATTTCAGTAAATTTAATAAATGTGAAAAGAGACAAACTGCCCAGTAGATTGATGGCAGTGTATAGTGTTTTAGACTTGTTTATAGGCTACGGTTTAGTAATAATGCGTTAAACTGGATAGGTTCAAGTTAAGAAGAGCACACTTGCTGGAACAAGGCTGTGGAGGAGGGATGAGAGGATGAGGTCAGGGACAAAGAGGTGAAGAGACTAGATTTGAAAAGGAGGAAGGACATTTGATCCTCTGCACCTAGTGAGGAGGTGCAGCTGAGTATGGACACAGATAAGTTAAAAGAGGGAAGTACATTGAGAGCTGTGTTCTGAGAGGGAGGACATCAGAGCCTCAGTAGTGAGCATGAGAGGGGCACTGGAAAAGCCATTGGAGGTACTGGCTGCAGGAACTAACCCACGAGGAGGAAAAGAGTTCACAGGTGATTCTGAGGACTAGCTGATTTGCAGACCATGAGCTTGTCTTAGTACCAGTCTATAGGGCCAAGTGATTTTCTCCAGTTGTCCATGATGTGGACATGAAGAAGGCAGTTTGGTCCAGGGTTGGAACTTTAATGAAGTCACATAAATGGAGACAAGATGTTCTCAAGGAAACTTAGCAGTTTTAGAGGCAAATGCTAGGTCTTAGGAATAAACAAGAACAAGATGGGAGTTTTTGTTGTTGTTCTGGTGTTTTGTCATGGTAACTGTAGACCTCTCCACGAGACTGCATTGTAGTTTATCTTTGCTTTGAATTTCTGTTGTGAAGAGTTTGTAATTGTCAGACCATGGTGGGCTTAATTGAACCTTAGCAGATGTTTCACAATTTGCAAAGCTGATTTCATGTGGTGTTTCATGTTGTGTGATGTTTCTGATAGTTACCACCTTCCTCCCCAACCCCCACTACATACAGACAGGTGGACATTATAGCAGCATTATGTGCAAAGCCCTCTTGGTCAGTATCACTCTGAAGCTATTTGGAGTTGATCAAGTACAGGTAACCAGTTAAGTGTCAGGACCTAACTTCCGGTTTCCAAGTTTCAGGTCATTATGCCATATGAGAAAAAGAGGTTTATCAAAACTGTAACAAATAAACCTTTATTCAGTGATACTAAAAGTATTAGAGATCATTGAAACAAAGTCTTACCAGTAGCTGGAAATATTTTGTGGCATAACATAAAGAACATGGATTCCCTTGATAACAAATGCCATGTCCAGGGCGAATGAGTCTTCCCCTATCTGAAATTGGGGTTACAGCTTTTTCTTACATACTTCACAGTGTGGTTATAAAAAAAATCAAAGAGGGGAAGTAACAACCTTTTAAAATAGTAAATGAGATGGTAATTTATTGAGTAATATTTTTTTTGCTGACATCATTATATTCATTTGGCATCATATAGATTATTTTGAAACTATTGATTACATATTAGTCTCTTACCAGGAAGTTGGAGGAATAGTATAAATTGGTTACCCACTATATGTAACTTTGTTAAAAAATACCTTAATTTCTCCAGACTTCTTTTAATTTATTTAACAGATTTTAAGATTTGAGAGGCAAGGATTCAATCTATTTACTGTATTTGCAAAATTAGTGAGGTGGATGACTGGAATTATCTGTTAACACCATCTGTATCACTTTATCCTGGAAAATAATTAGTTTGACATCTTTTGTTTGTTTCTGTACTTACTGTTAGGATTAAGAGATGCTGGCCTCAAATGTTTTAAGTATTGGGGAATTGCTCATGTCTTCGTTGTTGAGACTAACGTTTAGCAGTAATTTCCTAACAGGTGTAAGGAAGGGCTTAGATTTTAAGTAAGTGAATTTATGATTACTTTTCCCCAAAGGATGCTATGAATTGGCTCAATGGCTACTTCTTCCCTAGGGACTTGAGTTCAAGGTCAGATTTTCTTAAGGACCCTTTCACTCTCCTGCACTGAGTCTCAAGGTTACAACCTGAGCATTGGTATGTTCTGGAGCTTCTTCTTTTAAAAAAAAAATTTTTTTTAATGTTTATTTATCTGTGTGAGAGAGAGAGACAGAGCACAAGTGGGGTGGGTTGGGGTGGAGGGAGAGAGGGAAACAGAGAATCCAAAGCAGGCTCCAGGCTCTGAGCTGTCAGCACAGAGCCCGACGCAGGGCTCAAACCCACGAACCGTGAGATCATGACCTGGGCCAAAGTCAGACGCTTAACTGACTGAGACACCCAGGTGCCCCTCTGGAACTTCTTGGTTGTCACCACAGTGTGGTTATGAGAGGAAGAGTAGACAAATGCAGAATTTAGTCATTTCCTTGTGGCCTGTTTCCCACGGTGAACCATATTAAAAATGAACACAGACACACATTGTGTTGATTCTCCCAAGCCAGTTCTGCTGGTTGAACTGTGTGGGAGAGGTACAAAATGTGACTGTGTGGAATAATCTTACAATTCCAAGTCAGACGTGTTATTTAATATATAGTCTTGGTTTAAGACCCAGAAGAAGAAATGATGTACTTGTAGCTAGAGAGCTCAGAGTTCCTGATTCTTGTTTATGCTCAGTATAATTTGGGGCACTTCCCTAAAAATCTGTTCTGAAATCAAGTCATTGTAAATGGAATAGAGAGATTTACTGTTAAAGTAAACCAAGTGTGAAACTTGTTATAATATATATAATCACTTAAGGTAAATGTCTAAATTTTTATATATCAGGTTTTCTTAAATTGAGATTTTTTTTCATTTAGATATGTAATTTTAACTTAAGGTACATCTATTTTTATTATATTTGAATTGGAGAATTTCTTTTATCTAAATAATGGTCCACTTTGTAAATTACAATGAGTTAGTGCTCATAAATTCCTTGTTTTTAACAATAGGTTTTCACTTTAGGACTATGTTGAAGGCTATTTACACTGAATTTATTCATAACCAGCTTTATGGTAATCTTGAATGCTGTTTTTCAAAGAAATGTTAACATCCTAAAGATTCAGTACCCTAAAATTTGCATTTTTTAAGAAAACCAGACAATCAAATAGTTTCTTCAGACGGAACCCATACATGATTGTTTTAGAAAAGCAACTTCATTGAAGCATACTTTACATACAGTAAAATTCACCAGTTTAAATTGTACAGTTTGATGAGTTTCAACAAGTGTATTTAGTTATTTAATCAGCACAAACAAGATATAGAACATGTCCATTACTTCAGAAAAGTCCTTCCTGCCAATTTGCATCAGATCCCCTCCCCCTAGCCCCTGGTAACTACTGATTTGCTTTCTCTCGTAAGTTTGCCTTTTCTAGAATTTGATAGACATGGAATCACACTGTATGTGATTTTTTGTGTCTGACTTCTTTCACTTTATATGCTTTTGAGATTCATCCTTACTGTTACTTGTATAAGTGGTTTGTTCCTCTTCATTGCTGAGTAGTATTCCATTGTACAGATCTATCACAGTATGTTTCTCCATCGGTAGAGGGACATTTGGGATGTTCCCAGGTTGGGGCTATTATGAATAAAGCTGTTATGATAATTTGAATATAAGTATTTCTGTGGACATATATTTTCATTTCTCTTAGCCAAATACCTCCTAGTGGGATTCTATGTCTTATGGTACTGTAAGGCTGAGCATTAAAAGCCCAATTGTTTTTCAAAGTAGCTGTACCATTTTTAATTCCCAGCAGCAAAGTGTGAGAATTCAATTGCTAACATATGGTATTGTCAGACTTTTTAATTTTAACCATTCCTGTAGGTTTGTGGGAGGATCATATTATAGTTTTAATTTGTTTTTCCACAGTGAATAATGGTGTTAAACATGTTACCTTGTGCTTATTGGCTGTACATAGAGCTTTGGTGAAGCATTTGTTCAAATCTTTTGCCCATTTTAAAAAGTTAGTTGGTTGTTTTTTAAAACATGTTTTGGATATGAATCCTTTATAAGCTAAGTGTTTTGCAAATATTTTCTTCCAATGTGGCTTGCTTTTTCATTTTCTTAAAAGTATCTTCCTAAGACTAGAAATGTTAGCATTTGATCAATGTTTTTTCATTTTGTGGTTCATGCTTTTCATGCCCTAAGAACTCTTTGCCTAACTCAAGGTCACAAAGATTTTCTTTGATGTGTTTTTCCAGAAGCATTATAATTTTAGCACTCATATTTAGGACTATTACCCATTTCCAGTTAATTTTTATATATGGCATAGTGTGAAGTTTGAGATTAATTTTTTTCCAATATGGGTATATAATTGTTTAAGCACCATTGTTGAAGACTATCCTTTTCCCACTGAATTATCATGGCACATTTGTTGAAAAGCAGTTGAGTGTGCATGTGCGTGCATGTGTTTGTGTGTGTTGGGGGATTCTGTTTCTGGACTCTCTAGATCCCTAGTGTTTCTGAGCTGTGAAAACTTTGTAAATATCTCATCTTCACCATGTTGTTGACTCTGTTCTCTATGCTGAGTCTGTATCTCATGTATATTTCTGTCATTGAATCATTTGTTTGCATAGTTATCTTTCCTAGTAACCTGTGAGCTTCTTGAGGGCAAGGACGGTGTCCTCTTCTTCGGTGTTCTCACATGCTAACATTGGGCACGTAATAGGTATCTCGATGTGGTTGTCGGATTAAAATAAACAGAATATGAGTGTAATTTTTACCTATATGAGTGTAATTGGTGTTATTATTTTTTTAATCTAAACAAATATTCTCACTTCGTTAGTTGTCTAGAATTGATACGTAGCACCAGTGTCCGTGTTTTTCCTGACATCATGTACAGCTTAATTTTGACCCGTCGGTTGAGGTTTTCTTCTTAGAATCTGTTCTTTGTCCTGATAATAAAAACAAGTCATAACTGTTAGTATATGTCAGTCACTGTACTAACTGCCAACATGTCTTCTCTCATGTAATGTTCAGAACAAACCTGTGAGGTGGTTATTATCATTATGTTTATTGTATACAGGAGGGATCAGAAATAAGAAGGTAATTAACTTACTCAAGGTCACATACAGGATCAGTGGCAGAGAAGATGCAGGTATCTCTTAAACACCACACTGTAATCATTGCCTGGCTTCATCCAGGAAGGTTCAGTTGTAAATTAACTTTCATCTGAATTAAGTGTTGCCAGTCCTCAGGGCCTGAAATATGGCACAGTTTCCTTGATAAAAAATAAGGTGCTGAATTTATTGTCATTGAATATACATGCAGTTATTTTCTCAGGCAAAGTTAGTCATTTCAGATCATATTTCTCAGTAAGTAATATCAAATGTCTTTTACAACTTGCTCAAGATATGACAAAGTGTTATGATGTGATATTTAGCCTGATACTTCCCCTTTAAAAAGACATTCCTTTGGGCGTGAAAGCTGTTTGTCCTCCTGATTCTGGTTTGAAATACAAATGCCACCGGGCCAAGTCCCTCCTAATCAACTAATTGCTTACCTTAGACTTTATTAACCGAAACTAGAAGTGGGATATGCATCTGTGTGGAGAGTGGCGCACTTTGGGAAGGATGGATCTTACAAAGAAATAAAAGAAGCCTTAAAGTATTTGTAGTGTGTATGCCCCATTTTCCCAACTCTAATCCAAGTCCAAATCCCAACCCTTGCCACTCCAATTTTTCTGCTAGGCATGAGTTTCAAGGCAATGTCATCTAATCCCAGGACTGGTGCTCCTTCCCCCATCTCTAATTTGAGAAGTTCTTGAATCTTTCTCCCCTTCTCAATATGCCGCCCATCACCTTTGAGAATTTCTCAGCACCTTTACCTCACCAGTCTCTGAAGTCTGGCTTTGTGGTATCGCGTTTGTTCTAATACTTACGATGGTAGTATTAGGACTATCCAAAGCTAACTAAATAAGTGTTCACCATCTTCTATTAGCCTCATATTACATTTATCTTCTTTAATCCTTAAAACTCTGTGAAGCGAGCTCTAGTAAGACCTTCATTTTATACGTTTGAGAAATTTGAGCCTTACATGGTTACATGTCTTGCCAAAGGTCGCAGAGCCCTTAAGTGGTGGAGACAGGGCACGAACCTAGCTTTCTTTGTTGGAGGAATGAGTACTTTTAATCACTACCTCATAATGTCTCACAGAAACCTCCAGTAAAAGGCCCCAGAAATGGATCTGGGACCAGTGTTTGAGCCAAACAGAGCATAGCATTATAATAATCATAACTTACCAGAATGTATCATCCATTCTTGTTCATAAAATACTATTATATTCATTATCTGGATATGATTTATATGCTGATATTGTTTTTTTAATGAAGTTACATTTGCAGCTTAGCAGTGACGTTAGGAAGACACTGGGGAATTAAGGAAGTATCTTCTGCAAGAGCTAGAAGAGGAAGCTGATAAGATGACCTTGGGTTGAGTGACAAGATCAGTTTCCTTGCAATTACTTTGATGGGATATCTCCCTGCCTTGATTTGAAATGACTCTACTCAGCTTTTTGACTAAATGATAGCAGAGGGAACTTGAGAGATAATAATTTAATTAAATTTATTTCTAGCCTTTCTGATTCCAAATGTGTCAGTTGATTTAGAAAGTTTTGTCTGGGACAGATTCTCATGTCCCAGCACATTTGTATGGTTCCACCTGAAGGTTAAAGGATGAAGTGGATGGTCTGTGACAGGACTAAGATTCAAAACAAAACACTGCTAATCATTTAGAAGTCCTGTGTTCTAACCCTGACCCTTCATTACCTACCTCTGTCAGCTGCAGCGAGTGTATCTCTGAACCTCACTTTCCTCACCTACTAAAAAGATGATTAGGTAATAACTAAAGGCCCTTCTACCTCTAAAATGTTTTGAGTTCTAATATATTCCTAGTGTTTTCTAAAGTTACCTAATCTTTATTTGTAGTAGATGCCTTACAACAGTACAACAGTGCTGAAGAATACTGTAGAACAGTGATTCTCAAACGTGTTGGCCTTGGACCTGTTCAACGTTATTGAGGACCTCGAAAAGCTTTTGTTTATGTGGGTTCTATCCATCAATATTTACCAGATTAGAAATTAAAGCTGAGAAAAATTTTAAACATAAGAACACAAAAACACCTGTTCCCTTAGCTGTCAGAGTGATGGCAGCATTGCAGGTCATATGGCCTCTGGAAAATTCCACTGTACACTTGTGAGAAAATGAGGGTAAAAAGCAAATAAAATCTTGGTAGTATTATGAAAGTAGTTTTGACCTCACAGACTTGGGGGTTTGGGGGATCTTTGAGGGTTTTTGGATCACATTTTGAGAAATGCTGCCATAGAACTTGTGTATTTAATTTCTTTATGAATGAAAGCAGATTGATGTTTAGATAATCCAGTTTGCTATATCTGCCCCACATCCATTCCTGGAAATTTTCCTCAGTTGTGGGTTAATGTATTAACAGAACAGGCTTTGTTCAAGAACTATTTTATAACACTGCTATTCACTTATTCTCCTCCTCTGAACATGAGAATCCAGACCTCAGTTGTTGGTTGGATCCAAAGGTGGAGATATTTTGTTTGTTAATACTTAGAAGAGTTCCTTTAAGATTTTGTAATAATAACTGAAGGATTAACTTGAAAAAGATTATCCCACACACTGTGGGATAAACAAAATAGTACACACTAAATAATTTGAGAAAAATGTAGATACAACAAATTAGATATAATATAGAGTATGGTTCTAGTATTAACTTCCAGTTATACTGTACTAGAAATGGGTGAAACCAACAGAATATAAGAAAAATGTCACTTTGTTTCATCCTAGGATTTTCTTCTCTTTTAATCATCTAAGCTCTAAATCATCTACTAATCCTGTGCTGTGAATACCCCCACCCCCCCTCATTGGACTGTTCACTTTTGCATATAAAGGGTTTTCTATCAGTTTGAGAGGATTCTCGTTCTTTGTAACTGTAATTTCAAACTTGAATTCCAGAGTTTTCTCCAACTGTAATTTTATTGTTCTATGTTTTTCTTAATATACTATTATGCAAATTTGTTAATGTTTAAATGTAGTGAAGCTCACTGCCCTTCAAAATTAGGTGCGGTGGGTTACTGGGGAATGACCTCCACTCTAATGGGATGGTAGAGAGGTATAATGGTACATCATGGCTTTTTGTTGGATAAAAGCACTCTGAATATCCCTGATAAAAAGGCTTCTCCAATGCTGAGTCAGTGCTGTTAATTTCTTTGTCATATTATTATCCTTCCTTAGTGGATATTATTAATGACCCATAGCACCTCAATACCTACCATTATTCCTCTACAGGCCACAGGTTTCTTACTATAAGCATGTGTGATTCTCTGGGAGCTTTTTCTGGCTATAGATAGATGTATGGTTTGGAGTATAGCAATAGCCAAAAAAAAATCTCTACAGACTTAAAGCCCACAGAAGCAGCTCTACCAATGATGGGTAGGCGTTGGTGCATAATACCTCAGCTCCCTCACTTTCTGTTGAGACAATCCTGAGTCATTTTCTGGATGGTGTCCTATATATCTCCAATGGAATTGAGCCCCAGTTGCCCATAGCAGAAGCCAGCTCATTAATGTACCTTGTATTGGTTTTCTTCCCTTCTCTGACTCACTCCTGGCGTTCCCCTGGATCACCTCCCAATTTAACTCAAAACCATGTCTCAGATTCTGCCTTGAGGTAATCCTAAACTAAGATGCACCACCCCAAACCTGTGGTTTTCTCTCTTTAGTGTTTGATGTCCACTTATGGACTATCCACATCAATAGTTCTTGCTCCATATAGCACTAGTTAGCACTAAATCCAGGGCTGATCACCGTTCCATGATAGCAGCTGGAGCTTATAGTTAGTGATGTCCTGGTAAATGTTTAACAACCTGCTCTCCCCATAAACTCCCTCATTTGTAGCTTTTGTTGATTACTGTGGCATACATAATCCCACTATGGCTGATTTCAAGCTACCAATATGTCACTGAATGTGAGGTTGAGAAGAGATGTGCAGAGTTGACTCTAGTGGGTCCATAAAAGCTGGGTTTAGCACATCATTGCTTACTGGGGTAAACTGTCATGAAATGGGGTGCCTCAAAGATGAGTATTTGACAGAATTTTTTAATGCTAGAGTGTAAATATCAGTGTACTCCTCAGGGTATAGATGAGGACTCTGAAGGCCAGGGGAGGAAGGGATCTGTCCATTATCTAACACAGACAAAAAATCAGGGCTTTGTGGTTTTCGTCCATTGGTGCAGATGACAAGGAGCAGAGAGTTGGGGTCATAAGGGATAACAAAAAAGATCCGGTTCTCCAAGTTCAGTGATAACGGTGAAATGTGTGTTGAGGGTGTAGGATCAACTAGGAGATAGGGTTAGGTAATGAAAAATGTGACTGGTGCCTTAATAGGCTGTTTTTCTACTTTCTATACTTCAGCAGGTATTTACTGATTGCTTCTGATATGCCTGGAATGATGTTAGGTACTGGGAATTCAACACTGAACAAAAGAAAACAGTTCCTGTTCTCCTACAGTTTAGTAACAATAAAGATGTTAAACTAGTAACCACAAGTATAATAAATATTAAGAAAAGAGAAATACAAGATGTTCTGTATTAACAGAGACCTAACCTAGTCTAGAACTTCAGAGGAGGAGGGTTCTTGGGAGAGCTAACAGAATAGAAAGACTGATTTGCAGAGCTGGATTAAGGGCAGAAAAACAACACTGGAAATATGACGAGATAAAGAAGATTAAAAGAATGCTCATATTACTGTATATGATTGTAAGGAATATTTAATTTGCTATTTGGTATGGGGTAGGTTTGGGGAGTGAGAGATGGGGAGTCATTGACTGGATTTAACCAGGGAAACAGCATGCTTTCATTTATGTTTTCAGAAGGATCCATCATGACTGTGGAGTAGAAAAGGATCCAAGCTTGGACTAAACCAGGAGAGTCACTTTGGTATCATTAGGATCCCACAAATATTGATGGCAGTGATCATTCCAGTAATTCCATAATGCTTTGGTGGTTTAGCTTAGCAATTTGATCGGTAGATATAACGTGAATAAAATCTTTGTAGTACCCTAGTAGGTATCTGGCCATAGAACCTGTAATTTTTTAAAAAATAGTAAAAATGCTAGACATTGTTCTAAGTGCTTTAAAAATATTCACTCATATGAGGACTTTAAGATACAAAACAGATGAACATAAGGGAAGCAAAAATGATATAAAAACAGGGAGGGGGACAAAACATAAGAGACTCTTAAATATGCATAAAAACAGGGTTACTGGAGGGGTTGTGGGAGGGGGGATAGGCTAAATGGGTAAGGGGCATTAAGGAATCTACTCCTGAAATCATTGTTTCACTGTATGCTAATGAATTTGGATGTAAATTAAAAATAATAAGTTAAAAAAATTAACTCATTTAATATGCACAACAACCCTACAATATAAGATCTCTACTTTTCCTTATTTTAATAAACTAAAGCACAGAGAAGTAACTTATGCAAGCTTACCTAGATAATAAGTGGTAGAGATAGTA
Source organism: Panthera pardus (assembly GCF_024362965.1). NCBI lineage: Eukaryota > Metazoa > Chordata > Mammalia > Carnivora > Felidae > Panthera > Panthera pardus. The sequence continues at coordinate 92,000,438 of NW_026526843.1, read as the reverse complement.
TTCAAACCTGAGCCTTCTCATTCCAGTGTCTGAATATTCTCCACTGTGCCATAATCACTTTTGGTATTTTACCATCTATGTAGGTAATTAGTTGTAACAAATTCAACAATTCTGTTCCCTTACTGAAATTCTCTTCAGCTCTGTTATTTGCCAGTTTGACTATAGTTGTTTTATTTTTTTAAATGTTTACTTTTGAGAGAGAGAGAGAGAGCAAGCAAGCGAGCGCATAAGCAGGGGAGGGACAGAGAGAGAGAGAGGGAGACACAGAATCCGAAGCAGGCTCCAGGCTCTGAGCTGTCAGCGCAGAGCCGGATATGGGACTGGAGCCCACAAACTGTGAGATCACGACCTGAGCTGAGGTTGTATGCTTAACTGAATGAGCCACCCAGGCGCTCCTGACTATAGTTGTTTTATAACTGTGTTACTTGGCTGAAATAATTGAACCTCTTATTCAGATAATCAGAGTCAAATACTCTTTTTTCCTCTCTTATGTAACAAACACATATGTGATACTTATTATGGAGCAAGCCCTGTTGTAAATTCTCCACAAATACTAACTCATTGTACCTCAAGAGGCTTATAATATCATGTCCATTTTACAAGTGGAGAAACTGAGACATCAGGAGTTTAAATAATAAGGCCAAGGTCCCATAACTAATAGGCTAATTGGGGATAAAACCTAGGCAATCTGGCTTACATGGATTTCTTTTAACCTCTAGACTGCAGTTTTTCTTACCCAGAACAGTTAATGCAGCCTAATCCTAAACAAGTTTGATTGTTGAATGGTGAGAATGGGTGTTTGACCTTTCTAGACAAAATACTTTGAATTCTTCTAATCTTTCCTGATGGTACATTTTGGCACTTAGGTACACTGGTATTTTCAGTTTGAGATAACAAAGACGTTAATGAAGTGAAATCAATATTCTGAACTTTTAATATAAACTATTTGAAAGTTAATTCTATAGCCTATAATTTTTTTAAACTTCCCAGAGACCCCAGGATGGAGGAACCATTATAAATGCTCCATAATTTGCTTCTTGATTGATTGATATGTCTTTGATTTGCATATTAGAACTGATATACTGACAGCCTGCCTAATTTGAAGTCCTATCACATGAATAACAATAAAACCTCCATTTTTTATTAGATATATCTAAATATGAATTGCAATGACTTTTATTAAAATTCTTTTCATATCAAGTAAATATGCTAGAGAATAGACATCATCTTTTAAAGATTTGTATTTAGGGGCGCCTGGGTGGCTCAGTCAGTTAAGCGTCCGACTTCAGCTCAGGTCATGATCTTGCGGTTTGTGAGTTCGAGCCCCTGACTATAGTTGTTTTATATAGTGTCGGGCTCTGTGCTGACAGCTCAGAGCCTGGAGCCAGCTTCAGATTCGGTGTCTCCCTCCCCCTCTGCCCCTCCCCTGCTCACTCTCTGACTCTCTCTGACTTTCAATAATAAATAAACATTTTTAAAAAATTTAAAGATTTGTATTTAACTTTTGAATGGAGCTATAATAGTTTATAGTTAAGGAAAATCATTTACCAGTGTCATCCATCAAATTAGCTCTTCATCATTATTATTTCTTGAACAAATAAATATGTGAAACAAGTGTCTGTGTCTTGATTGGTTCAGGTAATAATATCACTTTAAATAATATATGTAGTTTGGGAAACATACTTAGATGCATAATCTCTTTTGAGCTTTTCTGACTTTCTGTACTGCTTTCACTTCACTGACGTAGTCTTTCCTATCTCAAACTGAAACTCCAGGCATTGCCGCAATAACCAGAGGGGACGTGACGCGGGGGTGTACTGTAAATATGTCAGGTTGAGCTTCAACTCAGTAAAATGCAACCCTCTAAGTGCTATCATAAAGGATAGCATGACTCATAGTATTTTTACAGGTGACTAATGCTTCACAGATGTGTGATTGTTTGGTGATTACAATGACAAAGAATGACTTTGCCCCTTTCCTGAATTTAATGTACCTCTTCCTTCTCCCTACTCCCCTTGACCTTGATAATAAGATCTACTTTGACTTTATAACTGTTTTCATTATCCACATTCTTAAAATGGCCTCCTGGCTGGCTTTTATTTTTCCTGTGGTTATTGTTGAACTACCCAGTGGAAAAAAACAAGCTGCTTGAATTGAAGAACCATCCAAATCTTTGGGGGAAAGGCACCCAACTGAGATCTCCTGGGTCATTTAATTATTTAGCCAACAGTATTGAGAGCACCGTAAATTCTTGGCATTGGGCTTGGCGTTAGATATTCAAAGATGAGTAACATTGATCCAACCTCAAAGGGCTCTTGGTCTTTGGGAGTATGTGAAACCAGAGTGAGAAGTTCTTGAAATTGATATCTGGCTGTTTTACTCATCAGCTGTCTTTCATGCAGAAACTGAGCAGTAAGAGAATTAATAGTTATTAAATATTTAATATAAACTACACACTTGATATGTATTCTTATTTAATTTTTTCCTACTTTGTCAAGAAAAGTATAAATATGCAAATTTCACAGATGAGGAAACTTAGAAAGGTTGCAGCAACTGAGATTTAAAAAGTATAGAAATTCCATCAGTGGAACAAATGCTATTTGTACCCTAGATGAGCATATAACATCTTATGAACATCTATATGCTAGGATGTGAGTTGGGAAAATGCATAGCATCTGAAAGTTGGAACTTTAATGACCTTAAGTTCCTTTTATATTAGTACAGTTTACATCATCTTCCATTTCGAGGCAGAGAGTCAACTATTTCTAGCAGTTCCAGTGACAGGAAATGCATGTAATATTTGAGATAGTGCATCTCATTTTTGAACTGTCACAGTAATAATGAGCAAACATCTAAGTCATAATGAGGAAACATCTAATACCTGTGATTTCTACTTAGGGATCCCAGTTCTGTCACTAAAGAAACATAAACTTTCCTAATTAAGCAAATCCTTTTTGTGTATGTCCTAAGCGTGAATTGAACACAATTCTTGGCTTTCACAGGAAGAAAACCTGCTGGTTGTCTAGATTTGCAGTATTTTGGCTCCTGAGATAGTTTTTTTTTCTTATTATGCCTTGTGAACTTGTTTAATGTCAGTAGATCCCAATCTACTTTTAGCATGCTGACAAGGATCACATTTCTAAGCCTGGGCTAAGGATGAAATCCTTGAGATATTTTTAACAGGGTCATGACTGATGCTTTAGGAGATCTCTCATTAGCCAGGCTATTGGGACTCTGGAGGGAACTTACCACTCTGACCTTGATACAGGAAACACGAACATTTTATGATATTCCTTCTCCATGTGTTGACTTGGTTAAACACAGAATGCTATGGGAACAATTAGGAGGGCAGTTGGCTCACATTTGGTGGGAAACATTTTCCAGGATCAGCAGATATTAGAACTAATTTTAAAAGAGGAAGAGTTAGGGGCACCTGGGTGGCTCAGTCGGTTAAGCGTCTGACTTTGGCTCAGCTCATGGTCTCGCGGTTTGTGAGTTCGAGCCCCACCTTGGGCTCTGTGCTGACAGCCTGAAGCCTGCTTTGGATTCTGTGTCTCCCTCTCTCTCTGCCCTACCCCCACTTGCTCTCTGTTTCTGTCTCTCAAAGATGAATAAATGTTAAAAAAATAAAAATAAAATAAAATAAATAGGAAGAGTTAGCCAGGCAAAGTTGGCTAGTTGGAGTGAGGGATAGGGCATGTCCTAAGAGAATGAACACTGTACGATGACACTGAGGCATGAGAGAACATGACATGTTTGAGCAGTTGCAAAGGATTCAAGAAGACTTTTGAGTTTAATGTTTAATTTAACTTTATAATTGATGTTCAATAAACTATCCATTTAAAGTATGTAATTCATAAAATTTTTTATTAGTATTATATGATTTATAACATAATGCACATATTTTATTGTACGGGTCTTGGGGTTTTTTTTTTTAAATTGTGGAATAAAGTACATACCATGAAATTTACCATGTTAATTATTTTAAAGTGTGTGTTAATGTTAAGTATATTCACACTGTGGTGCCCAGTGTCTCTTGAATAATAGTAACCCACACTCATTTAATCATAAGACTTTGACAAGAAAAATAATGTAATATTACCCTTTATATTTTCATAACACTTGTATTGAAAATATATTGGCAATGAGGACATTGATCAAATGGCACTCATACATTGTAATCATTTAAGCAAATTTATTTTTCTCTATCACCATCCCACTAAACTCAATGGAAATATAAGCATACCTCAGAGATATTGGGAGTTCAGTTCTAGACCACCACAGTAAAGTGAATATCATAGTAAAGTGGGTCAAATTAATTTATTGTTTTCCCAGTGGATATAGAAGTTATGTTTAGGGGCATCTGGGTGGCTCAGTTGGTCAAGCGTCCGACTTCGGCTCAGGTCATGATCTCGCAGTTCCTGGGTTCAAGCCCCGCCTCGGGCTCTGTACTGATAGCTTGGAGCCTGGAGCCTGCTTCAGATTCTATCTCCCTCTCTCTCTGCCCCTCCCCTGCTCACACTTTGTCTCTGTCTCTCAACAATAAATAAAAAAAATTTTTAAGAGGTAATGTTTACCCTGTACTGTGATTTATCAAGTGTGCAGTACCATTATGTGTAAGAATACAGTGTATATGCCTTAGTTTAAAAAATACTTTATTGCTAGACAATGCTAACCATCATCTGATCTTTCAGTGAGTCATCTTTTTGCAAGTAGTGGGTCTTGCCTCAATATTGATGGCTGCTGACTGGTAAGGCTGGTGCTTGTTGAAGGTGGGGGCAACTGTGGCAATTTCTTAAAATAAGACAACAATGAAGTGTGCCGCATCGATCAACTCTTCCTTTCGTGAATGATTTCTCTGTATCACGTGATGTTCTTTGATAGCATTTTATCTACAGAATTTCTTTCAAATTGGAGTCATTGCCCTCAAACTCTACCACTGCTTTATCACGTCAGTTTATGTAATACTCTAAATCATTTGTTGTCATTTCAGTATCTTCACAGCATCTTCAGATTTTTTCTCAAGAAACCAGTTTCTTTGCTCATCCATAAGAAGCAACTCCTGATTCATTAAAGTTTTATCATGAAATTGAAGCAGTCCAGTCCCATCTTCAGGCTCTAGTCCTAATTCCACTTCTCTTGGTGTTTCCCTCACATCTGCACTTACTTCCTCCGCTGAAGTCTTGAGCTTCTCCAAGTCATCTATGAGGTTTGGAATCAACTTCTTCTGAACTCCTGTTCATGCTGATATTTTGACCTCTTTCTATGAATCTTTGCTGTTCTTCATGGCATATAGAATGGCAAATTCTTTCCAGAAGGTTTTCAACGGATTTTGCCCAGATCCAACAGAGAAGTCACTATCTATGGCAGCTATAACCTTACAAAATGTATTCCTTAAATGATAAGACTTGGAAGTTAAAATTACTCCTTGATCCATGGGTTTGAAGAATGGGTGTCGTGTGATCTGGCATAGAAACATTAATCTTGTTGTATGTCTCCACCAGAGCCTTTGGGTGACCAGGCGCATTGTCAATGCACGGTCATATTTTGAAAGGAATCCGCCCCCCCCCACCCCCCGCATTAGGTCCCAACAGTGGGCTTCAAATATTCAATAAACCATGTGTAAACAAATGTGTTGTCATCCAGGCTTTGTTCCATTCACAGAGTAAACTGAGAGCAGATTTAGCATAATCCGTAAGTGCTCTAGGGTATTTGGAATGGTAAATGAGCAGTGGCTTCAACTTAAAGCCACCAGCTGTATTAAGCCCCTAAGGAGAGTCAGCCTGGCCTTTAAAGCTTTGAAGGCAGGCATTGACTTCTCCTCTCTAGCTCTGAAAAGTCCTAGATGACACCTTCCAATTTCATCTATGTTGAAAATCCATTGTTCAGTGCAGCCACCTTCATTGATTATCTAAGCTAGGTCCTCTGGATACCTTGCTTGCTGCTTCATCATGCACTTTTATGCTCTGGAGATGGCTTTTCTTAAACCTCATGAGCCAAACTCGGTTTGCTTCCAGCTTTTCTTCTGCAGCTTCCTCCCCTCTCTCAGCCGTCATAAGACTGGAGAAGGTTAAGGCCTTGTTCTGGATTAGGCTTTGGATTAAAGGAATATTGTGGCTTGGATCTATACCGCTGAAACTTTCTCGACATCAGCAAGAAGGCAGTTTCACTTTCTTATCATTTGTGCATTCACTGGAGGAGCACTTGTAATTTCCTTCAAGACCTCTTCCTTTGCATTCACGACTTGGCTAACTTCTTGGCACAAAAGGCCTAGCTCTCAGCCTCTCTTGGCTTTTGACAGGCCTCCCTCGCTAAGCTTATAATCATTTCTCACTTTTGATTGAAACTCAGAGACGTGAAACTCTTTCTTTCACTTGAACACACAGAGGCCACTGTCGGAGTATTGATTGGCCTAATTTTAATTTCTATATGGTTGCGTGTCGATGGAGTAGTAAGAACACACACACACAACATTTATCGACTAAGTTTGCCATCTTATATGGCTGTAGTTTGTAGCACCCAAAACAATCGCAATAGTAACATCAGAGATTGCTGACCACAGAGCACTATAACAAATATAAAAATAATGAAAAAGTCTGAAATATTGTGAGAATTAACAGAATGTGACACAGGACACGAAATGAGCAAGTGCTTTTGGAAAAATGGCACTGATAGACTTGATCAACCTAGGGCTGCCAAAAACCTTCAATTTGTGAAAACACTTATCTACAAAGTGCAGTAAAGTGAAGTGCAATAAAAGAAAGTATGCTGGTATTATTTTTCCTTGTCCCAAATGAAGTCTGAACGGGCTTCACATCCTTTTTCATCACTTAGAGAAAACAGAAAATCTTGCGGTCACTACGAGGCCGTGGATGCAGAATAATTTAATAAATTATTTGTGTCCAAGAAATTAGCAAGTAGGGCAGTCCATAATTAAAATGTAATTCCTTTGATTCTGCGTGTGATATTCTTTCCGACACACTTTCCTAACAATATATGGCTCTGAGGATAATTCTGAAAAAATGAGCAATAAGCAAAGGTGGTTGTCTCTGGCCTCTGAAGATGGTTCTTGTTGGTTGGGGAAGGATTTAAGGAGTTTATTTTTATCGCTGCATAAAATTTCATGATATAAGCATAGTAGTTTTTAATCACTATTTTTGAAAAACTAATTACTGTGTTGTTTCAAATATTTTGCCACATCAAAAAATGTTGCAGCAAACATATTTTTTGCTTAGATCTTATACCTGTGTGTAGGAGTTTCTTAGATAATTGATCACAGAGTTAAAATCCTGGGTCACAGGGGATGAAAATCTTCAGCATTTAAGATATTGCCAGGGTGCCTGGGTGACTCAGTAGGTTGAGCGTCCGATTCTTGATTTCAGCTCAGGTCATGATCTCACAGTCGTGAAATCAAGTCCCGCATCAGGCTCTTTGCTGAGCCTGAAAACTGCTTAAGATTCTCTTTTTCTCCTCCTCCCCCACCCCCATCTGTCTCCCTCTCTATCAACAATAAATAAATAGAGGCATGTGGGTGGCTCAGTTGGTTAAGCGTCTGACTTCAGCTCAGGTCATGACCTCGTGGTTTGTGAGTTCGAGTCCTGCGTCGGGCTCTGTGCTGGCAGCTCGGAGCCTGGAGCCTGCTTCAGATTCTGTGTCTCCCTCTCCCACTCGTGCTCTGTCTGTGTCAAAGATAAATGAACATTAAAAAAAGAATACATACATACATAAAGTGTCAGTGCTTTAAAAAAATATTGCCAAATTGCTTTTTAGGAGTCTGTTACTATCTTTAAAAAACCCTTTAAATGTTCACTAATCTGATGGGTATGGAATTGTACTTCATAGTCCTTTTAGTTTGCATTTCACTGATTGTGACTGATATATTAGCTCAGGCTGCCATAGCAAAATACCACAGACTGGGTGGCTTAAACAACAGAAAGTTATTTCTCACAGTTCTGGAGGCCGAAAGTCTGAGATCAGGGTGCCAGCATGGTCAGTTTTGGTGAGAGCTTGCAGATGGCCGCCTTCTTAGTGTGTCCTCACATGGCAGGGAGAAAGAGAACAAGCAAGCTCTCTGGTGTATCTTTTTATAAGGGCACTAATCCCATCATGACGACCCCACCTTCATGACCTCATCTAACTCTAATTACCTCCCAAAGGCCCCATCTCCAAATACCATCATATCCGGGACTAGGACTTCAACAAAAGACAATTCAAAAGGGTTTGATCCATGTATACACCCATGAAACCACTGCCACAATGAATTTACAGACTATTTCCAGTTTCCTAGGGCCCCTTGTAGTCTATCCCTCCCTCCACCCCTGGCCCCAGGACAAAGATGATCTACTTTCTATCTCTGTGGATTAATTTGCCTTTTCCCAAATTTTATATAAATGGAATCCTACAACATGTACAGCTCTGTGTCTGGCTTCTTTCACTAGGCAAAATGATTTTTTGAGATTTATTCATATTGTTGTATGTATCAGTAATCTGTTCCCTTTTAATTGCTGAGTAGTATTTCATTATATGGATATTCTGCATGTTGTTTATCCATTCACTGGTTAACAGATAGTCACATTATTTTCACTTTGGGACTATTGTGACTAAAACTGGTATGAGCTTTCATGAACAGGTCTTTTTGAGGTCGTATGTTTGCATTTCTCTTTGGAAAATCCATAGGAGTGGAATGGCTTCCCAGTAGCAGTGTATAACAGTTCCAGTGTTTCCCCACCCTTTCCAACACATCATATTATTGTTGCTGTTGACTTGTTATTGTAGTCATCCTAGTGGTTATATAGTAGTATCTCATTGTAGTTCAATTTGCATTTCCCTAAAATGCTGGATATATTATAAAGATTCTAGATATGTTTTCATGTGCTTATTGGTCAATTATGTATCTTCTTTTTAAAAGTTCTTGTTCAAGTCTTTTGCCCATTTTTAATTGGGCTGTTTTCTGATTTTTAAGGCATAACATGTTTTTGTATATTCTAGATATAAGTTCTTTCTCAGATATATGTATTATATTTTCTCTCATTTTTTAGGCTTACCTTTTCATTCCTTAGTGGGATCCTTTGATAAGCAAAAGTTTTTGATTTTGACAAAGTTCAATTTATCTATTTTTTTAATGGTTTATGTTTTTGGTGTCTTATCTAAGAAATCTTTCCCTAAACTGACATCACAAAAATGTTCTTTTCTGTTTTCTTCTAGAAATTTTGTAGTTGTAGCTTTCGCATTTCCATCTGTGATCCATTTCTAATTTATTGCATATTGTGTGTGTATATACACACACACATCATATATTATTTTACACATGTATACAATACATTGTTATATTCATCATATGTAATATGATCTAAAGTAATATATATTACATACTGTATTAATATAGTCAATATAATGTAAAATTAGTAATAGACAATATATACTATAATATTACAAATATAGTATATATCATATTAGTATATATGTTTGTTTAGATCACATATATGACATATATATGTGTATACAAACCTTATCAGATTTGAGTGTGTACATATATATGTGTATATATATATATATATATACATATATATAACATTTGTATATATAAATATCCATGATATTTATATATATATAAATATCCATGGTATTTATATATGCAATATATAAAAGTATATATTTATTTATATATATTTATATTTATATATACAAATATATATATACACAAATATTTATATATATATATATATATATAAATAATCTGATAAGATTTGTTTTTTTATTATAGGTAAGGGCTGAAATTTTTTTTTTCCCATATGACTACCCAGTTGTGCAGGCACCATTTTTTGAAAAAGTTATCCTTTTTCCATTGAATTTTCTTGGTGACTTTATTGAAAATCACCTAACCATATATTCCAGGTCTGTTTCTGAACCTTTAATTCTGTTCCATTGATGTGTCTACCATTTCATCAATAGTACACTGTCTTTATCACTGTAGCTTTAAAATAAGACTTAAATTCAGGCAGTGTATGTCCTCCAACTTGAAAATTGCTTTGGGCTATTCTCTATCACTATGACTTGAGCATGTGGTGCTGTAGGGTGAAATGCAAAAGATTAAAGCCGAGAGTTAGGTTAGGGCCAGATAATGTAGACTATTGTTAGGGTATAAAACTTTGTCCTGAAAACAGTGGAGGAGTAATAAAGAATTGTTAACAGAGGAGTAACATGGTTATACTTGCATTCTGGATATCATTCTGGGAAACCAGTGGGACATATATTGAGGAGATAACGATTAATGACTGAAAGACTAATACCTAGGCCACTTAACTAATAGAGGAAAGAGATGATAAGGATCTGCTTTAAGGCATTGAAACTAGAACAGTGCTGTCTAATAGACAACGATAGACAATGATGGTGATGTTCTAGAGCTGCTCTGATACAGTAGTCACTGGTAACATGTTTCTACTGAGTTCTTGAAATCTCACCAGTGAGACTAAGGAACTGCATTTTTATTTTAATTAATTTAAATTTAAGTGGCTACATGTGGCTAGTGGCTACTGTGTTGGACCATGCAAAGCTCAAGGAAGGACTGGACTTTAGAGATCATGAGAAAAAATATAAAATATTTTATCACTGATAGAGGTCAGATTAGGGGATAAGGATAAGAGAGAGAAAAAAGTTAAAGGTGACACCTAAGCATCTATACTGTAGTGAATTATTTAACATCTGTATTATCACTAGAGTATAAACTTAATCAGGGTTGGGATTGTCTATCTTAGCCAATATTTTATCCTTAGAGCCTTACACTAGACTAGTCTATAGCATAGTCTAGCATATAGCAGGCACTTGGTGAATATTTGTTGAAGGATGAAAGAAGGGAGAGAGGAAAAACAATTTGTTAAGGCATTAGCCACATTCAATATGATAAGGGACTAATATGAGAAGAAAATTCAGGAAGAAGTAGATAATAATATCTTCTGTTCATTGAAGATTTACTGTGGTCAGGCACTGCTTAAATACTCCTACCTCCATTGTATGATTTAATCTGCACAGAAGTCCTGTCAGTCAGATATTATTCCCATTTTACAGACACAAAGACTGAAAATTGAAAAGTTAACAAAACCAAATAAAGTGACTTCACTAGGTGGCAATTATAATGAGGTTAGTTTGGGCCAAGTTGTGGGACAAAGAACTGTAGTTCCAAGAAAGAAGTTTGGGCTCCAGATACAGATAGTGGAATCGTCAGTGGAAGATGTTTACTGAAACATGTGAATGGAAGTGTTTGCTCAAGAAGAGAGATTATAGAATGAAAATAGAAGTTTGAGGGGAGAGAATCCTTGAAAGGAAACTGAAAAGTACTGAGGAAAGATGTATGTATGTAGGAGGAAACCCAAAAGAGAGTCATTGCCCAAAAGACAAAGGAGAGGAAAGGTTGAGGAAGGGGAGGGCATGGTCACATCTCACAGACTGGATAGAAGTCTAAAGAGGTAAGGACTGACATGGTCCATGTATCTCATGAAATCACCAACTAGAAGGTCACTGGATTTGTTGCGGAAAGTTTCCTGAACTGATGGAGACAGAGTAGATTTCAAGGACCAAGGAATGGATAGAAGATGCAATGATAGAAAGTGAAAACCTTTGTTCATAAGGATAAAATGATAAGATGGTACCCAGTGATGGGACTGCTGGTTTTCAGTTTTAAGAAGGATGCTATATGGGGCGCCTGGGTGGTCAGTTGGTTAAGTGGCCGACTTCGGCTCGGGTCATGATCTCGCGGTCCATGAGTCCGAGCCCCGCGTCGGGCTCTATGCTGACAGCTCAGAGCCTGGGGCCTGTTTCAGATTCTGTGTCTCCCTCTCTCTGACCCTCCCCTGTTCATGCTCTGTCTCTCCCTGTCTCAAAAATAAATAAAACATATTTAAAAAATTAAAAAAAATAAAGTCATAAAAAAAAAAAGAAGGATGATATTTGAGCAAGGCTATTGTGGTTGAAGGGGAGGTTGAAATGTCCAGGTGAACTCTGACGATGTTATTGCCAGTAATGCTGTACATTTTGGTTGGTGGACCAGTGCCAGTCCATGAATTGTGAGTTACTGGTCTGAGACATGATAAATAATGGAAATGAAAAATAAACATTTAGAAATTTGTAGAGCTACTTGACTGTTAATTGATACCTAGTGAATCTAAATATTAAAAAACTAGAAGCTTGTATTTTGTTTATCTTTGGTCACTGTTGCTTTTCTGATTCACTTTCATTTTGTTTTACAAAAACATAAACAAGAAGATTGGTCCTTGGTGTATTGGATATTTTTAAATAGGTCCTTCATCACAGTTTGAGAACCACAATTTAAAAAGAAATCCAGTGAGTGGATGATGAAGCAAGCACAGCATACTGTTCACATAGGAGACCTGGTTGAGAGGTATATAGGAATTATTGGTATTTTAAGAAAAGTTCTATAAATTTGAAATTACTTCAAAATAAAAATTTTTTAAAGGCTTTAAGTCTAATGAATGTAGATAACATACCAGGGGATTAATCTTAAGCAAAAGAGTAGGCAACTCTTCTACCAAAGTTGAAAGGTAGGAGGGAAATATGAGTGTAGGTTTCATTAAGTTTGTATCTGTGGCACAAGCGTCCTAAGACCACCCCTGCCTGGGATTGGGGTGGGGTCTCTTCTCTCTGTGGAGTAAGAGATTGTTTTTGCTGAAAGGGAGTATCTCAACTTTCTAGTCCCAGAGGCTGACCCTGAGACTGGGTTTGTGTGCAAGTAGTTTATGTGGAAGTTAATTCTAAGGAGCACCATTAGATAATTAAGGAAGTGAGAAAGGAAAGAGAAGTAAGCTGATAAAGTGGGCGTTCTGGAACAGCTTCCAGCCATGGGCAACTGGGACTTAATCCTGCTGGGAAATACTAGGGGACAGTACCAAACATGCATCACAATTCTCCCATCTTAGGGGAAAGAGAACGGAAATATATATCCTCCACTCTCATATGTTACTGGCTGAGAACTGTTCTCAGGGGCATTCACTTCCCTAGGCTTCCAGCCTTTCCTAGGCCAATTGAGAGAAAGGCTTCCACTTGAGAGTGGCAGGTGCTACCATTACCCCAGTAGGGTAATGCTGGGACATACTGGGATACTGGGGGTTGCAGGGTTATTTGGAGGCACTGACAACATCTGCTACGATAAGATAGGAAATGCAGGTGAGAACATGGTTTGAAGAGAGCGAGAAGCTAAAAAATGGTACTAGTGGGAATGAGCAAAGGAACCAGTTAAGGAACATGTGATTAATTGGCATGCAGGCTTGAGACCTTGGTGAAGGTTGGATTTACCATGGTATCCATCCTCCCATCGCTATAACCACGGATCATTTATAGAAGGTGTGATAGCAGTCAAGGATGCAAATGTTATTTACCTTAGCAACTGCATAAACCTAACAGCACATCTCACCAAGATTTTGGACCAGAAAAACATTTGCTCCTATCTTTTCAGATGAAGTACTCTCAACCTGGGTCTTTCCCCTATATCTGTGTAGGTTGCTGGTTTTGTGACCCTCAATATAGAAGTTTACATCTATATTATCCCATTGCTTTTAGGATTCCCAGTCTTTAGATATTAGTAAGTTCCACAAGGTAACAAGGACAAATCTTCTTCAGCACTGGAGCCATGTGCCAAACCAGTATGTAGTAGTGGGTATTATATGAAAATACTATAATTCTTGCCCTGAGAAGCTCCGAGACTTGCAGGGACAGATAAGAAGAGATGTAGAGAGTGGGGCGCCTGGGTGGCTCAGTCGGTTAAGCGGCCGACTTCAGCTCAGGTCACGATCTCGCGGTCCATGAGTTCAAGCCCCACGTCGGGCTCTGGGCTGATGGCTCAGAGCCCGGAGCCTGCTTCCGATTCTGTGTCTCCCTCTCTCTCTGCCCCTCCCCTGTTCATGCTCTGTCTCTGTCTCAAAAATAAATAAAACATTAAAAAAAAAGAAGAAGAGATATAGAGATTGACAGGGCACAGTAGATTGAGTGGTATATAGTAGATGCTTAATTAATTCTTGCTGAATGACTGAAGGAAATGTGAACTGGTGTACTAACTGCTCCTCTTGTCATGATAAGCTTATCCTCCAAGTTGTTGTCTAGGTTCTTGATAAAATGATACAAAAGGGCATGTTCTTACATCAAGTCAGCAACTATGAACTTAAATTGATTTCAGGGAAAGATGGAGGTATTTGCCATCATATGATAAGAAGTTTTTCTTAACTCTTGTATAAGCAGACTGGCCAAAACAAAACAAAAGCACTTGGACTCACAGTTTCCAAATTTGTTTTTATGGGAGGGGAGAATAAGGCACATGAGTCATTTTCATTTCTATCAACTAATTATCTTGTGATTATTGAGCCGTAGAGGTCACACTGCTTTATTCTATGGCTATTAAATTTAACAGAGAAGCATCATTTAGGTCTCAAGGAATCTAGCTCAGTAGTGATGATATGTTTAGAATCTGGAAGTGATAAATATCTCACCTTGCTACTTCCCTATAATGCAAGCCATTAGCGCCTTGATTTTAACTATTTTGCACTTATTTCACTAAGTAACAATTCTTAACCTTCATTTGCATATAAGACTAGAAACAGGTACAGAAAAATTGTAATTCTTGCTCTGTCTCCAAGAGTTCAAAATATTTTGTTTACCAACATCCTTTCATTCTTAACAAAATTTTCACTTTATTTTGAAAAAATACTCAGTCAACATTATTTAGCACTGATGGTATTCATAAAAGTGTGTTAGAGACAAATTATAGTAGATGAAGAAGGGAAGGTCTCTGCCATCAAAAGTTTCAGAGCCTTGCAGGGAAGAGAGACCTGTAAGCAGGCAAGAACAGTGATTTAAATGTCATCATAGACCCGGAAAAGAAGATAAAACCTCTGCTTAGAGAAGTTAGTGGAGACTTTAAGAGGGCATCACGTTTTACTTGGTCTTAGGGGATGGGGAGAACATTTTGTAAATATCAACGAGAAAGAAGGTGGCTTGGAAGTTGGGAAGGGAAGGGGGAAAATGGAGGTAGGAAGGACCTTCCAGGCAAAGGGTAAAGCAGGTATACAATCGGAAATCTTGCGGGCCATGGAATATTCTGGGAATAGATAAGCAGAGGCAGAAGCATAGGTTCCTGTGGAGAGGAAGAGATGGGGAGAAGAGGCTAGAAAGGTGGGATGGGGAGAGATGATGAAAGCGCCCCATGGGATGTGCTACGAGCTTTGTACCTTGCAGTGCAGCGGAGACTTCACCGTAGTGGACCGCTGTTGTGAATACACGGATACGGGATGGATTCTCGCCCCAAACTTGGTTAGGATGCAGAGATCAGTGATATGTCTCTCATTTTCTCGGTTTCTCTCTCTCTCTCTCTCTCTCTCTCTCTCTCTCTCTCTCTCTCTCTCTCTCTCTCTCTCTCACACACACACACACACACACACACACACACAACATACCCCTCCAAGATGGTATGAACAGATGTATCACGCACATAATGAGACTTTCTGGATAGAGCAGGGTAGCTCCAAAATTGGTCCCAAAATGGCTAGAGAGAGCAGGGAGAGAAGACTGGCTTGGGGGTTTTGTGGTGGTTGGGGAGTGGGCCCAGGGTGGAGGTTCTCGTGTATAGAAACCAGCCTGTGGGGTTTGAATCTCTCACAAGCACCAGAGGAAGGAGTACTCAGTCTTTCTTATAAGCTTGCCAACTTTGGAGCAGACGAGGGTAGAGCGAGGCTTAAAAGCTGTCAGGAAATATATTACCTCTTATGCTTAGGAAAGACTAAACTGGATGCTTTGGAAGCAACTTTCTGAAACTGCTCTTTTAGAAATGTGAACCAGCCCACCACTATGGTCTGTTATCACTAAATCGCTGTTGGTTTCTGAGTGTTGACCTTGCTGGCTTTCCTGTTGACTCAGGACCTAGAGGTCAGCAAGTGTGATTGCCTGAATAGTTATTTCCCCTCATATTGGAAAATTCTGACATTTTGATATATACTTCAGTTTTTTAGTTGTTATAATTAAGGATCTCTGTAGATCAGGGGTGCCTGGATGGCTCAGTTGGTTAAGTGTCTGACTTTGGCTCAAGTCATGATCTCGTGGTTCGTGAGTTTGAGCCGCGCATCAGGCTCTGTGCTGACAGCTCAGAGTCTGGAACCTGCTTCAGATTCTGTATCCCTCTCTTTGCCCCTCCCCCACTCGTGCTCTGTCTCTGTCTCTCTCTCTCTCTCAAAAATAAATGGATGTTAAAAAAAGATCTTTCTAGATATAAAATTATAATTCCATAGGAGTCAGAAAATTAACTGCAAATTTGTCTATGGTGTGTGTATTTATGTATTATTTTTATTTTAAAATAAAGCTTTTGTATCACTATCATTTTTAAAATCTTACACTAAGATACATTTAAACAAACTTTTATTTATTGTTTAAATTTTAGTTAACATACAGTGCAATATTGGCTTCAGGAGTAGAATTCAGTGATTCGTCACTTACATACAACGCCCAGTGCTCATCACAGCGAGTGTTTCCTTGATATCCATCACCCATCTAGTCCATCTCCCACCTACCTCCCTCCATCAGCCCTCTGTTTTAATTTTTTTAGGTTTATTTCTTTGAGAGTGAGAGCGAGAGACAGTGTGAGTGGGGCAGGGGCAGAGAGAAAGAACGAACACCCCGTGGCTTGAACCCACGAACTGTGAAATCATGACCTGAGCAGAAATCAAGAGTCAGATGCTTAAGTGGCTGAGCCACCCAGGTGCCCCAACCCTCAGTTTTTAAATAAATATTGATATCCTTTGGAATACCACCTAACATCCTCTCCCATACCCCAGAGGTACTCACTCTAAACGTTCAACTTTAAATAACATATGTAAGCCTCAACTCTTCCTCTGTGTATTTTTTTAATTAATTTATTTTTTATTTTTAAATTTTAGCATAATTAATATACAGTGTTAAATTAGTTCCAGGTGTACATTATAGTGATTCAGCAATTTTCTACATTACTCAGTGCTCATCATGATGAGTGTGCTCTTAATCCCCTTCACCTATTCCACCCCTCCTCCCCCCCAACTCACCTCCCCTCTGGTAATCAGCAGTTTGTTCTCTGTAGTTAAGAGTCTGTGTCTTGCTCTCTTTTTTTCCTTTGTTCATGTTTTGTTTCTTAAATTCCACATATGAGTGAAATCATATGGTATTTGTCTTTCTGTGACTTATTTCACTTGGCATTTTACCCTCTAGATCCATCCATGTTGTTGCAAATGGCAAGATTTCATTTCTTTTTTATGGCAGAGGCAAGTTTAGCTTTTTAAACAATTACAATATATTGTGGCGGAGAAGTCAACTGCCAGGCTATGAGAACACCAGGATGTGTGCTCTTGTAGGTCAAGAAAAGAAACTCTGTGATGTTATCACAGAGTTGATAATGCTATGGGATTCTTTAGCTGTCTTTATTGGAAGATTCTGTTGATAATTAGAAGTGATTAATTTCCTGTTCAGTGACTGTGACTTTTTGTTGGCATTATGGGTGGGGTATATTTCTGACTCTGGATTAAAGCAAGGAAATTCTTAGATGAGACTACTCCTTTCCCTCTTATTTTCTCTGTCAAACCTGATCAAATGTTTGGGGAAGGAGGATCTTACTCTACAAATTTAGTTTTCATAAAATGCTATTTTCAAATGTAGTATTTGCTCTGCTTAGTTAAAAGTAGATCGTCAATCTTACTGTTTTATGTGCCCCTGAATTATGAGAGTACTTTTTTCTGTCATGCAGTAAATGGCTAGTTTTTCTTACTAAAGAATTACGCTTTATTTAAGCCTCTCCATAAGTCAGATTCTTCCAGTATGACTCATTTTATGAGAATTATTTTTGGAAACTGCAGGCTGAAGTGTTTTTCAGTCCATGGTATTATTTACCATGTAAGTGATTTATTTCACTAAGTCCCTATGGTGGTTTCGATTGCAGTGGAGGGAATATTCTGGATTCCACATGAAATACTGGGAGGCTGGGGTTCTAGTGGCTCCAGTGTTGACTTGTGTGGAGCACCCATCTATTGCTACAATAATGCTTTGTAATAAGCTACTAAACCTTAGTAACTTAAAAGTCACAACCGGAGTTCTGCTTCCAGCAGGAAAGTGAAACATCTCTGTAGACCAATTCCCCAGAAAACTGGTGAAAGTCATTTTTAAAACAACCATTTAAAGTCTTTGGAAATGGGGGTATTCTTGGAGAAGATGGCGGTGTAGGAAGACACTGGGCTCACCGTGTCCTGCTGATCACTTAGATTCCACCCACACCTGCCTAAATAACTCAGAAAACCGCCAGAAGACTAGCAGAATGGATTCTCTGGAGCCAAGCCCAGAGAGGCCCACAGAAGAGGGTAGGAAGGGCAGAGAGGCAGTGCGGGCTACACGGACTGTCGGGAGGGAGCTGGGGCAGAGGGGCGGCCTGCCGGCCAAGCAGAGCCCCTGAGTCTGGCTGGCAAAAGCAGAGGGGCTGGACGGAGTGTGTTGGGACAGCAAGCGGGACTTAACATCTGGAAGGTTATAAGTTAACAGATCTGCTCAGAGAACGGGAGGGCTGGAGGACAACGGGAGGGAGAGTTGCTGAGCCCAGGACGACAGAGGGAGAGTTGCTGAGCCCAGGACAACAGAGCTCAGCTTGGCGGGGAACAAAGGCGCTCGCCAGCGCCATCTCCCTCGCCCATCCCCCAGCCAAAATCTCAAAAGGAACTGGTTCCTGCCAGGGAACTTGGTTGCACCATGCAAACACCCAATGCTGTGCTTCTGTGGATCCATCCCTCCAGTGGCGGGTCTGACTCCCTCCCGGTGCCACAGGGCCCCTCCCAAAGTGGATCACCGAAGGATAATCGAGCTGAGCCTGCCCCCTCCCGCCCCCGTGCACCTTGCCTATCCACCCCAGTTAATATGCCAGATCCCCAGCACCACAAGCCTGGCAGTGTGCAAGTAGCCCAGACAGGCCACGCCACCCCACCGTGAATCCCGCTCTTAGGAGAGGGGAAGAGAAGGCACACACCAGTCTGACTGTGGCCCCAGCGGTGGGCTGGGGGCAGACATGAGGTCTGACTGTGGCCCCACCCACCAATGCAAGTTATTCAAGACAGCACAGGGGAAGTGCCCCGCAGTTCTGCACCACTCCAGGGACTATCCAAATTGAAGAAACAGAAGAATTCCTCAAAAGAATCTCCAGGAAATAACAAGAGCTAACGAACTGATCAAAAATGATTTAAACAATATAACAGAAAGTGAATTTAGAATAATAGTCATAAAATTAATCACTGGGCTTGAAAACAGTATAGAGGACAGCAGAGAATCTATTGCTACAGAGATCAAGGGACTAAGGAACAGTCAGGAGGAGCTAAAAAATGCTATAAACGAGCTGCAAAATAAAATGGAAACAACCACGGCTCGGATTGAAGCGGCAGAGGAGAGAATAGGTGAACTAGAAGATAAAATTATGGAAAAAGAAGAAGCTGAGAAAAAGATTTAAAAAATCCAGGAGTATGAGGGGAAAATTAGAGAACTAAGTGATGCACTAAAGAGAAATAATCTATGCATAATTGGTATTCCAGAGGAGGAAGAGAGAGGGAAAGGTGCTGAAGGTGTACTTGAAGAAATCATAGCTGAGAACTTCCCTGATCTGGGGAAGGAAAAAGGCATTGAAATCCAAGAGGCACAGAGAACTCCCTTCAGACATAACTTGAATCGATCTTCTGCATGACATATCATAGTGAAACTGGCAGAATACAACGATAAAGAGAAAATTCTGAAAGCAGCTAGGGATAAACGTGCTCTAACATATAAAGGGAGACTGATAAGACTCGTGACCGATCTCTCTACTGAAACTTGGCAGGCCAGAAAGGAATGGCAGGAGATCTTCAATGTGATGAACAGAAAAAATATGCATCCGAGAATCCTTTATCCAGCAAGTCTGTCATTTAGAATAGAAGGAGAGATAAAGATCTTCCCAAACAAACAAAAACTGAAGGAATTCGTCACCACTAAACCAGCCCTACAAGAGATCCTAAGGGAGATCCTGTGAGACAAAGTACCAGAGACATCACTACAAGCATGAAACCTACAGACATCACAATGACTCTAAACCCATATCTTTCTATACTAACACTGAACGTAGATGGACTAAATGTGCCAACCAAAAGACATAGGGTATCAGAATGGATAAAAAAAAAAAAAACAAGACCCATCTATTTGCTGTCTACAAGAGACTCATTTTAGACCTGAGGACACCTTCAGATTGAAAGTGAGGGGATGGAGAACTATTTATCATGCCACTGGAAGTCAAAAGAAAGCTGGAGTAGCCATACTTATATCAGACAAACTAGACTTTAAATTAAAGGCTGTAACAAGAGATGAAGGGAATTATATAATAATTACAGGGTCTATCCATCAGGAAGAGCTAATAATTATAAATGTCTATGTGCCGAATATGGGAGCCCCCAAATATATAAAACAATTACCAACATAAGCAACCTTATTGATAAGAATGTGATAATTGCAGGGGACTTTAACACTCCACTTACAGAAATGGATAGATCATCTAGACACACAGTCAATAAAGAAACAAGGGCCCTGAATGATACATTGGATCAGATGGACTTGACAGATATATTTAGAACTCTGCATCCCAAAGCAACAGAATATACTTTCTTCTCAAGTATACATGGAACATTCTGCAAGATAGATCACATACTGCGTCACAAAACAGCCCTTCATAAGTATACAAGAATTGAAATCATACCATGCATACTTTCAGACCACAATGCTATGAATGTTGAAATCAACCACAGGAAAAAGTCTGGAAAACCTCCAAAAGCATGGAGGTTAAAGAACACCCTACTAAAGAATGAATGGGTCAACCAGGCAATTAGAGAAGAAATTAAAAAATATATGGAAACAAATGAAAATGAAAATACAACAATCCAAACCCTTTGGAATGCAGCAAAGGCATTCCTGAGAGGAAAATACATTGCAATCCAGGCCTATCTCAAGAAACAAGAAAAATCCCAAATACAAAATCTAACAGCACACCTAAAGGAAATAGAAGCAAAACAGCAAAGACACCCCAAACCCAGCAGAAGAAGAGAAATAATAAAGATCAGAACAGAAATATACAATATAGAATCTGAAAAAAACTGTAGAGCAGATCAACGAAACCAAGAGTTGGTTTTTTCAAAAAATAAACAAAATTGATAAGCTTCTAGCCAGGTTTCTCAAAAAGAAAAGGGAGATGACCCAAATAGATAAAATCATGAATGAAAATGGAATCATTATGACCAATCCCTCAGAGATACAAACAATTATCAGGGAATACTATGAAAAATTATATGCCAACAAATTGGACAACCTGGAAGAAATGGACAAATTCCTAAACGCCCACACGCTTCCAAAACTCAACCAGGAGGAAATAGAAAGCTTGAACAGACCCATAACCAGCGAAGAAATGGAATCAGTCATCAAAAATCTCCCAACAAATAAGAGTCCAGGACCAGATGGCTTCCCAGGGGAGTTCTACCAGACGTTTAAAGCAGAGATAATACCTATCCTTCTCAAGCTATTCCAAGAAATAGAAAGGGAAGGAAAACTTCCAGACTCATTCTATGAAGCCAGTATTACTTTGATTCCTAAACCAGACAGAGACCCAGTAAAAAAAGAGAACTACAGGCCAATATCCCTGATGAATATGGATGCAAAAATTCTCAGTAAGATACTAGCAAATCGAATTCAACAGCATATAAAAAGAATTATTCACCATGATCAAGTGGGATTCATTCCTGGGATGCAGGGCTGGTTCAACATTCGCAAATCAATCAACGTGATACATCACATTAATAAAAGAAAAGATAAGAACCATATGATCCTGTCAATCGATGCAGAAAAGGCCTTTGAGAAAATTCAGCAACTTTCTTAATAAAAACCCTTGAGAAAGTCGGGATAGAAGGAACATACTTAAAGATCATAAAAGCCATTTATGAAAAGCCCACAGCTAACATCATCCTCAATGGGGAAAAACTGAGAGCTTTTTCCCTGAGATCAGGAACACGACAGGGATGCCCACTCTCACCGCTCTTGTTTAACATAGTGTTGGAAGTTCTAGCATCAGCAATCAGACAACAAAAGGAAATCAAAGGCATCAAAATTGGCAAAGATGAAGTCAAACTTTCGCTTTTTGCAGATGACATGATATTATATGTGGAAAATCCGATAGACTCCACCAAAAGTCTGCTAGAACTGATAAATGAATTTAGCAAAGTTGCAGGATACAAAATCAATGTACAGAAATCAGTTGCATTCTTATACACTAATAATGAAGCAACAGAAAGACAAAGAAACTGATCCCATTCACAATTGCACCAAGAAGCATAAAATACCTAGGGATAAATCTAACCAAAGATGTAAAAGATCTGTATGCTGAAAACTATAGAAAGCTTATGAAGGTAATTGAAGAAGATGTAAACAAATGGAAAAACATTCCGTGCTTATGGATTGGAAGAATAAATATTGTCAAAATGTCAATACTACCCAAAGCTATCTACACATTCAATGCAATCCCAATCAAAATTGCACCAGCATTCTTCTCAAAGCTAGAACAAGCAATTCTAAAATTCATATGGAACCACAAAAGGCCCCGAATAGCCAAAGTAATTTTGAAAAAGAAGACCAAAGCAGGAGGCATCACAATCCCAGACTTTAGTCTCTACTACAAAGCTGTCATCATCAAAACAGCATGGTATTGGCATAAAAACAGACACATAGACCAATGGAATAGAATAGAAACTCCAGAAGTAGACCCACAAACGTATGGCCAACTCATCTTTGACAAAGCAGGAAAGAACATCCAATGGAAAAAAGACAGTCTCTTTAACAAATGGTGCTGGGAGAACTGGACAGCAACATGCAGAAGATTGAAACTAGACCATTTTCTCACACCATTCACAAAAATAAACTCGATAAAGGACCTGAATGTGAGGTAGGAAACCATCAAAACCCTAGAGGAGAAAGCAGGAAAAGACCTCTCTGACCTCAGCCATAGCAATTTCTTACTTGACACATCCCCAAAGGCAAGGGAATTAAAAGCAAAAATGAACTACTGGGACCTCATGAAGATAAAAAGCTTCTGCACAGCAAAGGAAACAACCAACAAAACTAAAAGGCAACCAACGGAATGGGAAAAGATATTTGCAAAGGACATATCGGACAAAGGGCTAGTATCAAAAATCTATAAAGAGCTCACCAAACTCCACACCTGAAAAACAAATAGTCCAGTGAAGAAATGGGCAGAAAACATGAATAGACACTTCTCTAAGGAAGACATCCGGATGGCCAACAGGCACATGAAAAGATGCTCAATGTCACTTCTCATCAGGGAAATACAAACCAAAACCACACTCAGATATCACCTCACGCCAGTCAGAGTGGCCAAAATGAACAAATCAGGAGACTATAGATGCTGGAGAGGATGTGGAGAAACGGGAACCCTCTTTCACTGTTGGTGGGAATGCAAATTGGTGCAGCCACTCTGGAAAACAGTGTGGAGGTTCCTCAGGAAATTAAAAATAGACCTACCCTATGACCCAGCAGTAGCACTGCTAGGAATTTACCCAAGGGATACAGGAGTGCTGATGCATAGGGGCACTTGTACCCCAATGTTTATAGCAGCACTCTCAACAATAGCCAAATTATGGAAAGAGCCTAAATGTCCATCAACTGATGAATGGATAAAGAAATTATGGTTTATATACACAATGGAGTACTACAGGGCAATGAGAAAGAACGAAATATGGCCCTTTGTAGCAACATGGATGGAACTGGAGAGTGTTATGCTAAGTGAAATAAGCCATACAGAGAAAGACAGATACCACATGTTTTCACTCTTATGTGGATCCTGAGAAACTTAACAGAAACCCATGGGGGAGGGGAAGGAAAAAAAAAAAAAAGAGGTTAGAGTGGGAGAGAGCCAAAGCGTAAGAGACTCTTAAAAACTGAGAACAAACTGAGGGTTGATGGGGGGTGGGAGGGAGGGGAGGGTGGGAGATGGGTATTGAGGAGGGCACCTTTTGGGATGAGTACTGGGTGTTGTATGGAAACCAATTTGACAATAAATTTCATATGTTGAAAAAAATAAAAAAAGTCTTTGGAAATGGTCTTAAGGGCATACACAAATGAAGTATGTATTCAAGAAAATCTCTTAAAACTTCAGAAGTTGCAGTGAGTCTGTGGTATCTGAACTGATACCCACGCCATGTCACTCCCATCCTAGCTCAGCAAAATGGAAACACTCCACTTAAGACTGTGCAGCAAAGGACACAGGGCTCTTTCTCCCTCCAACTCCTACTCCTACTCCATTCTGCCTCCAGCTACTTGTTGCCAAGACTCAGTTCTGGGCAAGTATGGCTGAGAGATGGAGGCTTGCTTCTTCCTCCTAACCCCCCGTCATGGGATGTAGTCTCTACCTTGGATGTGGCATCACTGAGTATATTGTGACCTGATCACGTATACAAGTACCGTGTTATACAGTGAGAGGCAAGGTGAGAAGAGCCGAGGTTACTTTCCCTCCATAAGGGTTCAGCTCCTAAAGGAAGAGGGTCACTCAGAAAAATGTCCTGTTGTCCCCACCCCCATCACCAGAGCCATGTCTCAGGGATTGTTCCCCTGGAGGAGAAGTGGACCATAAAACAGAGAATGCTGAGGGGTGCCTGAGTGGCTCATTCAGGTAAGCAGCCGACTTTGGCTCAGGTCATGATCTTATAGTTCATGAGTTTGAGCCTCGTGTCGGGCTCTGTGCTGACAGCTCAGAGCCTGGAGCCTGCTTCAAATTCTGTCTCCCTCTCTCTGCCCCTCCCCTGCTCATGGTCTCTCTCTTTCAAAGATAAATAAACATTAAAATAAATTTTTTTATAAAATAAAAAAAAAGAAACAGAGAATGCTGAATCCCTTACCAAAAGAGCTGATTTCATTTGCAACAAAGTATGGAGAAGGTTGAACTTAAGGGCACTCTCAAAAACAGTGGAGGTTGTGATGAAAGGCTACTGGGAAAAGATTTGTAGATTAATTGGAGGTACAGATGAAACTGTAGGCTGGCTAGTTTTCTGGAGAGTGGCTGAGAAAGAGGCACCTGGGAGGAGCCCTCCTGGGGACAGAACAGATCTTAAACATTGACCTAACCAACTGATCTTTCAAGAGAGCCTGGGTTTGATTAGATCAGCCTGTGGAATAATTCATGCTTCAGAACATTTGTTAAATACAGTAGAACAATCAGCTGGTAACTAGTGGAGCTTAACAGTTGGTTGTGGTCGAGGAGACAGAAAGAGTTGTGCCAAAACCAATGGCATCCCAGGGTGACAGGAGTCATACCCACACCTACAGCCCATGAGGAACCACATAAAAGATTTCAGGACGTAAGGAGAGGCTGCCGACTGCCCTGAAATAATCCAGCCAGTTACTAAACAATTCAATAGAGACATAATAATAGGCACTTGGTGGTGGAACCAATACTCAGAGTTACTATATTATCTAAAATTGCCACTTTCAAACAAAAAATTGTGGGACACACACAGAAACAAACAAAAAACATGACCCACATACCAGAACAAAAGCAGGCAACAGAAACTTGTGAGGTCAATCAGATGTGGCATTTAAAAGAGACTTCAAAGTCGCTCTAAGAAATATGTTCAAAGTCCTGAAGGGAACCATGATTAAAGAATGACAAAGCTGCATCAAACAGAAAATGCCAGTAAAGCCAGAGAAATCATACAAAGGAACCAAATGGAAATTCTGAAGCAGAAAAGTACAGTGACTGAAATGGCAAATTCATTAGAGGGCTGACTGGTAGATTTGAATTGACAGAAGAAAGAAACTGTGAACTTGATAGAACTGTTGAGATTTTTTCAGTGTGAGGAGCAGAAAGAAAAATGAAGTTTTTCAGACTGAAAGCAAGCAACTGCAGGCAGTAATTCAAATCCATAACCCTTCCAGAAAAATCACTGGTTAAGGGAACTATGTAATTTTAAAAGACAATAGAAATGCATATTTGTTTTCATTTCTTTTTTCACAGATTAAAAAAAAATTGTTTAGCGTATCATGCATAAAAGATAGAAAAATGTAATATATTTTCCAAGAACAGCACACAGCAGATGGGTGGAAGCAAAGCTGTATTGGGTTAAGAAAAGGACTAGAATGTGTAGGAACAAATGAAGAGAAATATAAATGACAAATAAGGAGGTTAATAGAACAAAATCTATGTAACTATATGTTTGCTTCTTCTCTCAGTTTCTTTAAAGGCACAGAGACATGACATAGTATAAGGTAATAATTCTTTCAACGTGTTACTGAGTTTGTAGAATCTGCAGTTTTAATATATAACAATAATACCACAAAAAGGAGATGAATTGACTTTTTGTCCTTGCGAAGCATCCAGTCTAGTGGGAAAGACAGTTGCCCAAAGAAATGTGTAATTCCAAATTGTCATGGATGATCTAAAGCAGAGTTTATCACCCTCAGCAGTACTGACATTTTTGACTAGAGAACTCTTTCTTGTGGGGGCAGGAGGGATGTTCCTGGTATAGTAGGATATTTAGCAGTATCCTTGGCCTGTACCCCCTAGATGATAATAGCACACAATGGTTGTGATGCCATAAAGTATCCCTATACATTGTCACATGTCCCCTAAAGGGCAAAAGTATCCTCATCTAAGAACCACATTACCTTAAAAATGTACATTAAAAATAAATTTAGATACTGGGTGCCTGGGTGGCTCGGTCGGTTGAGCGTCTGACTTCGGCTCAGGTCGTGATCTTGCGGTTTGTGAATTCAAGCCCCGCGTCGGGCTCTGTGCTGACAGCTCAGAGCCTGGAGCCTGCTTCAGATTCTGTGTCTCCCTGTCTCTCTGCCCCAACCCACTTGCATTCTGTCTCTGTCTCTCTAAAAAATAAATAAACATTAAAAATAAATTAAGAGACAATAAAAGGATGTAACTTGAGTAATGAAGGAATCAAGTAATCAAGGAATATCCTCTGACGAAGCGACAGTGAGACTGAGAACTGGCACAAGAATATGGAATTAGGTAGAGACGAGGCAAGAGAAAGAACATTTCAGAAAGATGGGAATGGGCTGATTCCTAAGCTGTCAATGTATTAGAGGCCTTTTAATAAAAGTAATGTAACCAAACATGAATGCAAAAGAGGATGGGGGTTGAGATGACCTTGTACCCACCCACAAACAAGGAAAAATTCTGGACTTTAATAGACTTCTTGGAACTTGGATCCATCTCTCGTATCTGGATGAACATGAACATGATTTTTGTATATACAGTAAAACTTTGGATTGTGAGTAACTTGTTCTGTGAGTGTTCCACAAGATGAGTAAACATTTCTAACAAATTTTAACTTGGTAAATGAGCGATGCCTTGCAATACGAGTAGTACATGATGCTGAACGTCACATGATCACAACTGAGCCGTCGTTCTTCTCTCTCTCTCTCTCGGTGCGGCATTGTGGATGATCATCTCCCATGCTCGGATGCTGTTTGATGGAAATCCGTGATTTTTCAGAATGTTGGAAGTTGCCCACAAGTGGCACTGGTGTATTTTTTGTCACTTCAAAGCACCTATGGACAGTCCTTTGCTTTTCCATACAAGAGGAAGCTTAGGAATGCTTTGCTTCATTCTAGGTCAGGCTGCCTGCAGATATAGACCCTTTGCTCTGCTGCTTTATTGCCAGTTACATTAAATACAGTATATGACATTATATTATGTCATTATATATGACAGTATATTAAAATTTTGTTTATTTTTGAGAGGCCACAAGTGGGGAAGGGGCAGAGATAGAGGGAGACATAGAACCTGACGCATGCTCCAGCCTCTGAGCTCTTAGCACAGAGCCTGGTGCGGGGCTCAAACCCGTGAACCATGAGATCATGACCTGAGCCGAAGTTGGCTGCTTAACCAACTGAGCCATGCAGGCACCCGACAGTATATTAATTATATATGACAGTGTATTAATACTGCACTGTAGTCAACATCTGTGTGAGCATGTACAATGGCCCCCATGCAGAAAAAGATGCTATTGAGCCAATAGATAGCAGTGATTCCATTAGTGATAGTGAAAGTCATCCTACATGATAATTCTCTTCTCTTCCTCACACCAGCCACAAAGGCTTTGAAATGTAAGTGCAGGTTAATTTGTTTATTTTTCTTTATATTTTGTAATTTATTTATTTTTTTGTATTATAGTATTGTAGTCAGTTTTACACTAATATCTTTGGGTTGTGGAATGAATCATCTGAGTTTCCATTATTTCTTATGGGGAAATTTGCTTTGATATACAAGTGCTTTGGATAACAGGCCTGTTTCTGGAACAAATTAGGCTTGCAAACCAAGCTTTACATGACAATTTGGAATTACACATTTCTTTGGTCCTCTGTGTTTCCCACTAGACTGGATGCTTTACAAGGACAAAATAGTTGTCTGTTTTGTTTGCCATTAAAGATCTAGCATCTCCGTGCTTGCTACCAGGTAGCTGCACAATAAACATTTGTTCAATAAGAGCAGGCAGGAGGTAAGGATGGAAAGGAAAGACTTTATAAGGAAAGTATATAAACATTACTGTGTAGAAGATGCTGTCAGGGTCCTGCCCATATCATCACATCACATACCAATTAGATACATATTTGCCTGACTTCGAAATGTTAGAGCCTGCATTTTTTTGGTAAAGGTTTTTATTAGGCTTTCAGAGCTCACTGCCCAATAGCATGATAGTCCAGAATGCTGGGGCAATATCTTCCCTTGGAAAGTGTATCTTCTAGTGTCCTCTAAAGTTCTTCAATGCTACTAAGCTGATTAATAGTGGACATTTGTTTGCTTCCTTCCCTTCCCTGTCTCATTGCCCCACTTTCCTATTAGTTTCCTGGGAATACTCACCATGGTAGGCTAAAAAATGGCCCCCAAAGATAACCAGATCCAAACCTCTTGAGCTTGCAAGTGTTACCTTATATGCCAAAAGAGAATTCACATGTAAGATTAAGATACGGATCTTGAGATGAGAGATGATTCTGTATTCTCTGATAGAATCCAAATGCAAACACACATGTCCATATAAGAGGGAGGCAGAGAGGGATTTGACACTGAAAAAGGAAATTTGACGACTGATGGAAGATGCCACACTGCTGACTGTGAAGATGGAGGAAGGGGGTACAGACAAGAAATGCAAGGAATGTGTCTTTGGGAGCTGGAAAAGTCCAAGAAACAGGTTTTCCTCTAGAACCTCCAGAGGGAGCATGGCCCTGTTGGCAACTTATTTTCAGCCCAGTGGCACTCTCTTGGACTTCTTACCTCCAGAGCTGTCCGAGACTAAATACGTATTTTTTTAAGATTTATTTTATTTTATTTTTTAGGGAGAGTACATGAGCGGGGGAGAGGGACAGAGGAGGAGAGAGAATCCCAAGCAGTCTCCACACTCCACACTCCACACAGAGCCCAATCCCAAACCCTGGGATCATGACCCGAACTGAAATCAAAAGCTGGATGCACAACCGGTGACCCATAAGTATGTATTCTTTTAAGTCAGCAAATCTGTAGCAATTCATTAGCAGCCATAGGAATCTGATACAGATTTTGGTAAAATGAAGTAGTTTGCTGCCGTAATGAATATCTAAAAATGGGAAAGTGGCTTTGGAATTGGATAATGGCTATCAGCTAGAATAACTTCGAGAAGTATGATAGAAAATCCTAGATTACCTTGAACAGTTAGTAGAAATGTGGATATTAAAAGTGTTGCTGGTGAGGGCCCAAAAGAAAGTAAGGAGCACAGTGGAGAAAATGTGCATTGTTGTAGAGAAGGCCTAAGTCATCAAAGACAACCTATTAATGGAAATATAAGTGTCAAAGGTGTTCCTGGTAAAGGTTTAGAAATGAGGAACATCATAATGGAAGATGGAGAAGAGGGGATTCTTGTTATGTAGTGGCAGAAATCTTGGCTGAATTTTGTCCTGCAATTACACGGAAAGCAGAAGTTGTGAACAATTAGTTGAAGATTTAGTTGAGCAGATTCCCAAGAAAAGTGTTGAAGGTGTGCCCTCATTTCTTCTTGCTACTTATAGTAAAATGCTAGAAGAAAGTAAATTGAGGTAACCGCTCTTAAGCAAAAGGGAACCAGGACTTGAAGATAGGAGCAATTCTCAGCCTATCTAGATTGCAAAAGACATTAAAAGGAAAGGATTTATGTCAGGAAAGCATCCTGTGGAGATAAAAATCAAGCATGTAGCTAGACATCTTTGAGGGATCAAAAGATCAAAGTATTCAATCATACAGAGGGCTCTTTCAAGTGATACGGGATGTGAATCATGGGTAACCTCCAGCCATCTCAGCAGAAGCAATGAGTTGGGATGGCATATTCCTGGAGAGAACTGTGAACAGGTCTCCTGTTTAAAGACAGGAATCCCCAAGGCACAAATGGGAGACTACAAGACTTTAGAGTATGTTGAATCAGCAGAAACAATGCCATCTTTAACTGAAAGGATAGATGAAGAAATAAAAGAAGGCTATGGGACTCCAAAAATTTGACAAGAGGAAAACAAGGTGATAAAACTACTCAGCTATAAGTATGTGCTCCATTCAAAATAAAGGAAAGATGATTTTGAGGACAGAGCCATGGTTGCAGGTAAAGTCATGTGACCAGAGGGAGGAGCCTGAAGCCACAAAAGATAATTCCCAGATTGAAACCTATGTAGGTTTGTCTCCTTGATCCCCATTGCTTGGATCAGAGACTCCTCTCTTCCTTCTACTTCTCTCTTTTGCCACGAGAGGGTATATAACTGTTATCAGCTGTAAATGAACCTACAAGAAAGCAGAAACACAAACTTAGTGGAGAGGAAAATTTAAATGATAAAAATGAGAGGCAACATCTCTTGGTGCTTTGGCTTCCCCTAGGACAGCCAAGAAGATAACTGGGGTTAAACTAAGCCCAAGGTACACTTCTCTTTCTCAACAACGTTTACCTGATTCTGACATAAACATCCCATTATGATTTCCAAAATGATCAAGGGGTATTTCTCAAACAGTGTAAAATCAAGACACTAATACAGATATGAAATAAACGTGTTAAAAGATTCTGTTTAATCAATGAGGGAATGGGAAGAGGTTATAACAGGTTCATAGAGAATCCAAGGATGAGATGCAGGAAATGTAATCAAGAATATTTAAATCAGTGTATAAATTGAGGCAAAAGTGGTCTTATTATATCATGGGGGGGTCAATGTAATGTCTCCTAGATAACACATTTTACATATTTATCACTACCTATAACAAAGGATAATAAAAGACCTCAGAGACAATAGAAGGCTAGAATCAGATAATGTGGAGTGGTGTCCTAAGACAGAAAAGTTTTCCATTGAAACACACATTTATCTTTATAATGTTAAAATAAGCAGAAAATTACAGTTTTCTCAAAATCAGGTCCAGTCATTAGGGTGACCAGGTTCCTGTCCTGGATGTTTCCAGGTTGATGCCTGATGACAAAATGGGCACCAGTAACATCACAAAGTGTAAGATGTCACAAAGGCAGCTCCCTGACCAATGAGGAGCAAGAGCAGGGGCATGTAGTGGGGAGGGTTAACTGCTGGTATCTTGAGAGACCTAATCCAACTGGAGAAGGAAGCAGAACTGATTGGAGCCAAACCCAGCCAACATCATGTCGGGGAAAAAAATCCAGGCGAGCTCCTGTCAGACTCCATCCCATCTTATAAGAAGTGAGCTACAGTGTCCTTTGAGCTACGTGGACCGCCTCCTGCTTGAGGATCACCATACCCAAGGCTGGAATTCATCCACAAATCATTTCCGCCTTACCATGCTTGACCACCTTACTGACTACATCCTACAGATGGTAGCCAATGAGGCCATCAATAGCAATATGCACACCGTCCCACAAGATGATAGAGGCGTTGGCAGCAACGGACAGCGCCCCCAAAACTTGAAGAATGTGAGCTTCACTCTGTTTGATGAGATGCCTGGACCCAGGAGAAGTGGCTAAAGACTGGGTCCCAGAGCCTGGAGGGAGTCTTCACAGCCTTAGTCTTAGACAAAGCTTCTCATAGCTGAGGAATCCTTGGCCTCTGTCATCAGTAAATAAACGAGTTAAATTAAGTGCCATGCTTCTGACTGGCTTCTGTTTCTGCCATTCTGCGTTGGAGGCGTCTGTCAGACATCCGGGAGGAGACCTCCCACAGGAGGTGGAGGGTGGATGGGGCGGTCAGTGTGGGATGCTGGACTCGGGCATTTCGGGGAGCGGTTTCGCTGGGGACAGTGCGGGAAGCGGCCCTGAGGGAGTAGCGGGTCAGGGGGAAGAGACTTCCTCACTGGCGCTGAGCCAGGCCAGGCTTGTGAGGCCAGGAGGCTGGCGGGGTGGGGGTGGCTCTCCCAGGCATGTTGAATGCCCAGGAGGGTGGGGGCTGAAGACCACGACTGAGGTGCCACAGGCCTTATTCCTGACCGGAGACCATGTGGAAGTCAGGAGGTGATGGCAGTGGGGGTGGGTGGAGAGGGTGGCATAGCAGCCGACACGCACTTAACGGGCCAGGGCTTCGCATGAAGATTGAGGAGCGACGGGGAAACCATGAAGAGGTACATGTAGAAGGACTTATGCTCAGGTTGATTTGATGGCCTTATACCCCGCCTCATTCCGAAAAAGGGCTCGAGGTAGGGATTATTAGCTAGTGCTGCGGTACTCTGTGGAGTATATCCTTCTGCCCTCTCTCGCAGACACTGGTCAACCGTATAGTACTATGAAAGGTAGCATCTGGCCTAAGACATGCGATCCTAGACGTTCTTTTTAAAAACCATTTGTTAATGTTTCTCTATTTTGAGAGAGAGCATACAGGGAAGGGGCTGAACGAGAGGGAGAGGGAGAATCCCAAGGGAACTCCCTACCACCGGCGCAGAGCCCGATGCGGGGCTCGATCCCAGGGACTGTGAGATCATGACCTGAGCCAAAACCAACAGTCAGACCCTTGACTGAGCCTCCCAGGTGTCCCAATCCTATGAAGTTCTTAATGGTTATTGTTAATAGATTTATTTAGAAATATACTCCATTATAAACTCCTGTAGTAATCTCATTCTCCATGAAACACCTAACCCGTCTACGATCATATACTTGATGGAGCAACATAGAGTTATCAGTGGCTGAATACGTGTTTGGAGAGGTACAAGTGTGTTCCGTGTAAGTTCTGTCCCAAGTGGTGGACTCGGGAGGACATACAGTTCTTACAAAGACTCTTGTGGCGTTTTGGGTTAAAAAGAGTTGTCACGTCAAGTGTTCTGGCAGTCTTTCCCCTTCCTGTGACTGTCAACATTTAATATTTTCTCTGGTTCATCATGTGCTCAAGGCCCCCCCCCCCACCCGCAGCCCTCTGGACTGTCACAGAGGGCTGGTCAGAGGTTGCCTAGGCAGCGTCGACAAAGGGATCAGAGGAGCTGGGTTGGCCATCCCAGTTCACCACTTTGTGGCCGTGTGATCTGGGACACTCCTCTGTTGCCTCTGAAAAGCACTTTCCTGTGTGAAATGGGGATGATAAGGGTTCCCCCATCTTTGGATTTTTGCAAAGATTAAGTCATTGTGTGCCTGTCAACTGGCGCACAGCACAGCGCCCGGCACGGGGTGCGCCCTGAGTGCGTAGCTGCACGTCTCTCCCTTTCTGTAGACCACGTGCTTAGGCGTGCTTCCCCAGGTGCCCCTGGCCTGGATCTCACGCGATGGCGGGGGGCCTGGGCCACTGGCTGTGAGACCGCAGCCTGCTGAACCTTGGGAAGAGACAGAGTGCCACGCAGAGGAAGCAGCCAGAGGTACACCCAGGAACCAGACGGGCCTCAGCCTGGTTTCCTCTCTGCTCCCCTCTGCCTGGGGACTCACCCTCTCTCTGCTTCCTGCCACCATATGTGTAGGCAGCAAGACCCAGCTTGGCTTTTAGCTAATTCACAGAAGTATCCTGAGAATAATTGTGTGGAGGTTGTATTTAGAGCTTGTTACAATATGCGCTTGTAAAACTACAAGAACCCTTTCTTCGCACTTACTTCCCCTTCAACCGAATATTTACAGAAACACTGTCAGCATGTCTACCCCACAAAATTCTTTTTCAAATTTCTTTACTCTTTATTTTCATAATTCAGTGATGGTGATGTGGGAGGGGCTCATGGAGGTACCATCCCAGGCATCTATGGCCTCTTTAAGCAGCTTTGTATCTCTTGCAGCCTCCTCTCCGTCTGCTTGGCCAGGTACTTCCTGGCCCTCAAGTGGTAGGTGGTCCTGGTAGGCCTTGACCACCTGCGTGACCTCCCGCTGCTCCTTGGTAGGTTGTTACAGAGAGCCACGAAACCCTCCTAGCCTTAGCCAAGACCAGTTCTTCCTGCCAACTGCAGGTGAAGATTCAGTAGGTTCTGGTCTCCAGGAAATGTAGTTTACGTGAGGGCACGTCAGCTTCCATGGCTGTGAAATGAGGAGGTTGGACGACATTATTTTAAATGTCTGCTTGAAGCATATGTACAATTACCACCCTAAGAGCTTTTCCTGAGGAAAGTTCTTACAGTACATGGGGCTTCTTTTGGATCTCCTTTTTATATTTGGGGGCACTTTGGCCCCAAGATGGTAATCCCCTCCTCTCTCCTCACCTCACAGTCAGAAGGCGAGCTTGTCTCTCCTACCTGATGTTGAGGCTCTCTCCTCTCCTGTGTCCCGAGAAATGGGCCTTGAGACAGACAGTGTTTCATGTTCTCCTCTGGGAGAAAGAAGATGAACTCGTCAGTACTGTCTTTTGAATGTTCAGTGTGTCTCTTGAATCTAGGGAAGTGCCATCAGCAACTCGTTTTCTTTGGGAAATGCTGATAGGTTAGGATAAAATGATTGATTTCATACTTTGATTTTATCTTTGTACTTGGCAAACGTAGGTCTTGTTCCACCGTATCTTATGTTGAGCCGTGTCACAGACACTTCTGCTTCTCAGTTATCTTGTTCTGAAAATTCTGACTCTGTCCACTGACGTGGTATTAAAGTTGATCATGTGGTGACATCAGAAGCCTGTACCCAAGAGCCTCTTCTTGGAAATACCTGTCCTTTTTCTTGGGAGTTCTCAGACAGAACTCCTTTGTTGAAAACAGGCCCTCTGTCCTGTAGCTGGTTGTATGGTCTTGTGGGAACCAGCAGAATTAAACAAAAAACAATCTGGAGGAGACAGACATGTATAATGGCTGGTTAATTTATTATTGATAATTTTTCACACGTAAAAACTTCTGTGGGAGGGCATAAAAATAATGCAAATGAAGGCAAAATTACTTTTTGCCCCTGTGGTATGCAAAAGAAGGTAATAAAGCCAATTCAAAAAAAAATGAGTCTTTTGATTAAGACTATTTTAGAAGTCTGGAGCAGGTTCTGAACATGTGTATTTTAATAAAAGCTCTAGGGATAAATTTTATGTATAACTTCATTTTGAAAGCACTGACCTAGAAGATACTTGTTGCAAGTTAAAATAGATTGCAATCAAACATTTAAAATTAACTGAAGTTGCACTGACAATATTGTAGTGTTGTTGCCTTAATATCATCAGGTAAAGTACCACCAGGATTCCACTAAATGGAAACAATGGACACGGGTGCCCAGGTGGCTCAGTTGGTTAAGCATCTGACTGTTGGTTTTGGCTCAGGTCATGATCTAATGGTTTGTGAGTTCAAGACCTGCACTGGGCTCTGTGCTGGCAGAGTGGAACCTGCTTGGGATTCTCTCCCTCTCCCTCTGACCCTGCCCCACTCAGGCTTGCTCACTCTCTCAATCTCGAAATAAATAAATAAACTTAAAAAAAAAAACAAACAATGGCCAGTGAGAATAGTGACAAATCTCTAGGAACATCTTATATATGACACAATTTCTAAAATATTTATGTTAGTAATATTAACCCTATTCACATTTAACCTAGAGAACATTGACCACCTCTTTTGAGAATTTGTTCCCATGCAACTCTTAAACAGTAGTATATCAAATAAATCTCATAATTCTACTACTTCTCTTTCTGCAAGGTGACAGAATCTTTGTGACTTTCAGGGCCTTCTGGGAAATCTCAGAGTTTTAATTGCAAGATATATTTTGAATTATTGTTTCATTTTTCATTTAGTATTAATTTTGGGAAAGCAAAAAGTAAAATTACCAGGACACTTAAGCTCTTAGGATTATGGAGGGGCACTTGAGTGGCTCAGTCGGTTAAGCAGCAGACTCTCGATTTCAGCTCTGGTCATGAGATCAAGCCCCACATCAGGCTCCACACTGACACTTGCTCTCTCTCAAAATAAATGCATAAACTTAAAAAAATTTTTTTAAAAAGGATAATGATTATGGTAGCTCCCGAACATGAATGGTTGTAGCTTGGCTACCTGTTACTTAAAGTGGCAATGTAATAAACAACCATCCAAAAGTTATGTAACTTCTGTTTATTTTAAAGAGAATAATCAGGGTCATGATGCAATCAGAACAAACTGAAAAAAGTTATTTTTTTGAAATACAAAACGGCAGATTATGAAGAAGGTAGCTCAGAGAAACTGATTTTGAACTTCTGACTTTCAGAAGTGTAATCAAATAAATGTATGTGTTTTGAAAGCCATGAAGCTTTTGGTAATTATTTGGAGCAGTCATAGGAAACTCATATGGCTAAGGTGTGACCTTTTATAGTCTTTTAGTAAGACCAGACCCATGCTCTTACAAAACTTGGTCTTTCTTACTTGAAAGCAAATCAAATCCTCAGATTGAGTTAATATGCACCATAATATTTGATACTAAAGTAACCACAATCTCTTTTTGAAAATCCTGTAAATAAACTTATGAAAATTGAGTCCAATTTGGAAAAATTTAGTACAAATTTGCGTCCCTTTTCAAGTTCAATTTTTGTGACCCTTCTACAGCTTTCTGTACATGCTCACTTTTATATTTCATCGTTCTCATTCCTGTTCCACAACAAAAAGCCATTTTACTTTAGAACAGCAATACCTTATGGGCTATAATGTATCCAAAATAAAACAGACTGAGATAGTAGATCAAAAAAATTAAAACTAGAGAAACAGATTCAACATCATTGTATTCGTGCTTTGGATTCACCTGGATCATCAAGAAAAGAAAGACACACGTGGGATTAAACTCTGCCTCAGGTGCACTTCTCTTACATTCAAATTTACCTAGCTCTGGTAGGTTAATGTATTGGCAATTTCTATTTGACCTCTCAGATGATTAGAAGATAATTGTCAGAACAAGATAAAACCATGACGTTCATACAGATATGAAACTAACATGTTTAAAGGTTTTCCTTAACCCACGAGAGAACCATTAGATGTTACAACTATGCCTTAGGAGTAAAGGCCATGCCCTAAAGTAAAACCTCTAATAGAGCCACCCTTAAAAATAATGAAATCCTACCCTTATAAATTCTGTAGAAGAGATAAAATTTGGAGTCTGATTCCTTAAAATTAATCAGGCTTGGGGAAACCTTGGGTTTTCTCCGTAACTACCTTAACAAAACATAAAAACAAACCTATTGAACTGCCTACTGGAACAAAAAATCAACACTTTTCAGAGGAAGATAGCAGAACCTGGAATCTCTAACATATTCACATCATCCAGTATACAATAAAATTTATTCAACATGCAAAGAAACAGGAAAATGTGACCTATAGTCAAAAAAAAAAAAAAAAAAGGAAGCCAATATGCCCTATTGTTGGACTTTTCAGACAATGATTTTAAAGCATTTATTCTGTGATCAAAGAACTAAAGGAGAATATTTTCAAAGAATAAAAGGAAATACAGTCTTAATGAATGAACAGGTAGGGAATTTCAACAGGTAAATGGACACTATAACCAAATTAAAACTTTAGAACTTAATTGGGAATTTGAATGAGTCACTTCTCCAAATCCTTCCCAATTTCTATACCCCAGAAACAACTATGTCACCTTCTGGGTATCTGCCTGCTGTTTGTCTCACCTGCATGTTAAAGTGCTTTTTAAATGCAAAAAAAAAAAGGTGGGGGGGGGGAGCGGGGCAGGGGCGCTTGTGGGTGGCTCAGTCCTTAAGCATCTGGCTTTTGGTTTCAGCTCCTCACTATCTCAGGACATCCAGCTCCACACTGTCAGTGCAGAGCCTGCTTGGGATTCTTTCTCTCTGCCCCTCCTGCGTGTGTTTTCTCTTTTTCTGAATAAACTTAAAAAAAGAAAACAAACCTAAAAATAAAGTCTTAAAAAGATAAATGCAAAAAAAAAAACCACTTTGGAACTTAAAATTACAATAACCCAACTAAAAAACACACTACACGGGTTCACCATCAGCTTGGAGGTGGCTGAAGGAGTCAGTGAACTTGAAGACTGATCAATAGGAATTATCCAGTCAGAAAAAAAAAAAAAAACAAATAGAACAAAACAGATATCCTTGAGACTTTTTTTTTTAAAAAGTGTTATATTGGCTTTTCTGTGTGGCTCTTTGGACATAAGGAAGTAATAGTTCTCTTGATATGTAAAGCTGAACTCATCTTCTGTTCATTTCTCTGGGACCCCAAAGGGCTACTGCAGCTAGAAAGAAGCGTGCTATGATAACATAAATGAATAATTGTGTTAAGGAAATAATCTTCCAGAATTTTTACTGACTCCATCTTAAGAGGCGGTATATAGTACAAGCATTAGGAAAATTTTACTCATTATCTAACGTTCAGCTGAGCAATGACGTTCTATTATAGTTATCTTTTCAAAATCATAAGTATAAAAAAATCATACACAGTGCATTGTCATGGTTAGACACATGGACTGTGGTGACGGGGTACCTGGATTTAACTTCTGGCTCTACCATGTATTAATTGGGTAACTGTGGGCAAAATACCTAGTTTGCTCATCTGTAATATGGGGCTAGTAATAGCTCATCCTTCGTAAGTTTTGGAATTTATGGGAAATGATATATGTAAAGCACTTGGAATTTCACCTGGCACATATGTGTCAGTTGTGATCATCAAATATATATTTTCCTCGAATCTTTTAAGAGTAGAATAGTTAAAGGAACAGAATATTGAAAGACATTAATTAATTAAGACATTAATTGAAACATTAAAACGTTAATTGAAAGTATTAATTGAAAAAGTGTCTCTTTTCAAAAGTCTTCCCTAATGTGCTTTAGAGGACGAAACAGCTATTACCTTTCCCCTGCTAATCAGCAGAGGCATTCCTTTATGAAAGCGGAGATATTGCCTGCTTCTTGGAATAGCTGTCTACCACAGATAAACATTACTCTGAGCTACTGGGTGTGTTCAGTGTGTAAATAGATTGTGGGAACACGAGAGGCTGGTTTTTCAAGTTCCTTCTCCTAGCGCTCCATGAGGGTCAAGTAGACCAGCATTGTATACCTTGTATGTCCGAAAGAAAAGTGCATCTACAAAATACTCTAACCATCATATTGAGGTAAGAGTCATGTGCTTAGGGGTCTTCAGGGTGACATCACCTTTCTTGATTTTTGATCTCTGTGTGGTCGGGGGTTGGGGTTTGCTTTTCAGGAAATGAATGACTCTTTCCACTATTTGACATGAGATTTTACAATGAAATGAGAAAGAAAGGAATATATACAGAAGGGACATTTTGATCGTTGGGCTGCTGTGTAAGTTTGATGGCTTGAGGAGGGGAATAGAAGCATCTTCTGGTTCCTAGGGCTTAATTGAATCTATAAGTTGTAACCTTGTGCTAGATCCTACTGAACAATGAGTGTCTCCATGAACAAATATATATCTCCTAGTGACATAAAGACATCAGGTTCACAGCAGAAGTCCTGTCACTTTACCAAAAACCGGTCGCACCTTTGTGTATAAGGTAGCAATCCTTGTGTTCTGATTTTCTTTCATTTGTTTAAATCTCAGATGTTTTATTTAGCATTGTTGAATAACAGTCCTGTTCTTGATATGGTTAAATATCCAATGTGGTTATATGTTTAACAGAAAAATTGCAAAAGTCTGAAAACTTTGGAATACTTTCCACATGAATGTGGTGTTTTTAACACCATGAGGAAATGAGATCCTGACTGAATATGAACGTATACTAGAAAGATGCATCAGGTTTTTGGAAAATTCTTTTTTATACAGACTGTTTTAATTAGCAGTGCTTTCTTTCTCATTTAAGTGAAAAATGCATTTTGGAACACAATATATCAAACCAGGTACTTGGAGAGAAAAGGTGTTATATATTTAAAGCATTCAAAATTATATATAGCAAATATTACTTGTATATGATGACGTATTTTAAAATCTTAGCCTCCTTAAAATGTCTTTAAAGCACAGGAATTTGGTGTTTAATTTTTTTACTTTATAATAAGATGTTTGCATATTTAGACAACAGCTGAAGCACAAGACTGTTACAATTTATACCCCATGACTTAAGTGCACGAAGACATTGAAATGGACTCTAGTGAAATCCTTAAATGGATCTATACATCCCTGAGTGTGTGTGTACACATTTACATATGGACAACTAATATTGGGGAAACAGATAAGAAGGAAGATGAGAAAATGTCTTTTTGTTGTCAAATCATGGTTTTTCTGGGCACTTAGGATTTTCTGAAATTCTCTGCCAGCCGGAGTTTGGGAGTTAGCTGTGTTGTCATTCAGTTTATTCCAGTTTGTTAATGTCTTCTAATTGGTTTAGGGAATGAAATAATATTTCTACCTCTTTGTGTCTTGGAGGCACATTTAGTGTTTTTGTTGAAACTATTTTCTTATGCTAATTTCGTATGTTAAAGAAATGCAGCTTTAATATGTGGAATGAGCAGTTTGTTTTACCTAAGCTCTCTTCTACAATGGCATATGTTATGCCTGTTTTGCCAGCATATGTAATAACTTAGCTAATCATCTTTAATACTTTCTATTTAGAATCTACTTGTAACTCTGTTTTTGTACATCCCATATGCTGCTTGTGTATGTACTGTTACTCTCACACGTTCACCCCCACACATACTTCCCCACTTTTGGATGATTTCACAGGGTTCTTTAACTTCTCTCCAACTTGGTTTCATTCCTGGCTCTGTCTTTCTGTGGGTAGTAGCATTGCTTCCTGTGACTTCTGCTTACCATGCTTTCTCCACATCTTTCATCACACCTAAGCCAGAGACATCCAATTATACTGAACACAGCAGTAATAAAAGAGGTGGTTCCATTGCTTCCATCATTTGTAGAGCTGGCAACTGAAGTGGCTACATTAAGTTCTGGAAGATCATCGGGGAGTCAGGTAGACCTCTTCGAGGTACAAACTCTGATAAATACATACACTCTGGGATAGGAAATTTACTTGATCTGGTTTTTCTCCCCTTTCACCACAACACATCTCTAAGAGGTACTTAATAAAATCTGCCCCTTCGTGCCTTGCTACCCATTCTCTCTCTTTTTAAAAAAATTTTTTAACGTTTATTTATTTTTTGAGAGTGAGAAACAGAGTGTGAGCGGGGGAGGGGCAGAGACAGACAGACAGACAGACAGACAGACAGAATCCGAAGCAGTCTCCAGGCTCCAAGCTGTCAGCCCAGAGCCCAACGCGGGGCTCGAACCCACGAACTGCAAAATCGTGACCTGAGCCGAAGTTGGAAGGTGAACCAACTGAGCCACCCAGGTGCCCCCCGTTTTCTCTTTTAATAAAACCCCACTTTATTTTAATTTCCCTGTGATATAACATCTATCTTTGTCACTTTATTGGCATTGCACTTCCAAGGGTCACTTGTGTTGCTATTAGGAAATCTAATTACAGTCATTCGTTCATGCATTCATTCAGTAAATATGCAACTCTCATGTCTGCCTTTGTGTACCTCTAGTATAGTTAGGAAAGATGTTAATTTACCTAAATAATTCATTTCAATTATGATAGGTGCTATGAAGGATGCTTTTCCAAATCCTCATTCTATTTGACTCCTTTGCTCTATGTGACATTCATAATCACTTCCTACGTCTTGAATCCTCCCTTCCTTGTTAATCCATGACTCTATATTATCTATTCAGCTACTTTTCTACAACTTTGCCTCTCGCTGTCTGCTTCTCTTCCTTACTTGTCCGTTCCCCCAAAGGTGTATCATTTGGCCCATAATCTCTTTCTTCTTCTCCTTGCCTGTGATGTCCCATGAAACCATAGTTTTAAATATCACCTCTAAGTGAATGCTTGTAATATATCCATTTCCAGATTGTTCCATCTATTATGTATTTTCTCACTCATATGTCCAACTGTCACCTAATATTCATCATGGTTGTAGCCAAACTCACTGTCTTTCATGTCCTCCTCTTTTCATCCATGTTTCTGCTAATGGTGTTGATGGTCTCCTGGTTTTGCACATTTGAAACCTCAGAGTCACTTTTGATTCTGACTTTTCCTTTGCTTTCAGTACCCAAACCATTATCAGTTCCAATTATTCTTTTCATTACAATGATGTCTAGAATCATTTCTCCTGTATCTTTTTGGTTATTATTTTTTTCTTTTATGCTTTATTTTCTCATCCTCTCCTCCCTCAGTCTGAGAGCCACTTAGAACTCGAGTTCTTGGTTAGACCCCACCTCCACCAGAAAGTCCACGGATATCTTCTTTTCCCAAACCTTGGTGACAGTATTATAAGTGTGATAGAAAGAACACAGGCGTTGGTAGCCAAATATCCAGCCTTAAGTTCTTATTTTAACATCTAGGGCCTCCTGTGCACTTTCTCTCTCCTATCTCATGCGGTGGTCACAAGAAACAAACAGGATCTTGGAGACGAAATCGTTTTCAAGTGTGAAGCACTATATAAACATTAAAGTAAGATTTGCTAATAGAAGAATAAGAGGCAAGAACAAAGGTCCTGGGTCTTAAATACTGGGACAGTATAGTGTAGGCACTGGGCAGCTGGACTCTCCAGCCAGACCACCTGC
Organism: Panthera pardus; assembly: GCF_024362965.1. Taxonomy (NCBI): domain Eukaryota; kingdom Metazoa; phylum Chordata; class Mammalia; order Carnivora; family Felidae; genus Panthera; species Panthera pardus. The sequence continues at coordinate 91,957,492 of NW_026526843.1, read as the reverse complement.
TTTTGAATCCTGGCTCTACTACTTAACAGCTGTAAGAAATTAGGAAACTTAGCTTCTCTGTTCCTGAGTTTCCTCTTCTGTAAAATGGGGGTAGTAAAAATTTCTACTCAAAGGGATATTGTAGGATTGGAAGGGTTAATAGACGTAAGATACTTAAAAACAATGCCTGGCACATTTTAAGTACTCTTAAGTGTGGAAGTGGTGGTGGGGCATGTGGATACAAGGTGGGAATGATATATTAGAATGGAGTTACCTTATGCAGATCAGTGCCCCATCAAGGGTGGAAACACACAACCACAGAGTGAATACGTATACTTGGCTAAATCCCTCGTGACTCATAAAAAATGGTCCTCCCCTCTGCCACAGAATTGAGCAAATGTACATCGAGGAGCCATGCATATTCTGAACAACCGGTTGGGGTTCAAGGATAGGGATGATGGTCTTTCAGACACTTTGGGGAAGTTAAAAAGGAATGGTAAATAGTTTGCCTTTTGGAGTCATGAAATATGTCAGTATTTCATGGAATCAAAATATCAGTATCCAGATGTCAAAAAAGAGACAACAATCCTCTGTATTCTAGAAATTTCTTTCTTTAACAAGCATAGGCTTATAACATTTCACAGTGCAAGGGACCTTAGAAATTCTCTTCTTCTCAATTTATAGGCCCATTGGCCAGAGTATGTATCTTTACTCACACAGTAGTTTAGTTTGAGCGAGGGTTTTTTTCCCCCGTGTTAAGAAAACAGATAATAATACTTAAAACATTCCACGAGTGGTTTGAAGTGCTTTAAATTATTTAAACAATTGAATCTTCATGAGAATCCCACAAGATATCATCACCATCATCATCATCATCCCATTTACATAAGAATAAATTTAGGATCATAGAGGTTATGCATAACTAATGATAATTGAGCCAGGTTTCAAAGCCAGGCAGGTCAGGGCCAAAGCCCATATTCTCCATCACTGAGTCCTGTCATCTCGGCCCCTCTGTGCTCTGGCCTTTGGTTATGCTGCTCCAGTTCTCCTTGACAAGTGCTATTAAATGCTTGATAGTTTTTCATAACATATAAAAATTACTAAAATGAGATTTGCACGAAGTTTCCCAGTGTCTTTGCAAGAGGAGTCTGATTTTTTTTTCTCGTCTATGATTCTGTATGCGAACATCAAAGGTCTCAAATAATGATCTTCTCTATTTCCTAGACAGCATATCATACTGTAAATTGGCGGGTACTTTGCACTGTTACTTCATTGTGGTTTCTGGCCACAGGGATATTCTCTTGAATGTGTGTTCGTTTCCATCTTTGTTTTTGCTAACATTTCAAAAGTTCAAACTCAGTATTTAGAATTGCTGTGTTATTTCATTTTCCTATTTTAACTCCTTGTTCATTTAAGTGTTCTTTCACTTTCGTGTTTTTCTTTTTACTTTAAGCATTATTGGCTATGAAAATAATTTACTAGGCTTTTACTTCATTTTCTTCTTCACTGAATAAAAATATTAAAATCAGTCTTTCCTCCACTGAACCCCTTAATAACTTTATTCATTTCCAAGTAGACATAATACCGTTTGTAACTCATGTTAGAGTTTAATTTAGCAGTTTCCAGTCCTTGCAACAGTTGACTTATCCAGGCTAATTTGATTTAATCTTTCTAATCGAATGCCAGGAAGCACTCTGTTCCTACATTAAAACACGTCCAATTCATTGAGGGGTCTGTGGTTCGTGTAAATAGACTTCACTTTGGTGTTGTACAGTCAGAAAATATTCCCAAAAGCGTTATCAGGACTTGGAGAGAAACTAGGAAGATGTATAAAGAAGCAACTTTAAGAGGTACTTTTTAAAAATAAATAACTAAAACAAGTAAAAATTTTCCAAACCAAACAATGTAATTTTGAAAAACTCATTGAACATTAACAGTTTATTCTAAGAATGGAAGTGATAGATTTTACCACAGAATATGGAGTTGGGATGGGAGCTGTGTGTAGAGAAATCATACTTGGAATGTCGCCATCAAATAATGATGTTCCAGGATTCAAAAATAGACTTTGAATCTAAACATACTTTTATTTGGATTGCAAATAGTTCAGCAACAGCCCACTTGGTAAACACAGACCAAGAAAGGTCGTAATAAACATATTTATTTAATTCATGTGTCGAGAGTATAGAAAAATCCATTAATAGATCCTCCCAAGAGCCGTTTGTAGACAGCAATGATTTTTAGTCTCCTGGCGTGAAATTACATTAAAATCAGTATATGATGAAAATGTTTGAAATGAATTTCATTTAAATCAGTTGATATATCAAGGATATGGTCTCAAACAAAGCAGTAAGGGCCTAATAGAAATAGGCATTTTTTCCGACTTTCAGTAAATAATGGTATATCCAAAGATGTCTGTGTCTACAAACAAATGTATGATTTTAAAGTTTTACATTTTGACTAGGACTAGACATATATTAAAACACATTTTGTGGGGCGCCTGGGTGGCTCAGTCCGTTAAGCGTCCGGCTTCAGCTCAGGTCACGATCTCGCGGTCCGTGATTTCGAGCCCCGCATCGGGCTCTGGGCTAATGGCTCAGAGCCTGGAGCCTGCTTCCGATTCTGTGTCTCTCTCTCTCTGCCCCTCCCCCATTCATGCTCTGTTTCTCTCTGTCTCAAAAATAAATAAATGTTAAAAAAAATTAAAACAAAACAAAACATTTTGTGACAAAGAATCACTGCCCTCTGGTTAAGAAAGCAGCCCGGGGAAATAACTACAAGGAACTCCAGTCAATAATTTGGAAAAAGAAAAGACTAGAATGTTTTGTTTGCATTAGCCATGCTTAAGAAGGAAGAATTTAACTTACTTCAAACTGCTCATAACTGTCATCTAATTTGGTTGGCTATTACTGAGTTTGAGCTCCAAACACAGGAAGGTTATTTCTAAATCAGTTATATACAACAAACAAAATAGCTATTGATTTTCTTTCAAGTGAATTCCTGTTTGACTTTTTTATTGTCCTTGTGAGTAATAGTTGTGTGTTTGGTTTTATACTTAAGCACAATAGGATGTAACTAAGTATTAGCACCACACAGATCTACAGAATAGGTTCCTGAACAATGAGGATAAAATCCAGGGATAATATTCGATTGATTATATTGAAAAACTATTGACCCTGGGTCAGCCAACATAAAATGTAGGTCCATTGCTGCCACTAATAATCTTAGTAACTGGTCACACTTTCTGTGGTTTACTATGACCCAAGGACTATTCAAGTGTTTTTCATGTAACCATGATCACGTCTTGGTTTAGTCATGTCTGTGAGTCATTTGACCTTGGTCAAATTAAGTACTTCTAGAAGTATCTCCCTGGGATATTTTTTCTCCTCCCCTGGTTTCTACCTTTCTTCCTGGTTCATAGGCTCACCCAATCTGTGCTGGCATCTATAAAGCTGTTGCTGATTTGGCCTTGTTCCCAATGTCTCGCCAATTGGCATCCTCTCTATGACCTTTTGTCAACGGTAGAGGAGCCTGAATTCTCTCGGCTCGTAGGTCTGCTGGTCCCTGTAGACTTCCTCTTATCTCAACCATGCTAAGTTCCCCTCCCCCAGCTGAGCTCCTCAGGCCATGCTTGCAAGAGCCAAGTAGCACCAGGCCCTTCCTAACCTATTTTTCTTTACCCTCTCCACATCCTGACCACTGCTGGAGGCTTCATTTCCTTTTTTAGTCAGGAGAAGCTGTTCCAGTGTCTTATCCTACGTTTTCTCTATACTGTCTTCTAATAAAACTTGATGTTCTGACCTCCAAGCTTTGCTCTTGGTAGAGAGAACACCTAGCTTGAGGAACATTTGAAGAAAAAGAAAACATCGAGAACAGTGTTGTTTCCCAAATGATCCGTGGCAAAGAACCAGTTCCTTTGTTTTTAATTTTCCAAGCCACCTCAGACTAACACTTTTTTGTAAATTGTGTTGTGTCATGATTCCATGGATGACACACTCCTTTGGCATGTCACCGTCAAATTTCTATAAAAGTTTTTAAATGTTATCAGTTTTGTATGTGTCTTGTCCCAGCACCAGTATGTGAACCACGTTTAAATATTTTTATTTTTTTAAGTTTTATTTATTTATCTTGAGAGTGAGAGAGCACGTGTGCAAGTGGGGGAGGGGCAGAAGGAGGGAGAGAGAGAGAGACCCGGGCAGCCTCCACACTGTCAGCGCAGAACCCGATGTGGGGCTCGAACACGTGAACCGTGAGATCATGTCCGGAGCCGAAGTTGGACGCTTAACCGACTGAGCCACCCAGGTGAACCACGTTTAGAGCAGCATTGCCACAGACCCCACCTTTCCTAGGAACAAAGGATCTGTATTTACTGCAGTCCATCTTTCATTTTTCTGATGTGTCTGTATGTCCATCTTTGTACAGTCTTTTGGTGCCTACAGATGTGAACCCTCAAAAGCAGGAGTACTGGGCCTTGGTATAAGACTGACCAAGACAAAATTATGTGGGTATACAATACAGTATAATGGTCGTGAACACAGTCACTAGAGGAACCCTGGCTTATTTGGAATCCCCCCTCCACCACTCGTGCGCTGTGTGGCATTGGGCACGTGTTTTAGTCTCCCTCTGCCTTGTTTTCCCTCTCGGTAATATGGTAATGATAAAAATAAGTAACTCCAAGTGTTGATGCGACGATTGCATGACTTAACATATGTAAACCAAGACCCTGTAACAGTGCCTGGCCTTTGTAAGTAAGTGCTATGTGAGTGTTTACCATCATTTTTACCATGAGCCATAAGGTAAAGGAGTTAAGGCAAGTGTACTAATGAAGCCAGAAATATACAACCCAATGTAAAATATAATGCCACATGGATAACAGAACAGATATAATTGATTATGATTTGGATAACGTGAAGTATAATAATGGTTTCTTTTTGGCTTTGCGTTTGCTATCTGAGGAATTCTGTGGCTTCACAAGGGACAAGAGTATGTGACAGGGAATGATGCTAGGCATTTGGCATTAGCCATTCCTTTTGATTCTCCCAGAAACCCCACGAGGTGGGTATTTATCAGTATCTCCAGTTTACGTAAGAATAAACTGAGGTTCAGAAGGATTAAATAGCTTCTTTAACATAGTAGGTAGGAAAGCTGGGATTTCCACTCAGAGCTTCCTGACTCCAAAACCTGGAGTTCTTGCAATTGGCTGTTTGAGCTGTCCATTGGAAACCCGTGGGAAGTTTTAAAACTACAGTGCCTTACCATCAAATTCTTTAATTTGATTAAAGAAAAACCCCAGCTCTACTGAGAGAAAATGCACATACCATGAGATCTACCCATTTGGAGTGTGCAGTTCAATGTTTTTTTAATATATTCATACGTTAGACACCATCCCCACAATCTAATTTTAGAACATATTCATCCTGGGGTGGGCCTGACAGCAAAGTCCCTGAGGTCTTAGCTTCAGGGCTACAGACCCTGTAGGAGATCTTGAATGGACTTCATATGGTCGTGAACCTTTTTTAGGATCCACAGCTCTTGTTATCTTTCCCAAAGGAGTAGAGATGCAGGGGTGCCTGCGTGGCTTAGTTGGTTGAGCCTCCGCCTTTGGCTCAGGTGATGATCTAACTGTCTGTGAGTTCGAGCCCCGCGTCGGGCTCTGTGTTGAGCCTGCTTCGATTGTGTGTCTCCCTCTCTCTCTGCCCCTCCCCCGCTCATGTTCTGTCTCTCTCGGTTTCTCAAAAATGAATGAATGCTAAAAAAAATTTAAGGAATAGAGATGCAGCTCAGATGGTACTAAGAGACTCTAGACTGGTGTGTTCTCAAACTTTAGGGTGCATGCAAATCACTGGAGCCTCTTGTTAAAATTCAGGTTCAAATTTAGTAGGTCTGGGATGCAGTCAGGCACACAATAATTTTGATTATAGGAATACTAACGTGAAACAGATAAGTGAAACATTATCTGCCCTACAACCCCATTCTTCTCATTGGTGAATCTGTGTTACCAAAAAACCAATCAACAAACAAAACCAGACACGAATATTCAATCATTTTTTGTTTTTTGAATTTTGTCAATAAAATATTTCTGGGCATCTGTTTTCTCTTATTATGTAAGTATCTACAAAATAGTTTTGCCTCTTGGACCAGAAAGCCTAAAATATTTACTGGCTGGCCCTTAATAGAAAAATTGTGTTAACTCCTAGTGTAGACCAAAGTATGACCACCTTCGAGGAATAAATGTTATTCATCTTACTCTCCACAGCTCTTTGCTGCATTTGGCAGACATGGCGTTACCAATCAGATGGCTAAGAATAGTAAGTATGAGGGGCAGCACGCTGGCTGCATTTATGGATATTTCTTCCTCTAGAAAAGAGGTCTGGGTAGGTGAGAGTCAACTTCTGGTTTAGTTTACACATAGATCTTCCTGGAGTTGCAAGCTACTTGCCTGAATAGCATGGATAGCTTTCCACAAAGGATCTAGTGTCTTCTCAGCTAGGTCATGTTGACAAGACTTTGGAAGCGGGATTCTCTAGGAACAATTTGCAATCCACAAAGACAGCTTGGTTAATTGGGGTTGGATGCTAGTTAGCTGAACTTATTGGCAGAATGTTGCATCTTCTTATACCAGCCTTAAAGCCCCCTAATGTTTAAGGTGTTTGTTAAGGGTTAGGGTTATCTGACCATGAATTTTACATGTATGAAGACATTTCTGCTGATTTTCCAACATTAGCTCACTTTGATTCCTGTGAAAAGGATCTGCTAAAACATTATGACTCTTCGAAATTCTCCAGGCTTCAAGTGGTCTCCTGCACTATAGTCTTTATTATCAATCTTCTTCTCAGATGGACACCTGAGGAACTATTCTTTCCTTTGGTTTTGATAAACAACTTCAGATATCCTTACCGATAACTCGTTTTTAGCCTGGACCTCTATTGTCTGTCCATGTATCTATCTACCTTTGATGCAAGACGTTGTCTGTTCTCAACACCCATCCCAAATAATCCTTGTTACCACAAGGTCCATAACTGGTGGCCAGATTTTAGCATGCTCCAGGGGGACAAGTACAAAGTGTGACCTTGACGGAATTAGATTATACACCAAGATAATTGAAGGATTTACTAATTATATTATTAGAGGGTAGGATGTTAGGGCAAGGAATTTGTGATATAACCCTGGATTGGGGTGAATTTACTGATATGGTGCATTTTCCAAAGATCCTGGGTTTAGTGTAGTACTTCATGTAGCTGGCGGGATTTGTAACAGTTTACTTGATTGGTTAATTGAAATATTAACTTAACGGTGGCCTACATAGAGTCTAAGTGATATACTTGACTCTCAATTCATTAGACTCAACTGCATACCCCACTGCGTTGATTATCCCTTCTTAGTGTTTCATCAGCTCATTTTGTTCCTTTGTCCCTTCTTTAATCATTATTCATCATGCTCCTATCCCGGGCCCTTTTCATATGTTCTCACTTGCATAACCTTAGGGACCACATAAGCACCAATGATTCCCACTGAAATGCCTCTAGTGTAGACTTCTCTGATACACTGTAGTTCCATATTCCAAACGCCCTTTTGGACAGATCTTTGTTGATGTTTGCCTCATAAGCACTTTGACCTCAACATGTTCAAATTTTCAAATTTTTTCTCTCAACTTTTTCTGTCTTGTATCCTCTATCTCTGTTAACAGCATTACCATCAGCATTCCATTTACTCCAGTCCTATTGAATCAGAATCTCTGGAGATGAACCCTCCGGAATCTGTGTTTGAGCAAGTCCCATAGGTGATTTTTATGTACACTAGCATTTAAGAATCTTTATAGTTCCCTATGCTGGAAGCCTCAGAGTCATACCCTCTCCTGTTTACCACCTGCATCTAGTTGGTAGCTGGATCTTATTGAGGTCATCCCCAAATGTCTAAAAAATGACCCTTGGGTCCTTCCCCACTACCCCACTTTTGCTTCCTAATCTGTCCCTGGCACTCCTGCAGGAGCCTCCATGCTGTCTGCATAACTTCTGCCCTCTCTTTTGTATAATCACTGAATGCTGGTATCTTTCAAAAGCCAAATCTAAGAGAGAAAGCTGACTGTGCTATTTCTTGACTTAAAAGCACTCAACAGCTTGATGGCATGGGAGCAGTTTTCAGACTTTTTAAGGTCGTGGAACTCTTTCTTCAAATAGAACCGTGCCAGGAAATCCAACTTATAGAACAGATAAAAGCAGAGCTGCTCTGTTTGAAGCAGGGGTCGGCGCCACAGCCTTGGCCACTCAACCTGCCTTGCTGCGTTTCCTAAGAAACCATTCCCAAAGACACAGTTTGAAAAACACTCGATAAAGTCCAGATGCTTTATTTGGATACCACATTCCTCTCTGGCTGGCACCCTCCTTCTTCTCACCTCTCCACCATTAACTCGGACCCCAGCCCTGGGATTATTCATTATTCCCTGGACTAGTTGTATGTCCTTGTGACTTTTCGTATTTACTGTCTTTACATCCTTGAATGGCTACTCGCCTCTTCCTAATTGTTCTTTTTCTTTGAGTTCTCACAGCCAAGTTGGCATTTATAAGACTGTTCTTTTTATGTGTATGTCTGTCTCCGCTAGAAAATGGAAAGCTCCTTGGGATATAGCCCATGCTTTCTTCCTCTGGGTATCCCCTAGATCCAGCATAGTTTCTGACACATGGTTTTACACATGCTTATTGTGACCCATTCTCTCTCTTCTTTGGTTTTATTTTTTTCCAGACCGAACATGCCTTAATGAATTAAACATTATCTTGAAAAACAACTTTATTAACCTCAAAGCTATATGACAATACTACTGAAATATTTTCCTGTTTGATATCCGAGCATAATAATCCATGGAAATATGCATTGTGTATCATGGCATATGAAGCTGAGCTAATACTGGTACAATGTACTTTTGACAGCAATGACATTTGCTGTCGTTTTTTATGGATAGTGTATGTTATGTGTATTCATTGTAGAAACGTGAAATTAAAGACAATTATAAAGAAGAAATTAAAATATAGCCATAATGTAACTCCCCAGAGATAGACCTAATATTTTGACTTATTTATTTCCATTCTTTCTAATGTAATATTTAGGTGTGTATACATTTCCTTTTAAATTGGAGCCATAGTGGCACCTGGGTGGCTCAGTTGGTTAAGCGCCGACTTTGGCTCAGGTCATGATCTCACAGTTTGTGAGTTCACGTCCTGTGTTGGGCTCTGTGCTGACAGTTCCAAGCCTGGAGCCTGCTTGAGATTCTGTGTGTGTCTCTCTCTCTGCCCCTCCTCTGCTTGAGCTCTGTCTCTGTCTCTCCCTCAACAATAAAATTAACATTAAAAAAAATTAAAAAGTAAAATTAGAGCCATAGTGTGTAAGTACTTTTATATCCTGATTTTTTTCACTTCATATTATGAGCCCTCCATCATGTCATCATATACGAGAATCTTAGTATTGTTGAGAATCTTACTAATAAAAATTGTGGACTTTCTAAGCAATTTCCAAGAAATTTGTGAGTTCTTTTTTTTAAATGTTTATTCATTTTTGAGAGAGGGAGAGAGAGAGACAGGGAGGGAGTGAGGGAAAGAGGACATGAGCAGAGGAGGGGCAGAGAGCAAAGGAGACACAGGATACAAAGCAGGCTCCAGGCTCTGAGCTGTCATCCCAGAGCCTGACGTGGGATTGAAACTCACAAACCGCAAGATCACAATCTGAGCCAAAGTTGGATGCTTAACTAACTGAGCCACCCAGGTGTCCTTGAAATTTGTGAATTCTTAATGGAAAGTCTAGGAAACTAGAGAAACAGACCTGTAGGCATTTTGTGAATCAAAGGGAATGGAGGAACATTGTGACTAATCTTTCTTAGTGACATATCGCTTAACTTCAGTGTAAAGGCAAATGGATGGAGGGGTCTAAGATTTTTTGAGCATCTGTTATGTGCCAGATACTGTGCTTTATATACATTTCACATTTTATGTGCTTTTTAATACATGTATGTACATTTTATATACACTCTGTATACAAACATTTGAATATTCACAACAAACCAAGGAAGTGGACATTCATATTCCCATTTTGCAGATGAATAAACTAAAATGCAGGAACTTAGAATACCTTGTCCAGGTTATTATCTCAGAGAGTCAGATTTTAATTCCATTTGTTTCTCAAGCTTCACACTGTCTCTAACAGCAACTCTGAGAGGGTACACCGAGGTTGCCTTTGATTGTGAAGGCTTTGTATTAGCAACGCTTATCCTGTGGGGTATAAACCTTTGGGTAACCACAGTTTTTGAGCCCCTGAAATTACCTCTCTTTGTTAGACATTATACATGTCTATGATACATTAGAATATATTTATACTTTTTCAAAGTAGAGAGTCTGTGGTTCTTGGCTGTCTAAGGTATCCTTCAAAAAGCTTTATGTATTTCTCTTGCAGATAATGGAGCATCCACAAGTCTTGCAGAAACCCTTTGAGGAGACTGTAGTTTTACTTGCCAGGCCCTGCACTGAGAACATTATATTTTCTTGCTCTCTTACCTTTTTGTGTGTCCCTGGAACCCATGGAATACATTTTCTCTGGATACTCACCAGTACCTCTGATACTGTTTGTTTATAAGAGAGTCTCATACAATTTCCATGTCTGCTAACTGTGCTACCAAGTCACTAATATGCGTTCCTGTGTGTAAAATAATAATAACTCTTGCATTCTTACTTCTTCACAGCTGAGCATTTCAAACCGGGCTTTGCATATCTAAAAGTACCTATACTTGTACTGACCCAGTAGCTTCATTCCTATCAAGAGCTCAAAGAATGCATGACCCTTGATTTGCAAACTTCCTGGTCACCACACTCTTATACACCTAATAGATTAGGAAGTGACATATGGTAAATTAGAGAAGGGTACAAATTCTTCACTACAATTCCATTCCATTGGGATTGAATTCACTTCCCTTAATCTGGGATGACTTTAGTAATTTGGTTGACAGATAAAACATGGTAGAAGTACTGTTCTGGGACTTCCGAGGGTAAGATTTAAGACGTCTTGCAGCTTCTGCTTTGGCCTTTAGAATGCTTGGTCTAGGGAAAGACAGCTGCTATGTAAAAAGTCTGACTACCCTGAGACCACCATAAGGGAGAAATCACACATGGGTGTTGGGGTCAGTAGCCCCAGGGGGGCTCCCAGCCAGCTGTTGACATCAAGTACCAGATATGTGAGTGTGTTGTCCTTAACATCCTACCTAGTCCAGCCTTCAGATCACTTTGGCCCCAGCTGCCATCTGACAGCAGCAGCATCAGAAACACAAAAATGAAAGCCTCCCAGTTAAGCCCAGTCAATCCAAAAAACTGTAAAAAGTAGCGATACGTTGTCTGAAGTCACTAAATTTGGGGATAGTTTGTTACTGAGCAACAGGTAACTGAAACATGAAGGAATGAGTGCACCTGTTGTATTTGGAGCTAATAAGCTCCACTTATATAGAAGGTTTCCGAGGAAATTCCAGTAATGTTCTTCCTACATTTTGTATGGTGGATCCTTCTCTTGTCGTCACATTCTCCCTGCTATTTTTTTTTAAATTAAGCGAACTTTTCTGTTCATTTTGCATACATCTGTTGTAAAGACGGCAATGTTTTATGACATTCGGTAACAGAATTATTGGAAGAGGGCTGTCTGATTAAATAGAACCTACTGCAGTCTAAGAAGATGGCATCCATAATAAAGAGGCCACCATCATGTCCTTTACAGTGGCTTCAGGGGTAAATTCCACTCTAAGCCCATTAGTATCGCACTGATTCCCACTGAGTTGGAATATTGTCCAATTTTTCCATCCCAAGCATCTGCCCAGAATATAGTTTCTTTTTCCCAATTTCATTTTGACATAGAGCATCACCCCAGGCTGACTGAATGTTCTCCCCTGAGATAAGATGGTATATATTCCAATTTTTATTGTAGGCATTGCTTCTAAGATGTTTTATTTTTTATCTCATCCGTTAGACGTCCAAAATAAGTCTTACGGCTAAAATCATGGTGTTGGCAGGACTTCCTTCTGGAGGCTCCAGAGGAGAATCCATTTCCTTGTCTTTTCCAGCTTGTAGGGGCTACCTGCATTACTTGGCTCATGGCCCCTTCATCTTCAAAGCCCATTTCTCCAACCTCTACTGCTATCATCACACCTTCTTTCCTGACTTTAACTCTGCTACCTCCCCCTGCTAAGGACCCTTGTGATTACATTGGGCCCATCTGGATGATCCAGGACAATCTTCCCTTCTTAAGATCCTTAGTCACATCCATAAAGGTTCTCATGACTAGTACATGAGCGTCTTTGGGGCTGTTATTCAACCTGTCAAAGGTACCTAAGCTAGATTAGGAGTCAGGCATTTAAGCAGATGCCTGTGGATACTTAGGAATTAGGTGAAGAGGTAAGGATAGGGTATTCCAGGCACAGAGGCTTTTAAGTAGAAATATCTGGAGGTGAAGAGGCCACAGCTGTTTTAGAGGAATCAAGTGCTGAATGTAGTTAGATGGTAAATACATGAGAGAGGGGTAGGCAAGAGCCAGATAATAAAGGGTTTTTAAAACCATATTAAACAATTTGAACTTCTAAGAGCAAAGGGAAAACACTGAAGGATTTTAAGCACGGGAGCAACACTGGTCAAATTTGTGTTTTGGAGGAATCTGATGTAGGAGAGCAAGATGGAAGCAGGAAACTAATACTGAAAAGCCAGGGTGGTATCACCCAATGTGCAATAAAATTCATTATTGACCATCAAAACCAGCGCATCTACCCAGCTTCCCTGTTGCTGGCAATGTCACCTGTACTCTTTTAAGATAAAATTCTTAAAATTATTTTTGGCTTCTCTTTTTTTCCTTCTAACCCCACTCAGCCACCACACCTTCCTGCTTCTTGAATGTTTTAAATATATAAAACATATGACTGTATGAATGTGTCTCAAATAATAAACAATATGGAAATAAATTTCATTTTTTCTCTAACCCCTGACAACCTAGCTACCATCCCTATAGGCAACATGATTCGTAGGTCTGTATGTATTATTCTATGCCTTTTCCTATGTCTTTGTGTATATTATAAATATGCATATATCAATGTCATTGCATTAGACACATATGCATTTGAAATCATAAATATAATCCCTATTTTGACTAGCAATGTAGTTTAGATATTCCCATGTTGGTACATATTTTAAAATATTTTCCTTTAATATGGAACCGCAGTATTGCTGTAACATGAGGCTATTTCAGAATTTTCACTGTGGATAATCAGGCTACAATGAATAGCTATTCATTATCCTCACATATACACACAGTTATTAATTTTTCTGTAAGATAGATTCTTGGGGTGCCTGGGTGACTCAGTTAAGCATCAGACTCTTGATTTCAGCTCAGGTCATGATCTCACAGTCTTAAGATCAAGCCCTGCATCAGCCCCCATGCTGGGCATGGAGCCTGCTTCAGATTCTCTCTCTCCCTCTCTGTCTGCCCCTCCCCTGCTCACATGTGCGCATGCATGTGCTTGTTCACTGTCAAAAAAAAAAAAAAAAAAAAAGATGGATTCTTAAAAGTGGTCAAAAAATGCATGTCTTAATTTTTATTTTTTAAATTTTATTTATTTTTGTATGTCTTAATTTTTAAAACTTCATTGAGGTATGAATGACATACAAAAAACTGTACATAGTTCATGTACACAATTTAATGAGTTTGGAGATGAGCATACACCCATGCAGTTATCACCACAATCAGTGCCATACACATATCCATCACTTCCAAAAGTGTTCTCCCATCCTATGTATATATATATATGAATGAAGGGTAAGGCACTTAGCAATTTTTTTCAGTGTATAACAATGTTGTAAACTGGAGGCATTATGCTCTACAGTGGATCTCTGGGGATTACTCATCTAGAATAACTGAAACTTTCTACCCTTTGACCAATTTTGAAAGATTTAACTCATCCTCTAAGAAGGGTGACAAGAGATGTAAAGCCTCTGAGATTTTACCCTCCTTTCAAGCTACCAAGTAGGACTGTCATAGTTTTATGGATGGTGATTAAAGACCTCCCACTCCGGGGTCAGATGCCGTGGACTTGATTACTCAGAGCACGGAAAGTCTCATGAGCTTCGTGTTGGCATCGGTTGCCCTTGTCCTCGAGTGCCCAGGTGAAAATAGTGCATGCAGTGGACTTGTGTAACAGCTGAGGAACCCTGAACTTAGGGAACCCAAATTTTTTACAGTGAGCTTCCAGCAAATCTGCCCTCTGCCCTGGAGAGAGACTTTTGCTTTGTCGAACAGATCGTAAGCAAATCTGTCCTCGGCTCCAGAGACAGACACAGTGTCTTTCCTGGCTGGTCACCAAACAAACATCCTTGGAAGGACTCCCCAGAACAGAAGGGCAGCTAGTGCCTCTCCTCCCAAGACATGGTAGATATGGAAGAGAGCCACGGAGATTTCTCTCTCAGCTAGGGATTGAACGGATTTCTCCTTCCATCGGTGGGGCCTAAGCCTGCCCATTTCCACCCACTCTCATTAAACAATTGGATGATACACATTTTTGTATTTTACATTTTTATAACCTAATGGGAAAGCTAAAATGTTTTCTCCTTGTTATAATTTGCATTTATATAACTAGTGAGCTAACTGAGCCTCTTTCCATGTTTCTGTGATTCGTTTCTGAATTGCCAATACTGTGAGTTGCCTATTCTTATGTGCACCTTATTTTATTGGTTCATTTTCTTGTATTTATCTCTTTAAATTTTTTTTAATCTTTATTTTTGAGAGAGAGAGAGACAGAGCACAAGTGGGGGTGGGACAGAGAGAGAGGGAGACACAGAATCCAAAGCAGGCTCCAGGTTCTGAGCTGTCAGCACAGAGCCCGACGCGGGGCTCGAAGTCACAACCTGGGAGATCATGACCTGAGCCAAAGTCAGATCCTTAACCGTCTGAGCCACCCAGGTGCCCCTTGTATTTATCTCTTTATATTTTCTAGATATGAATCCTTTTCCTGCATTATATGGAACCATCACTTGTTTTCACTTTATTTGCAGTGGCTTCCTTTGTACACTTATTTTAAGTTTATATATGATCTATTCTCTGAAACTTTTTGGGGGGACAGTATAGAATTTTATATAGGTCTTGGTAGTTAAAAAGCATGTAGAGGAACTATCAAATAAGATTTAAGTCTATCTTCTCATTTTTCTTTAAAATATTTCTCTTTTGAATTTATTTAGATTTTCTCCTTGCTGATTTCTCTTAGGATAGAAATAGTCTTCTAAAAGAAGTAGGATAAAAAGTCTTTGCTTTAGAAATACCAAAATACGTGATGCTGAGATAAGAACCAGTTAATGTCAGATATCTTTTTTCCAAACTGAGGGTTCTGTGAAAGTTCACAATTAACATTAGAATATTAAAGACTCTGAGAAGTTCTGTAGGAGAAAAATAATTTGATTTAACTCAATATGGAAAAATTTTCGTTGGACTGAAGAACTTTTAAAAAAATTCCATAGAATATCTCATGACATCTTAGGGGATGCTATTGCTTCCATGGAGGCATTGAGAGGCAGTCACATGTCACATTAGAAGCAGGGTCCCTGAAACCACAGGGCTCTGAATTACTACCTGAGCATGTTAATTAACTTCTCTAGGCCTCAGCTTTCTCATCTATAAAATGGGGGTATTAGGATTTATTTTGCAGGGGAGTTATAAGGATTAGTTGAGTTCTATAAGTGTTAGCTATTACTGTGTAACATTCTGAGGATGCCACTCTTGGAGCATCACTATAAAGCTGGTAATATTTTCAGTTGGCCTCCCTAATAATGTTCAGAGAATCAATACATTGTGAAATTTAAAAAAATTCAATTATATTCCCATTGAATGTTGCACACAGTTGTCTATGTAAGAATAAACTGCTGTACTGAAAATAATGCTTATAATTTCACACTATCTGCCTTTGAGTCTATCATAGTGAAAGAACTATTTATTTCACTCCCCACGGCGTGTTTATCTCCATGGTCATTCTCACCATTTGACAGTCATGTGGATTCTTGCCTGCTTGTCTATTTGAAAGACACTCCCAAGTGAATTTTGCAAATGCTGTTTCGCCTGTATCCTGAGCATTTCTAAGTCTGCCAGAAATCTTCCTAACCGTTGTGCTGTCACACAGTGACAGAAAAACAGGAAATTGATTTTATTTTTATTAATTTCATCCTAAGGGCACTGCCAGAAGTAGTTCACTTCTAAAGCTGCATTTCAAGTACTCCTTAATAAGATATGTTTAGGTCTTTCCTTTGACAAAAATATCAACCTGCATGATTTTTAAGTGTGTTACTCAAAAAATATGCTTTTTAAAAAAATACATACGTATCTTGGTGACGCTGTGAGAATTTTTTATTATTGCGTCTTTTGTGGTGCTCAGCAGTTAATGATCTGTCCCAATCTGTCTATGCTGAAAGGCAGCAGAATGACTTAGGAACAATTCTGCCATCTTTTTGAACAGTTTTGCAGTTTGTCAAGGCTGCTAGCCAAAGAGGGGAAAATCTACATCTAAAATGTTGACGTAGAGAGATATGTTAAAGTGAAAGTATTGAAGAATTAAATAAAAATGGATTTCTTCTCCAAATCTGACTAGTGTTTTCACAGCACATTTAACGAAAAGAAAGAGGATCGACTCTAGATAAAATGCTCTTAGGGTTATTTTTACTTCTTTTTTCTTACCTAAGTAAAGGGTGTAGAGGGTACAAGATTCTCCAGGAGGGTCTTTGAACTAGCTAAAAAGAGGCATCAAGAAATTGTACAAATTTAGGTGAATTCATCCCACGCCAACTGCTCGTCCTCCAAAGGCTCGTACATTTTTTTTTTTTTTTTGGTTGGTGTACAGAGAACAGATTAAACGTAGGTTCAGACTAAACACAGAGGGTTCCATTGGCAGGACCAGGACATCCACTCCTTAAAAAGGAGAGCTCTATGGGAAGCCAGTCCACAATCAGAAGTGTCCAGGAAGAAGTGAAATTCAAGCAAGAGGATATTTCCCTTTGGTTGTATGATTTGAGTGGGTGTCTGTGTGTGTGTGTGTGTGTGTGTGTGTGTGTGTGTGTGTGTGTGTGTGCGCACGCGTGTGCGTGTGTTTATTGAAATTCTAGTTAACATACAGTGTGATATTAGTTTCAGGTGCACAATGTAGTGACTCAACACTTCAATACATCACCCTATGCTCATCACCACAAGCGCACTCCTTGATCCTCATCGTCTATTTAACCCATGACCCCACCCACCTCTTCCTCTGGTAACCATCAGTTCTATAGTTGAGTGATTAATGTCATGAAATTTGCCACACTGACGCCCCATCCTGCAACATGGAGCATGCGCTGCAGGGAGTAAATGGGTTATTTTCATTTTGAGGCCCGAGTGATTCTCCTGTGCTCAGAACCTGGATGGGCATCGTCGGCCTCTAGCTCCTTAGATCTCCTTTGTCTATGCCCAGGCTCACTTTCTCCTCTGCCCCATATTTCTCCAGGACTGTCACCAGTTAGATTCCATCCTATTAAATGCACAGTCCAGTCCTGCCGCCTGGAGGACACACACTGATTTTCTTAGTAAAGTTTTGGCTACTTCTTATCTATCTCTTTGGCCACTCATTTATAAATCAGCTCTGTCAGTCCTGGTACAAATGAGAAAAAATCCAATTAGGGCTAATTTTGTTAATTAAAATCTTACAGGGAAATTTTATTTCTTTTATATCCTTGTCTGATTTCCCATCTTCTGTGTCACCTTCAGATGCTCCGCCATGGTGTCACTGCCCTCCCTCTTTTTATTCTCTTCACTGGGCAGAGCCATGGACCTTTAGAGGGCAGGTCTGCATTTGCAACCCGAGGCAAGGATAACCATAAGCTTCAGATCAAACATTTTTGTGGCTCCCAACCCCTTGGATAATCTCTAAATACAATTCTATGGAACATTCACATATGACTTTCTAAATCTGACATTTCGAATATAAATATGTCCTAAGTGAACCAGGCTATAATTATAGCATATTCATTCATTGAGTTACCAAGTGGTTTTTCCATTTCAGTGTGAAACCAGATGAACCACACAAGGGGTGGAAAAACCAGTTCCGCTCTTTATCTGAGGAGACCACAGTGGACGGTGATGCAAAAACCAAACCATTAACCTTTCTGAAGAGCCCTTTTTGCTCTAACCTTGTGGCTTTCTGTTCTTATCAGCCTTGGCGCTCTCTGATCCCTGCTGCCTCTAGGACTTTGGAGATGGGAGAAAAGGCCTGGAGTCAATCTGCAAAGTCTGTGCTGACCAGGGCAGTTTTCTCGGAGGGGGCTAGCTCTTGACCTATAGGAAGAGGTTCTGTTCTGAGTCATTTCAGCAAAGTTATGGTTTGGTGTATACTGTATAAAACAGACACCTAGGGACTTTGAAAAGTTAGGCTCTGGACAAGATCCTGTCCTTTCATATCACCTGAGATTTTGATGTCGGCCTAAACTTAGGGCAACTGGGAGGCCCCAAAGCAGCCTTTGAGTAGGTATCTAATTATGCTTGGAAACTGGCTATAACCAAGCAAGCCAAGCGTAACTTGCACGTAGACTGTAGTCGGTAGACCTGGGAAGGAAGCTGAGGGACAAGGTCATGGGATGAGGCCACATCACAAAACCAGATAGATCACTCTAAGAGTCCTCATTCGTAAGGGGATGTACAGAGAGAATCCAGGTACCAAGCCAATGAAAGAATGTGCTCAAGAATTAGGGTGAGGAACGCAGCCTGGCGTGCTTCTTATGTTGACGTGGGGTAGTTTTGTAACATCTGTTTCACAGTATGTAATACACACCTGGAATAATTCACAAATCTGTACATCATGAGATATAAACACTCATCTTGAGAATAAAACATTATCCAATATGGTTGAAGTTCCTGTGTTCTCTTTGATTGGATCTCTGAATTCCCCATGAAATCCCTTATATTTATACTACAACTGTATATATTCCTAAATTAGATATAATGTTGTAACAAATTGTTTCCTTCACACATATGGCATCATTCTGCATGAATTCTTCTGTAACTTGATTTTTTTTCCATTCGGTGCTGTGTTTGTGAGAAACATTCCAGTTGATACACATAACACCGATTTATATTTGTCTTGACAGCAGTGCTCTTTGCACAGTGGTCCTAGTTGGGGGAAGAAGGGAAGGAATAGGAGGGAACCATTTAATGGACAGTCCAGTCTGTGCACTTAGTGTCCCCCAATCGTGACCCCGTTCACCCATGGGTCAGCCACAAGGGTGGTAACAGCACTGGCTGGCAAAGGAAATTAATTATAATGGAAGAAACTGAATTTGCACAAAGAACCTGGAATCAAGGAAATATAAATTATATTTCATGGTAATAAAACACATGGTAATTATTTAATGGTTGCATGTTGATTTTTTTTTTTTTTTGAGTAAAGTAGATCACTGTTTCAAAACTTAGACACTATGCGCTATGGGAACATGGCCTAATTAATTCTAAATAATTTTTCTCTCCTTTGCTTTCTCTTTCTTCCCTGTGTGTTCTGTATTCTACCCCAGGTCATCTGATTCCTGCTTTTTAGCATTCTGAAGGACTGACCTTCTTGGAATGTAATCCCAGTGGCGTCTCTTTTCTGTGTAGCCCACTCTGCCATCAAACAGCCGAGTGACTCCGGGTTGATCAGGGGCGCCTCAAGAATCGCGGATATCACTTCACCTGGAAGATTCACCCACTGCTACTCAGAGCTGTTTCTGAAATACCATGTCTAAGAACTCGGAGTTTATCAATCTGTCATTTTTGTTAGATCATGAGAAGGAAATGATCCTGGGAGTCCTAAAGAGAGATGAATATTTGAAAAAAGTGGAGGACAAGAGAATAAGGTAATATTCTTTTCTCTTTTCTGCCCTTCCCAACTGCTGTCTGTTGGAAGCAAGCTAGATTAGAAATTGGGCAACTGCGACCCTACTGGAGACAAATGTTGGTCAGTGCCTTCGTGGGTTCCCAGCAGTAACCCACATATTAGAAAACATCTTTGATATTTTATCACTTAGCTGGATTGAAGGATGTAATTGAGCAAATAATATAGTGTTTTTTTCAAAAAAATTTCATGTTTATTTATTTATTTTTTGAGAGAGAGAGAAACACAGAGCACGAGCGGCAGTGGGGAGGGCAGCGAGAGGGGAAGACACAGAATCTGAAGCAGGCTCCAGGCTCTGAGCAGTCAGCACAGAGCCTGATGCTGGGCTTGAACTCACGAACCATGGGACCATGACCTGAGCTGAAGTCAGATGCTTAACCGACTGAGCCACCTAGGTGCCCCAGGGATAATACAGTGTTGATGAGAATGCCCATTCACTAATACCATCATAAGTAGTAGTTAAGTGGAAGGACTGCCAAGGCTTGAATTCCAGCGCCTGGATGTATTAGTTGTGTGACCTTGAGCAAGTTACTCAATTTTTCTGTGCCTTGGTTTCCTCATCCATAAAAGAAAGATAATAAAAGTGCCCACCTCAGAGCATCATTGCAAGGATTAAGGAAGATAATACATGTACAGTGCCTGGTACCTAAATTCACAATTATTTATTTATAATGCCTTTCTCAGGTCAGTCTTTCTGGGAATTTGTTCCCACCATAGCTGAGAAAAGAAGAAGAGGATCTGGAGAGTGAAAAATTCTCATTTTACCCCAGAAGTCGCCTGAATTTTTAAGAATAAGTCTCTAGGGGTGCCTAGATGGCTCTGTCACTTGAGCGTCTGACTCTTGATTTTGACTTAGGTCATGACCCTAGGGTTGTGGGATCGAGCCCCCCATCAGGCTCTGCCCACCCTGAGCATGGACACAGCTTAAGATTTTCTTTCTCTGTCCCTCTGCCCCTCTGCCCCTCTCCCCTGCTCGCATGCTCTCTTTCTCCCTCTCAAATAAAATTTAAAAAATAATACATCTCTGTATGAGTAACATGGAGAAATATGGGCACAGTTGAGTTTCACATCAATTGTAGGCAAGGTTGATATTTAGCTGGATCCCCAAGCATGACCTTCCCTATGTTTCAGCTAGCATCCATTCTGATTGGTTTCATCTTCTGTTCTCAATGGTCACAGCCTTGTTCTGATTGGTTGTCACATACATTAGGATTGGTTGCAGCCTGTACTGTGCTGCTTGTGAAACATATTTAGATATTACATCTCATCCTGATGAGAGGAGCAGAAATAAACACAGTTCCCTTCTCAATGACCACCTACTGTGCAACATATAGATTTTGTGTTTTATGTGTCTCTCCAGACTGCAGTTATTCTGACCACAATGCTGTGAAACTAGATGTCAACCACAAGAAAAAATCTGGAAAGACCACAAAAACTTAAGTTTATTCTCCTTTTTTTTACTCAGGAGAAAACTTGTCATAAGATTATCTTTATATATTGCAAAAGTATTCAATGTGCCTAAAGGAACCAGGATCCTAGAATTGGAAATACATTGAAATATTCTTGATTGATGCTTACTTCATAGTTAAGAGCCCAGAATTTTTATTTTCATCATTAATAGGATTCAACCAATCTTAAAGAAATAAAGGCTTTCATGAAAATTATTGCAATTTTTCTATGCCTAGAATTCAGGTTAGTGCAGTTAATGATTTTTAAAGAAATCAGAAATTATGTTTCTGGCATTTGTATTCCAGTCACGAAAACTGACTAAATTTTCTATTCTGCAAAAAGTTAAATTGTTCACGGGAGGTGAGGTACTAGCTAGTAACTGATAACATGCTGTGGGGAATTAAAAATCACTCTATTCAGGAAAACACAAAATATTTTTTTTCTTTCTTTTTTTAAGTTTTATTTATTTATTTTGAGAAAGAGACAGACAGTGGGCAAGCAGAGGAGGGGCAGAGAGAGAGTCTCAAGCAGGCTCTGTGCTGAGAGAACAGAGCCTGACACGGCTCAAACTCACGAACTGTGAGATCACGACCTGAGCCAAAATCAAAAGTTGGACGCTTAACCGACTGAGCTGCCCAGGCACCCCAGGAAAACCCAATTTAATAACCAGATCCTCACAAACACTGAAGTACAATGAATAGGCATTTGTTCAGAATATTTGCTTCTGTCATTCACAATATCTTTTCCTAATAATCTGTTTTACTCTGTTTTCCTTGTTTTCTTTCTTCCCTTGCCTTTTTTCCTTACTCTTTATAAAGAAATGTAGGCAAATGTGTAACATACAACAGAGCTATTGAGAATAAAGTTGTTGATTTCCTGGCCCTTCAAACTTGTTTCTGGAAAGCAGAAGAAAGGCTTTAATAGATCTAAGAGATACTTTTATAGAAAATAGATATTTTTAAAGCTACTATATCTTGTTCCCTTCTTTAATAGCAGCAGTGGCTAATATTTTGTTGAGTTATTTTCTGCACTAACTGTATTAGATATGTTGTCTCATTTTGTCCTGAGCTACCAAGGTAGCTGGCTCAAGCCAGATGACTCAGGCTCTGCTACTCTTTTGTTTTTAATGAGAGAGAGAGAGAGAGAGACAAAGTGGGAGTGGGGCAGAGGGGGGAAAGAGAGAGACAGAGAGAGAGAGAGAGAGAGAGAGAGAGAGAGAGAGAGAGAGAGAGAATGAATCCCAAGCAGGCTTCATGCTCAGTGTGGAGCCTGACACAGGGCTCGATCCCACAACCCTGGGATCATTACCTAAGCCGAAATCAAGAGTCCGACGCTCAACCAATGCTCAGCCAGGTGCCCCTGGCTCTGCCACTCTTAACAGCTTTGTGTATTGAGAAGCTACACTGAAGTGAGTGGCATGGTATTTAGAGTGTGTGTTGTTGAATCACATATCCACATTTATTGATTGAAATCTTCGTTAAGCCATGAAATCTTTGTGTCACTTTAGATAGGTGTGTTCCATGAATAAATCGCTCATTTGGCGAAACAGAGATAATAATAACATTAGGTACCTCATGAGGTTGTTGTAGGGATTAAATAAGCTGATATCATCAAGAGTTTAGAAGAATGCTGGCATACAGTAAGTACTTACTAATTGCTGGCATTAATCGTTAGCCCTATTGTTGGTATGTGTGGTAGTGAACACTGTCAGTGCTCCACTGAGATCCATTAGGGTCTCTTGTTGGATCCATGCTCTTATCTTCCAGTTTCCACATGCTTTACTGCTAAGGATGGTCTCTATTACCTTCTTTAGAGGCCTACTTTGAGTGGCCAGAGTTTCTCCTAGGACTAGAGAGCCACCAGTGCCAGGTAACCTTGAGTTTATGTCCCTACTGGGCATCCCCAAGCCAATGGCTTTGCAATGCAATTTCTGCCTCACATCTTCCTGTGGAATCATACTGCCGTCACCCAAAGACCACAACCTTACTTGGCCCCTCTCTGCTTATCGCTCCTGCCTTCCCTATTCCCTTACAGGTTCCTCCCAAGAGGACTCTGTAAATCACTTGCACACAAATCTACTTCTCAGATTAGCTTTTGGAGAACCCAACCAGGAGATTTGCCAGATGGAACAGGGAACTTTGTTCTTTTTCCTTGTTATCCTCTAAAATCATCAACATAAGGAATTGATGGTGTAATCAATTTCGTTACAACAGTAAACATTTGTACTAGCTGTTGCAATAATTGTTTTCACCATGCCACAGAGGTGTAAGTTGATATTTTGTTGGCATCTACAGGGAAGCATAATTAATTATGAATAAGATAGAAATTGAAGGACTCGTTCCACAGAAGAGGTAACACTTGAGCTTGCCCTTGACATGTGAAAAAGATTTGGCATTGGCAAATATATATCAACCGCATTTTAGCTGTTGACTATGAACCGCAAAATTGCCTTCAGATTCTGCTAATCGGTTTCAGAAGGAAACGGAAGCCAAAGAAAATTTTTAAGAATTATGATGGTTACAGAGAAGTAACTGATATGGAAAGTTAGTAAATTGGACTTTTGAAAGCAGTGGATTTATTGTTTCTTTCTGTGTTTACTTGTTTAAGTAGGTTATTCTTAAAGAAAAGAGAAAAATGGAAGAATGTAAAAATTGTGTTGAATCAATGCATTAGGACTGATGCTCAACTTTGCTCTATGGTACACATAGCCACTCAAGTGTAGCATTAATTAAAATGGGATTTGGTGCTCCTGAAGGTGCTCTGAACCCAGAAGGCACATGGAAAGCCTGATAATTATCTCCAGTCATGAATTATAGGCTGCGAAGAGGGGTCTACCTACTAACAGAGCATTTTAGGTTCACCCAAGGGGCTTAAATGTATTAATTTTCCTTCAGACCAAGCAGAAAGAAATGGTAGGAGATATCTAGAACCAGGTTTCAACTACTACAGAATAAGAATATTTTTAATGTTCTCTTTGAAGAACAAATCACATGGTTTTAGTGATGGCTTTAATGCAGTGAAGACAGAGGGCGGAAGTGATGCTAATAAAATTGAGTTATCAACAGTGAATGCAAATGGAAAAAAAATATAGTTTGGAAGCACACAATAAAGACCTTTGCTGACATTTTGTACCTTAAGTTTTTCTAATTTTGGAAGAACTCACTCTAACGTAAAAGATGAGATGGTTCATGGTATCTACTCTAAAAAAATCTCGTTGACAAAAATCTTACTCTGCTTGATCTTCTATGCGTAAAAACAAACTGCTACATGTATAGGTTGTGGTATTGGCCTATATAAGAAATCTTCAATTTGTAAGTGACTCTTCATTTCAGCAGTTCATTTGGGCTTTATCTTTACTAAGAAGATTTCATTTCCATTTGGCCACAATACATGAAAACATATCTGGACTTAATGTTCTCTTTGGCACCTATTCTTGGGCTTGTCTCAGTCATGAACTCTGTTGGTTGCCTTACATCCCCCTTTTGTTCTTTTCTTCTTCCCTATCCAAATCTTGATTTTGCTCAGCTCCAGCAGTGGATTTTTTTTTTAAATATTCATCCCTTGACTAATATTCCTCTAGCAACTCTCATTGGTCTTGAGGTAGACATGAGACCAAAGATGACCCACTCAAACATATAGCCCATATTTACAGAAGGTTCTCTTTCCCACTCGACATATTCAATGAGACCTGTTGTCATTGTTGCTCTTGAGAATGAAAGCCAGCACAGTGATGAAGCTGAACCAAAAGAATGACAGAAAATTGTCGTTAGTATCCTGATATACTTGAACCTGCCATACCTTTGGGCTTCTTCTTTAAGCAATATAATAGATTTCCATGTTATTTACAGCAGTTTGAATCTGGCTTTCTGTTACATGCAACCCAAAGCATCCTGTAATCTCTAAGAGTCAGAAGTAATCAACATTTGTTGAAAACCTTCTATAGGCCAAATGCTATATATGTAGTATCGGAATAATAAAGGTGAGCAGAGACACAATATTAATGTTTGTTGTGTCCATAAACATAAAGAAGTTTGCAGTGATGGATCAGACTATACATGGCATAGACCAGAGGTCAGCAATTTTTTTTTTCTGAAAAGGGCCAGATAGTAAATACTTTAGGCTCTACAGGGTATATGTTCTGTATTACGATTATGTTAGCCTGCTTTTGTAGTATGAAAGCAGCGATAGACAACATGTAAACAGACGCGTATAGCTATGTTCCAATAAAACTTTACTTACAAAAACACGTGGTGGGCTGGATTTGGCCCAAGGGCTATAATTTGCTGACGTTTAGTGTTGAAAACAATGCCTTGGTAGGTTCTCGCCTCAAGAATAGCTGTATACATCTAAAATCCTTGGTAAGCCATCTCAGTGAGCAGCAGGACATTTATAGTCTAAGAGAGAAAATGGTGTTAGACTAGAATCCATCAGCTATCAGAGACAGAGCATGGGCTTCTATCTGGGAGGCTAGATGATTTCACAGAGCCCTGCCATCTCCAGGAGATTTTTATGCCTCACTCAATCTGTAGTGGCTTATGTGCTGGAACAGCTTAAATGTTTCATTGCTTTTCTAGGAGAACAGTACAATGAATTTGGAGGTAGAGAAAATACCAAGAACTAGCCGAAGGTTCTGCAGAATTGTGAGGGACAGATTACAAATTCATTTTCCCAATGAGGTCAGAGCTATAAGTATCCTATTTACACATGGGGAAACTGAAATGCAAAGTTAAGTAACTTGTCCAAGGTCGCCCAGTTAGTAAGTGGCAGAACTGTGGTTTG
Organism: Panthera pardus; assembly: GCF_024362965.1. NCBI lineage: Eukaryota > Metazoa > Chordata > Mammalia > Carnivora > Felidae > Panthera > Panthera pardus. The sequence continues at coordinate 91,931,352 of NW_026526843.1, read as the reverse complement.
TAGCCCTACCGTCTGGCCCCAGAGCTCACAGGGCACTCTTAGGTCACTTTTAACTTCTAGGGGATGTATCTGACCCTTCTGAGGACCAGGACAAAAAAGGAATGGTACACTATTCAAGACCTGCCTCACAAAGGAGAATGTATTACTCAATTCAAAAATGTATCCCCACTTAATCCCCATGTCATCTGTGGGGTAGCTATTGTTCTGATGGGCTACAGCTGTGGCAACTGAAACTTGTTAAACAATTGGCCAAGCTGGTAAACATCAGAGACGAGGCGCTCACATTCCATGTTCCTTCCCTTTTCTCTGTGTTGTGTTGTTTATGCAATAAAGGCACCTCTTCAGACCCTATTGAGAGTCCACCCATTGCCTTACTCTTAGAGAAATGGAGCAAAACAGAAAACATTTCTTTAGCCTGGTATTTATGGACAGCTCTGACCTATGAGCTGTGTAACATTATCTCAAGTTACTATGACCTTTGTAGAAGCATCGCTTTTACACAGTGAAAACTGACAAGAGTTCCTCATGCTGTTCTAGTCCTTATGCTGACTGAAACCAAAGGGAAAGTGTATTATGCTTTGTTCCAAACAGTTGGCTCAGCTGACATGGGCCACTGAGCAAGCCAGAGTCTAGTGTCATCAAGAGACCACAGATCCCAGCCTGGAAATTGCCATTCATGTTATGGCTTTGTCTTTGTGCAGTTGGTTCCATCATTTTAGAGCAGGGTGGGGAAGGGAAGAGAAGGGAGAAACAGAAGGGGAAAGTGTATTCAAATTGGCTATTTGTAATCCTGCAGATAAGTTAAATATTCAGTTCAAATGGATTTGAATTGATTTCAAGAGTTACACATTCAGCCTGGAAGTGAGGGAGACCAGTAAGTGCCAAGTGGTAATATCCTCTTAATCCTCTACAAATATTTGATCTCTGGGGCTGTTCGTTTTTCCAAATCTTATCACTACCACTAGGAACAAAATTAGTTTGACCTTCTGAAAAGCCTGAAGACTCACTTGTCTCCATAAAACACCAAGAGAACTATAGGAGTGGACTTTTAGTTTGGTAAACGTTTTGTTTCAATCCTAATAGAATTGCCATGAAGCTTCTTAATGGATTAACAGAAACTCCCTGCCTGACCATACTGGCTCCCTAATAAAACCCAAACTCTTTGTGAGTCACAGAGAAATGAAAAAAGAAAATCCAGCTTTGCTTTAAGTGCGTTTATTTATTTATTTATTTAGTTAGTTAGTTAGTTATTATTTTTTATTTTTTAGTTTCTACAGATGTTTTATTCAGGCTTGGAGTGAGTTCTGATTAACAAGGTTTTTTTTTTTTTTCAATTAAGTACACATATTTTTTTTTCATCTTTTTATTTTTTATTTTTTTTCAATATATGAAGTTTATTGTCAAATTGGTTTCCATACAACACCCAGTGCTCATCCCGAGAAACTTAACAGAAACCCATGGGGGAGGGGAAGGAAAAAAAAAAAAAGAGGTTAGAGTGGAAGAGAGCCAAAGCATAAGAGGCTCTTAAAAACTGAGAACAAACTGAGGGTTGTTGGGGGGTGGGAGGGAGGGGAGGGTGGGTGATGGGTATTGAGGAGGGCACCTTTTAAGCGCGTTTAAAACCTTGGAGATTTTCCTACCAAAGAACTTCAGAATTTTGATATATACGCATATTTAGGGAAACTAACTTCAGTTTTTATTCTGCATTCTCCTCCAAGTAATTCTTACTTGTAGGGCTCACCATGGGAAAGGGCCACAAATACCTGGTATTTGGGGACATTTCCAACGTTGGATTCTCCAAATAAATAAATATATTTGCCAGACCATATTTTTTTTTGTTTGAAATAATGTGGTCACCATAGTAATAAGTAAAACTGTCACATATGTAGAATGTGTGTATATACTATGTATGTGTATCTCTCTTTCTGTGTGTGTGTGTGTGTCTCTCTCATCTTTGACTCCTCTCCAAATTCCTCTTTTTGTACCCCTTTTCCCATCTAATGTACTGCTCTAGCCAGAATTGGTGTAAAGGACATGCCCCCATGCAGCATGGGTTAATTTGCACTCACATCCAGGAAACTACCATTCCTTTTTATTGTAGGTTGAAGAAACAAAGATCTCTAAAGCCCATGTTGCCCAAAGGTAGGTCAGTTCATTAGGGAAAATCGAATTAAATAAATGCCAACTGAATTCCTGAGAAAATAGGCATTTTATTTCTAAGGAAATAATACAAGTGAAAACTTCACTAACAAAAATGTCACTTCTTTTTTTTTTCAATTTTTTTTTAACATTTATTTATTTTTGAGATAGAGACAGAGCATGAACGGGGGAGGGTCAGAGAGAGAGGGAGACAAAGAATCTGAAACAGGCTCCAGGCTCTGAGGGTCAGCACAGAGCCCAACGTGGGGCTCGAACTCACGGACCGCGAGATCATGACCTGAGCCGAAGTCGGACGCTTAACTGACTGAGCCACCCAGGCGCCCCAACTTCTAATATTTTAGATTTCAGGCATATGACCATTTTATGTCAATAGTTTATGTAAATGTTTATATCTTAATAGAAATTAGGGCTTAATTTATATAAGTCTATAATAATATTAGGCTGACATGCATTTACTAATTTTTCTAATCATTATTTCATTGCAGAGAAATTGTCACTGGTAAACATTCAATGCAAATGTTTAAAATTAATGAAACTTTTATACAGTAAGGGATTTTTCAAGTGTTTAAACTCACTAGGATCTGTAAAGGGCATAAGTGTGTACAATATTTTTTATATCATAAATCCTCAATCCAGTGATGGAAATATTTAATATCTTCTGATACATTTTTCATTATAGAAGTAATGTATTCATTATAAAAAAATTAGAAAATACATATAATTTGAACTTTAAAACCTTACTTCTCCTCTTCCCAGAGATAGTTTCCTCTTGTTGAATTTCCTTCCTGTCACTTTGCTGCATATACATTTAATTTTCATATAGTTGAAACCATATTATATATATAATTTTTATCCTCTATATTTGCTTGATATTATTTAATGCACATTTATCATCTCACTTAAAAATTCTCTGGAAGCATTTTTATTGTCTGGATAAGATTTCATAACATGGATGTGCAATATTTTGTTCAATTTCCATGAAAACCCTTATTTGCAAGTCTTCTGTCTTAATTTTTTTATTATATTCTAATTCATATTTTGATTTATATTTCTTTTAAATTGAAAAGTTGTTTTCTAAAAATATGTCAGTTTCCTCTTTACTAAACTATTACATTGTACCACTGCCTTCATCAAAATTGTTGCTATAAATCTCTACTAATATGACAGTGTCCTATGTTAATTTGCACTTATGTGTTTATTGGTATTTATAGGATTTCAAGCCATTTGTATTTCCTCTTGTGAATTTTTTATTCACATTGTCCATTTACTATCAGGTGTTAGTGTTGTAGACAATATATATTTGTTTGAATTCTTTTTGTCATATTTGGGAGATACATTTCCAAGATTGCACAGAAATTCATTGAGTACTTATATGCAAGGCATAGGATATGGACATGAATTAGTTTCTAATTTAACAGAAGCAAAATTATATTTTATTGGATTGTGCAGTCTCCACTTTCACAGTGACTTGAGCCAAATTGATACATTCTTTGTGTAAAATATAAATAATTTACAACTTTGACAGATGCTATATGCATTTATATTTTACAACCAGGATTTGCATTCTCCCCTAGTTCTGTAATAGTATCCATACTATTTGTAGGTGTACAAATTAGGGTAAGTTTAACTCTGAGTGTCATAAAACCAGAATAATAGTAGCTTAAAAAAGCGAGGTTTATTTATTTTTTATTTTTTATTTTTGCCTTGGTAAAGTCATGAGGAAAACAATCCAGGACTGGTAATGGTGACTCCATGCTCATCAGAGGCCCGGGGTCCTTCTAACTGGTTGCTCTGCTATCTTCAACATGGGCTAACATCTGTTAAAGTAAACTTAAAAAGTTATTCTGACACTTATGAAAATGGTAAGGAAGACTTTTTATTCAGGACTAAAATACATTTTAACTCTTTCACACAAAAAATTAAAAACAAAAGATTATGTTATTTTGATAGGGATTGCATTGAATGTGTAGATGGCTTTGGGTAGTATAGACATTGTAATGTTGAAAAAGAAAACCAAAGCTGGAGGCAACACAATTCCAGACTTCAAGCTGTATTACAAAGCTGCCGTCATCAAGACAGTATTGGTACTGGCACAAAACAGATCAATGGAACAGAATAGAGAACCCAGAAATGGGCCCACAAATATATGGCCAACTAATCTTTGACTAAGCAGGAAAGAATATCCAATGGAAAAAGACCATCTCTTGAGATGGTGCTGGGAAAATTGGACAATGACATTCAGAAGAATGAACCTAGACCACTTTTTTACACCATACACAAAAACAAATTCAAAATGGATGAGAGACCTAAATGTGGGACAGGAAACTATCAAAATCCTACAGGAGAAAACAGGCAGCAACCTCTTTGATCTCGGCTACAGCAACTTCTTACTAGATGTGTCTCAGGAGGCAAGGAAAACAAAAGCAAAAATAAAACCATTTGGACTTGATCCAAGATAAAAATCTTCTGCACAGCAAAGGAGACAATGAAACTAAAAGGAATCCGACAGAATGGGAGAAAATATCTTCAAATGACATATCAGATAAAGGATTAGTATCCAAAATCTGTAAAGAACTTATCAAACTCAATACCCCAAAAAACAATCAAGTGAAGAAATGGGCAGAAGACACGAACAGACACTTTACTGAAGAAGACATCCAGATGGTCAACAGACACATGAAAAGATGCTCAACTTCACTCATCATCAGAGAAATACAAATCAAAACCACACTGAGATACCACTTTTCACCTGTCAGAATGGCTAAAATGAACAACTCACGGAACAACAGATGTTGGCCAGCATGTGGAGAAAGGGGAACATTTTTGCACTGTTGGTGAGAATACAAACTGGTGCAGCCACTCTAGAAACCAGTACGGAGGTTCCTGAAAAAATTAAAAATAGAACTACCCTACTACCCAAAAGTTGCACTACTAGGTATTTATCCCATGATACAAAAATTCTGATTCAAAGGGGGTACAGGCACACCAATGTTTATAGCAGTACTATCAGCAATAGCCAAATTTTGGAAAGAGTCTAAATGTCCATCAACTGATGAATGGATAAAGAAGATGTGGTATATATATACAATGGAATACTACTTGGCAATGAAAAAGAATGAAATCCTGCCATTTGGAACAATGTGGATGGAACTAGAGTGTATTATGCTAAGCAAAATAAGTAAGAGACAAATACGATTTCACTCATATGTGGAATTTTTTTTTTTAATTTTTTTTTTAACATTTATTTATTTTTGAGACAGAGAGAGACAGAGCATGAACGGGGGAGGGGCAGAGAGAGAGGGAGACACAGAATCGGAAGCAGGCTCCAGGCTCTGAGCCATCAGCCCAGAGCCTGACGCGGGGCTCGAACTCACTGACCGCGAGATCGTGACCTGAGCCGAAGTCGGACGCTCAACCGACTGAGCCACCCAGGCGCCCCACTCATATGTGGAATTTAAGAAACACAACAGATGAACATAGGGGAAGGAAAGGCAAAATAAGATAAAAGAGAGGGAGGCAAACCATAAGAGACTCTTAAATGCAGAGAACAAACAGGGTTGCTGGAGGGGAGGTGGGTGGGAGGTTGGGCTAGATGGGTGATGGGAATTAAGGAGGGCACTTGTTGGGATGAGCACTGGGTATTATATGTAAGCGATGAATTACTGGGTTCTACTCCTGGAACCAATGCTACACTGTATGTTAACTAACTTGAATTTAAATAAATAAATTTTAAAAAGGACCATGGCAATAGGGAGAGAGATCCAGGCCACCTTCAGATGCAGCAAAGGCAGCTGGGGATTTATAGCCAGTGAGCAGAGTGAGGGGGGTCAGTGAATGGAAAAACTTACTGAAGGCAAGCCAGGGTGACATCAGATATCAAGGGTAGGGAGATTCTCGCTATGCCGATTTAGCAGGATTCTTGCTAAATCTGGTCTATGCAAGCTAAAAATAGGGCCCAAGGACAAGATCTAGTCAATGAGTGGCCTCAGAAGAAACCGTCTAAAATATGGTCAAGAAGACAATCTTAGTCACACTTCGTGGTCCAAGATGGCTGCTGCAGTACTTGTCATACTGTCCTTATTCTAGTCAACAGGGAGAAGGGCAAAGGGCAGAAAAAAAGGTTTCCTTGCCTTAGGATATTTCTGAGAAGTTTCATAGATGGCCTTGCTTTCATCGTGTTGGTCAGAATGTAGTTGCATGACCGTACTTAGCTGCAAGGAGCTTGGATAGGTAACGGAAATGTATTCTTTGTTCTGGGTGGCCATGGGACCAACTACATTTGGGGTTTTTTATTGGTAGAAAAGAGTGGAAGGAATATTGGGGAAACAACCAACAATCTGAAACAATGGGTGCGATTAAGAATTATGAATTAGATTTGTTTATTACTCGTCATGAATTATATCTTCCGTTTCATCAAATCTGAAAGCAATTGTCAGTGATTACTTTCAATGACGCATATAAGAAAAAGCACATAAAGAAAACACTATTGCTATTCATACTCAATGAATTTCAAAGACATAGTGACTTTACATTCCTTGTTTTATTTACTGATGCTGATAACTAGGAAAAGTGCTGGAAGTGTTGTTTTTTTTTTTTAATCACCTTTAACTATGAAAATATGAGTTCCCATAAGCACCACCCTAAAGAGGTAAAATGGAAAAAATTACAACTGTCTCTGCTGGGCGTGTAAATCCTTCCTTGATGCATTTAAAATAGTTTACGCAAATTCAAGTTATAGACATTTTAGAATAAACGTCAGCTCTATGGTTTATAAAAATTAAAACCAGCATGTACCTGTATTCAGTAGCACAAGTGGTTTTAAAGAATTTTTCAAGGGCAACATGTTGTCTTTAAGTTATCTTTTTCTGGTGTGTGAAAGCCCAATTTCTTCCCATCAAGATAATCCTCACATTGTCAGAGCAATAATCTTTAAAAGCCTCGTATTTTATCCATGTTTTTTCTTTTTTGCTGCACTGATTCTATCTCTACTCCCTCTTTTTCTGAATAATTTACCATATCGATAACAGAATTTTCTGCTGTTTTTGAAACTCACGAAATGTATCCTTTGGATTTTAGATTAGCAAAACACTTCCTTATTTCATATTAATTATGGAACTTGGTTTGCTCATTACATACAGGATCGGTTTCTGCCATGATTTTAAGACGATAGTCAATAAACAATTGTTTACATGGCTTTGTGAAATCTTCCGGTATATTCCTATGAGCTGAGTGTTTTAGTGCCAGTAAGTGCTTGGTGTCGCCTGCAGACATGAAGGTTCCACAATGCCCTCCATCCTTGAGACAATTTCTAAACACATTAGCTTGGCACAATTCACAAGATTTGTCTAGATAAGTGTTCTTTCAATCTTGTTCTTTATTTTTCTGAAGTAACTTTCTCTGTAGACAAAACTTTTTCCCAATTCTCAGATGGTCTTGATTCTTTTTAATAGTCTTTGATGTAGGGGCGCCTGGGTGGCTCAGTTGGTTAAGCATCCAACTTTGGCTCTGGTCATGGTCTCACATTTGCGAGTTCCAGCCCCATGTCAGGCTCTCTGCTGTCAGTGTGGAGCTCGCTTTGCATGCTCTGTCTCCCTCTCTCCCTGCCCCTCTCCTGCTTGTGCTCTCTCTCTCAAAAATAAACATTTAAAAAAAAGTCTCTGATGTGAAACTAATCAACAGCTTTATAAAGTTTATTAGGACCAGAATCGTGTTGGTTGAAGAACAGCTCCATTGGGGAAGGTTTATCATAAGAGACTTTGTGATAAGGGGTTACTTGGGCAGATGCCATTTGGTGGGAGAAGTCAGGCAAAAACAACTGTTCATGTTTACTGAGGCCTAACTTTTTGAAAAATTTATTTTGGAGAGAGCACAAAGCTTGGGAGAGGGGAAGAGGGAGATAGATAATCTTAAGCAGGCTCCACACTCAGCATGGAACCCAACACGGAGCTGGATCCCACAACCCTGGGATCATGACCCGAACTAAAATCAAAAGTCAGACGCTCACCTGACTAAGCCACCCAGGCGCCCCACTGAGGTTTAACTTTGAGCGTGTGCAGCACAGCTTTGCACAACTAGGGAAGAGATAGCAGTTTTTAATACATGCAGTGTCTTTTCTGAGCAAAAATATGTTAATAGAATAAGAATTAGCCAGGAGAATCTGAGGGAAGAATGCAGATTGTGAAATATAAATTTCTGGACCTGAATCCTGATAGCACCGCTTAATAACCTTGTGACCCACAGCAAGTTTCCTCTCTGAAATTACACTTTCATATTTATAAAATGAGAATAAAAATGTCTTTCTCATAGGACACTGCCAAAGCTTAATGACATGGCATGTAAAACTGAGTGCCTGTCGTTTTTGTGGCCAAGTGTTGTGCTGTTTAGATTTCAATAATAAGTTCTGCACACAGAAGATACAATCAAAATGAAAAATGTATTTTTATATTCAGAGTACAGAAAGGAGATCTGATCACCCCTGGATTTTCCTTAGGCAATTATGAAATAGCCCCGGCGTTGATGGCATTGCCTCTGGGTGCGAATGAAAGATGGGGGTGCTAGGAGCTCTGCGGCCATTGGCATCAGGCTGCTGGGACATTATTCTGCCTGCAAATGTTATTTTAGTAATTTTTATCTCATCGTTTGGTTTAACAGTACTTTTCATCAGCCACGGTGGTTTTGCTGTCTCAAAGGAATATCAAACTCTAGTTCTAGAGAAGGATTTAGCATGCAGGCATTGCAGCAGAAGCTGAAGCAGAACCTGATGGCAACGTTTTTGAAAACGCCTAATATTTACTGAGTCCCTATTGTCTTTACTGGACAATAGTTCTGGCTATAGGTGACAGAAATACATTATAATAGCAGCTTAAGGGGCACCTAGGTGACTCAGTCGGTTAGCGCCCAGCTTCAGCTCAGGTCAGGATCTCGTGGTTCGTGAGTTCGAGCCCCGCGTCAGGCTCTGTGCTGTCAGCTCATAGCCTGGAGCCTGCTTCAGATTCTGACTCTCCCTCTCTCTCTGCCCCCTCCCCCAACTCATATTCTTCTATGTCTCTCTCAAAAATAAATGGACATTAAAAAAATAGCCTCAACAAGATGGAAATGTATTGCTCGTTAATATTAAAGCCTGGATTGGTTGGCAGCTTTGTGATTTTGTTCTGGTGGCTCCATGATAATATGGGTCTGGGTGCCTTGCCTTTCTTGTTCCACCACCTTGACAGTTTAGCGCTTAATCCAAGATGGCTCATTCCTATGTTCTCATCCGAGCCTCTGGAAGGGACGAGGGGTTCAAGGGAAAGGGCTCTTTCCCACTAGGCCATGACCTTGAGGTTGCCTGTGTCATTTCTGATCATATCCCATCAGCCAACACTGAGTCTCAAGACAAAACCTAACTGCAAGGAATACTGGGAAATGTAGTCTTCATTCTAAGTGGCCATGAGCCTAGTTAGACATTCCATTAATATAGAAGAGAACAGGTGGAGAGGCAACTACCAGAATTGCCTATTCCGTAATTACTACATGTTAAGCAGGGCTTAACTTTTTACTTAATGTTCACAACAACCTTATGAGGTTGCAACTATTTTAATTCTTTTTTTACAGAAGGAGTATCTTGAGGCATAGAGAAGTTAAGTAATTTTCTTAAGGTCTCAAATGTAATAAGTGGCAAGGCCAGCATTTGAACCTAGGCAGTCTGCCTCCAGAGTCCTATCCTCTTGGCCACTAAATAATCCTTGCTTATTTATTTCTCTTGGGCCTTGGTGTGCTCTTCTGGATGAGATTTGGGATTGTCTAAGGCATCAAGGAATCAAAGATGCTTTGTGAATTGTTATTTATAGCTTCCTCTTCCAGGCAGCTAATTGCGTCCATTCCAAAATTCCTATCTTATTTGGTTCAAAATAGAGTTCAGTACAATTGAGTCTAGATGGGGTAACAAAAGAAAAATAGTGCCACACGAATGTGACAGGAATTTTAATGAAAGAAATTCCTGATTTGAAAGAAGTGTGTCTATGCGATGATAAAGCAAGCAGTCTTTGTAATACATTGAATGTTTTTGATGGGATGGAAAAAAATGAATTCGGTATATCACCAGGATACTGCAATGAAAAGATTCTTTCATTTAACTGAAGTTGAGATAGTTCATCTCTTCAGTCTTTAAGATTTCAATTACATATAGCTCATCAATTTGCATGTTAATATCAGTGCATCTGTGTAGCAAGAAGGAAATCTAAAGAATAAGCTGATATTTTAAAATGCAAGAGCATCCTGAGTTCATCTCAAGTGGAGAGCTGGTGTTAGCTGATATTAAATGTCTTAAACTTTTTTCTTTTTCTTTTTCTTTTTCTTTGTGTTTTGCTTATGTCTGCTACACTTTGTATCTCCCATACTCTTTTTTAAAAACAATTCATTTATTTATTTTGAAAGAGACTATGAGCAGGAGAAGGGGCAGAGAGAGAGAGAGAGAGAGGGAGGGAGGGAGGGGGAGAGAGAATTCCAAGCAGGCTCTTCACTGTCAGTGTAGAGCCTGACACGGGGCTCAATCCTATGAACTGTGAGAACAGGGCCTGAACCAAAATCAAGAGTCAGACGCTCAACTGACTGAGCCACCCAGGCACCCCACACCTCCCATACTTTTTGCACCTCTTCAGAGAAGACCAAACAGAGTAAAGGGTTAGATTTTTAATATTTGCAAAAATCAAAATATTTTTCCTTAACACTGTAGGAATGAGGTTAAGAAAGACAGAAAAAGTGCTGGAAGTAATTACTTAACAAATACTTGAGAGCATTCTGTAGTTTTCTCAGGCTTGAACTATTTTTTTTCAGAGTATTTTTTATCTCAATTTTAGCCAATTTTAATTTAACTTTATCCTTAACAGACTCAACATTGTACTTTGTTTCCCTTTCATTCTCCTTTTAATAATGATGACTTCATATCGTAAAGGCTTTTATAATTCACAAAGCACACTATCGTACTTTATTGCCTCTGACTCTTACAAACACCTTCAGAGGGAGATATGAAAGTAATTCTTATCTTTATTTTGAAGTTGAAGTAACTGAGACCCAGAGAGGTTAACTCATATGCCCAGTGACATCTGGTAAGCAGCATGGCTGAGTTTTCCTTCCTTCCTTTCACTCTTTATCTCTTTTCTTTCTCCTTCCTCCTTCCTCTTCCTCTTCCTCTTCCTCTTCCTCTTCCTCTTCCTCTTTTGCTGGCACTTGCTATTTTGTGCTCATGTTTTCTTTTATTCATTTAACATAATATCTATTATGTTCCAGGCACTCCGTTGCAGTAAAATGCACAGCTGAACAAAGCATATATGGTCTTGCCCTAATGGAGATTACAGAGGAATTGGCAAGACAAACCTTAAACTAGTTAAAAAAAAAACCTACCGAATAAAGGTAAAATTAAAAATTATAGGAGTGACTGGGTGTCTCAGTCGGTTGAGCATCTAACTCTTGATTTCTGCTCAGGTCATTATCCCAGGGTCATGGGATCAAGCCCCACATTGGGCTCCATGCTGAGCATGGAAACTGCTTGGGATTCTCTGTCTCTCTCTCTGTCTCTCTGTCTCTCTCCCTCTCCCTCTCCCTCCCTCCCTCCCTCCCTCCCTCCCCCTCTCCTCTGCTCACATGCTCGCAGGCTCTCTCTAAAATAAAAATTACAGGGAGTGAGAATGAGATGGGTATCTGCTGTAGATTTTGTCGTCAGAGATAGCCTCTCTGGGGAAGCAGAAATAAAGCTCAAGTAAAAAGGATGTAGGGAAGTCAGGTGAAGAACCAGCCAGATGAAGAACTAGGCTGGACTTAGCAGTGAGGATTGGCTAAGTGATGCTGCAGTAACAGCCTCAAACTTTCAGTGGCTTAAAGCAATGAAGGTTTATTTCTCATTTGTGCTACGTATCCGGAAGAGGATGGCTGAGGACTCTACTTCATAGCATCCTCAGACCAGGATTTAGACTTACAGAGTGGAAACTATCTGGGACATTACCATTCTCCATGCAAAGAAGAGGGTATGTGCTAAACCACGCATTCACTCTAAAGCTCTTACCTGGAATCACACACCACATTTTGTGGACCGGTGCAGGTCACAGGATGACATTTAATGTCAGGAGGGCAGGGATGTGCCATCTGACTTGTTATACTTTCCCAGCCTCCCTTGTAGCAAGTGGTGGTGATATGACAGTGCATGATCAAGGAACCCAAGGAGAAGTCTGAGGTGAGGAGCTCTAAGTCAAGTTTTGTTTTCCTGTTAAGAGACAGGTACAGCTGACACAGCTTGCCCCTTCCTCCTGTCTTTTTACAAAAAAATTTTTAAATGTTTTTATTTTAGAGAGAGAGAGAGTGTGGGGGAGGAGGGGGGTACACAGAATCTGAAGCAGGCTCCAGGCTCTCAGCTGTCAGCACAGAGCCCCACAAAGGGCTTGAGCTCACACAGGGCTTGAACTCACACACTGTGAGATCATGTCCTGAGTCGAAGTAGAATTAAGCTCACTGAGCCACAACCCACCCCACCCCTTCCTCCAGTCTCAAACAAGGATGCTGTTCTCCTGCTGGCTGGCCATTTTGCATAAGAATAAGTCACACCTTGAACATAGGGGACCATTAGGACGAAAGGATCCTGAGTCTTTAATGACCTGATTTGCAGCTCAACTAATGCAAGAACTTACTAATTCTGGATTTCTTGTTATGTAGGGAAAAAAACGAAACCTATTTTTAAGCCTGTTACTTGGAACCAGAAGCATTTCTAGCTTACGTGGTTGGGGGGGGGGGGTGCGGTGATGAATAGATACTGTGCTCGAAACCCAGATTCCTCAGATACCTTTCTGAGACTGGGTCAGCAAGGCAGGAACAAAAGGAGACCCGCCTTGCTTTTTGTAAATGCTGGCTAGTAAGGCAGAGGGAAGAGCCTTCTCTCATCCTGTTCCTCTCTTCTAGCTGCCTATACTCCCTTTCTCCTTGGTGTTAATTCTCCACTTGCATACTTTCTTTTCCCAGTTGCAATTACCCTCCCTCGAACCTTCCTCCTCTTCTTGAGTGTCTGAAAATGGTTATGTCCATTTAATGTAAATTATCCTAGGCATGATTAAATTAGGACAATTGCTAAGAGAGATCTGAAAAATCAGCAGGCTGTTTAGTATTTTGTGCCAGTCTATGGAAGTCTTCCCATCTTTTCCCACAGTCTCAGAGATAGCTCCTAGAGTATGTGGGACAGTTAGCAACAATTGCCTTAGAAATTCCATTACTATGTTGGGACCTTTACATTCTTGTTTCCTTGTGGCATGATTTACATGGTGCCCCAAGTCTTTTCAGACTTTAGAAATGCCCTAGGTCAAACCTGATTGCTAAATAGAGTCTTACCAGTAGAGCACAAAGAAAGATGCGATGAAAATGTTTCACTCTATGGCCATAATTTCTCCAAGTGATCTCACCCATTCTGTGGAACTAAGTGATTAAGGAACTGGTAAGTGATTCACGCAAGTGGTCATGGAATTTTTTTTTCCAGAAGAGGATCTGCCCACCAGCCTATTCAGCTAGGACTGCTATCCATGATTGCTGTCTTTGCTCTACCCATTTTAATTTGTTTCTTTATCATTGTTGCATGAATTGTTGTAGATTTCAAATAAGCAATGTTTTATTTCTCCTGTGCCCTGAGGTGTTCAGACATCTGTTGTGATTCTCCGGACAATATAATCGTGGTCTTCGAATGAGAACTCATTTTGTTATCTTAAAGCTTGTAGCTTCTGCAAGTTTTCAAAAGCAAATTATGTGGAGCTTTTCTTACATTCAATTTCTTAAGCCAGTTGTTCATGGGGAAAAAAGGGCATAAGGGTGCTTTGTAAGCTCTAAATCAGGGATTAGGAAAATTTGCTGTGGGTTCTTGTCATCTGCGTTTTGGTGGACAAGAAGGAGGACTTGAGAGCATTCTGTATGGCTGCCTGTTGTAACGAATGAATCATCTTGCATCATTTGTCCTCTTCTTAACTAACATTGAGGATACTGGGAATCCTTAGCAGATCATCCTGTTTTTACTCATTTTTTGTCTTTGAATGCCAGAATGCCCAGCATACACTAGGCAGTCAAGAAATGTTCGTTGGATGAATGGATGAGACAGTTAATCAAAGGTTTTGGAAACCTTATTCCTTTTTTAAACTCCCCGTTAGGAATCTCTCATCAGACTAGCAATTAAAAAACCTAGTTTCTGGTTTTGTATAACAGAGCTCAGTACCACAAATGTAAAAGGAAATGTTATGTGATGTATGAAGTGATCCCGGGTTGTTTGTTTCTTCTGGAACATAGAAATGTTGTGTTCAAGAAGGGTCTGGAGATGAGCCTATCTTTTAGAGTATTGTTTCTCCAAATTTGGCAGTATATTAGAATAAATAGTCACACGTTGAAAAAATATCAGAGTGGGGGGGGAGGGGAGACTAGAGAATCAGTACTTTTAAAAATCCTCCCAGGTGTTTCCAGCATATAGCCAAATTTGAGCACAGATGGTCCAAAGCTGTGCCTCTGAAACTCGGATCACCTGGAGATTTTGTGACTATGCAGACTCTGATCCACTAGGTCTAAGGTGGGGCCTGAAATTATGCATTCCCAGTAAGTTCCCTGTTGCATCACTTTGAATAGCTCATTTCTAATGTGTATATTTAAAAAATTACGTGTCAGGCATTAAACAAAGGGACGTAGAACTAGCATTTATTTAGTATATGCCAGGCACCATGCCGGTAACTTTACGTATATTATCTTGCTCAAAGTTAAAAACAATCACGTAAGAACATTATTACCCCTATTTTAGAAATGAAGAAATTAAGGTTTAGCTGACAAATCATTGCCTCAGTTTGGACAGCTGATTCCTGATAGAACATACAGGTCGGCGGTAGTTGTCGGAAACCATCCAATGCTGAGAAGTGTTGGGACATGTCTTTGTAGAAAACTGTTTATTGGATCGTTTGGGCAAAGTGTCAGTGATTTCACACTCTTGCTTCATGTAGTGTATCCAGGCAGGTAAGGAACATGGTACTGGGCGAGCTGCCAGATGGGTTGTACTCCCGCTGTTAAGATATCGGAGACGTACTGGTGAAGTTAGAGTAGAATGTGAATCAGTACTAATAGCAAAATAGTAGAGGCGGTGGAGGACGTCCGAATTCAAACGTAAAACACAAACGCTGTGGTTTTCAACTACTGATATCGAAAGATTACTGATGTTAGAGAAAGAAATTGTGTTTCCTCAGAGCATTTGGCTCTGACTCCTTGATTCTCTCAAGTGTTCTTCCAAGTGAAAATACCCCTTAAGTGAAGAGAGCTCTGTACCTCTGTTTTCTTTTTGTGTTCAGCGATGTTTTTTCTCCCTCTCCTTCCAGGAAGCTGAAAAATGAACTCTTAGAAGCAAAACGTAGAAGTGGGAAGACTCAACAAGAAACCAGCAGAGTCTGTGTCTACTGTCAGAGAAACCTGGGCTTAATATTCGACCGAGGAGACCCGTGCCGGGCCTGCTCACTGAGAGTGTGCAGCGAATGTCGGGTCTCGGGCCTTGACGGCAGCTGGCAATGCACCATCTGTGCCAAAGTCGCGTGAGTTTCTTGTCTTTGTGTGGAATTCCAGATTTGATGACTGAAACGATTGGAGTGGGGAAAGAAAAACAGAAAAAAGTATTTAAAATTTAGGGATAGAGAGTAGAATACAAATATAGCCCAACACAAGCTCAGCAATGCCTTTGTAGAATTCTGGAGAGGGGTGTGTGTGTGTGTGTGTGTGTGTGTGCGTGTGCGTGCGTGCGCGCACGTGTGCATGAGTAAGCATACACTAGCAAAATAGAGAACAATATTTTTAAAGACTGTAAAACAGTCAAATTGGAAGCCTGGCAGAATGAGGTCTCTTTCTACATTTGAAAACCATGCACAAGCTTTCTTCACTTATAGCCCCACTTGGCTCACATGTCTTCTCAGAAGGCACAGGCAGTTCCCTGAAGCCATCCTTAGATGTGTGGGGTGACTGGCAGGAAGAGTATGAAATATCCATCCAGCCTGCTTTCCACGTCACATGCGGGGCAAAGCTTTTTCTGCGTCTATTGAAATGAGCATATGGTTTTTATCCTTATTGCTTATTGCTGTGATGTATCACATTGGTTGATTGATTTGTGAATATTGACCCCCTGCCTTGCATCCTAGGAATAAATCCAGGTTGAGCATGGTGAATGATTTCTTTAATGTGTTGTTGGATTCAGTTTGCTAGTATTTGTTGAGGATATTTGCATCTATACTCATCAAAGATATTGGCCTGTAGTTCTCTTTCTTTTTTATTTGTAGTATCTTTATCCTGTTTTGGTATCAGGGTCATGCTGACCTCATAGACTGAATTTGGAAGGTTCTTCCCTCTACTATTTTTTTTAGTACTTTGAGAAGATTAGGTATTAGCACTCCTTAAATGTTTGGTAGATTTCAACTCTGTAGCCACCTGGTTTCTTGGGAATTTTTTGAGAACTGATTCAATTACAATTGCTGATAACCTGTTCACATTTTTTTATTTCTTCCTGATTTAGTTTTGGGAAGTTATATGTTTCTGTGAATTTATCCATTTTTCTAAGTTGTCCAGTTGTCCATATAATTTTTTTATAATATTCTCTTATAATTCTTTTGTATTTCTGCGGTATTGGTTGTTATTTCTCTTCTTTCATTTCTGTTTGAGTCCTCTCTCTTTTGCCCCCACCCCCACGCTTTAGGCATATATTGTCATACTTGACATTGTATTATTTCATGATTACCTTGATTGAATTTTATAGATAGGCTTAATTTTACTGGTTTTCTGCTTCCTACTTTTCTTACTCCTGCCTATGGTCTTTCTTTTCCACTCATTGAATCTCCTTTAACATTCCTTGTAGGATTGGTTTAGTGGTCATGAATTCCTTTAATTTTTGTTTGCAAAACACTTTATCTATCCTTCTGTTTTGAATGATAGCCCTGCTGGATAGAGTATTCTTTGCTGCAGGTTTTTTCTTTCAGTACTTAGGCTATATCATGCCACTCCCTTCTGGCCTGCCAAGTATCTGCTAAAAAAAAAAAATTAGGGAGCCTGGGTGGCTCAGTCGGTTAAGCGTCTGACTTCAGCTCAGGTCATGATCTCACAGTCTGTGAGTTTGAGCCCCATGTCGGGCTCTGTGCTGATAGTTTAGAGCCTGTAGCCTGCTTCGGATTCTATGTCTCCCTCTCTCTCTGCTTCCCCCCCACACACACACACACTTGTGCTCTGTCTTTCTCAAAAATAAATAAACATTAAAAAAAGAATTTACAAATTTCTTGGAAATTACTTAGAAAGTCCACAGTTTATATGTTTTCTATTCATTTCTTAAGGGTCTCCCTGAGATCCTCCACTCTTCTCAAACCCAGTGAGTATCTCTATGATGATTGCTTTAAATTCTCTATCAGGCATACTATTTATTTCCATCTTGTTAAGCTCTCTTGCTGTGATTTTGCCCTGTTCTTTAATTTAGGGCACGTCCCTCTGTCTCTTCATTTTGTCTAACTGTCTGTGTCTGTTTCTATGTGTTAGAAAAGTCAGCCATGTCTCCTGCTCTTAAAAGTGGTAGCCTTATGAAGAAGAAGTCCTAGAGTGCCCTGCGATGTAGTGTCCCCTTTTTACCAGAACCTGGTGCTTCAGGGGTGTCTCCTATGTGTTATGTGCACTCTACTGTTGTGGCTGAGCCAATTTGCCTTCAGTACACTTGTCTGCAATGGCTCTCTTTGCCTGTTGTGGGCAGGGTTTGGTCTCTCTGGGGTTAGTGGGCCACTCTGAGGCTGTCTTATTTATGCTTCATTTAAGTCAGACCTGGCATTTGCCAGGTATCCAAAGGCACCGAACTGCAGGGCACTCTCCCTGAGTTGTCCCCTGGGAATCTTTTGTTGGTGAGCGGTCCCTGCAGTCAGACCACGTGTCTTCCCCCCAGCCCACTGTTGGGTCTGTAGTGGTGTGTGTAGTTATCTTCCCCTCTTCCTGGGGCAGGGGTCACTTTGGAGGTTCACCGGCCTCTGTCAGGGCTGCTTTCACACTGCTAGGCTTGTGGCAACACTTTGGATGAGCTCTGGTCAAAGCGTATTGGAGGCGGCAGGTCCATAGAAGAATGCTAGGGCATGGCACACTGTTAGCAAGTTGATTCCCATAGATGACTGTGTGTCTAGATTGGGGGTGGGGCAAGAGAGGGAAATGGTGCCTTCCAGCAATTTTGTTCTAGAAGTCTCCCAATGATCCCTGCCCCTCCGGCACATGCTCTGAGATTAAGAAACAAGTCTCCGTCCCATATACCTCAGGTGTTTTTCAAACTGCTTCTCTGCTTTATCTCAGTGGAGCTGTTTGTTGTGCTCCTTAAGGATGGGGACTCAGTTTCCTTTCCCCCTCCTGGCTGTCCCAGAGCCACGCCCTCTGATTTTTAAAGTTCCAGGTGTTAAGCCCCGCTGATTGTAAGAACTCCGAAAATAAGGTCCCTCTGGTTTTCAAAGCCAAATGTTACGGGTTTTGTCTTCACCATGCAGGTGCCTGGTGTGGCGATCTCCTCCTCCATGCCTGCAGTGTCCCTTTCTCCCAGGGACAGTCCTGTGAGTCTGTTTAGCTCCGAACTGCATCTGTGCTCTTCCTACCCTCTTCAGTGTGTCCTCTTGTCCACATTTAGGTGTGGAAAGTCAGCTCCGCCAGTCTTTGGGTCATTCTCTGGTTAAGTACACTGGTGTGGGTGTTACCTAGTTGTATCCATGGGATGAGGTGAGCATAGGAATCCATCTTCCTCAGAATTCCCAAATCTGTATTCATTTTCTAAATGAAGTTTAGTCATCTGCAAATCAGGATGCAAAAATAATGTTAGACATCTTAATTTCACATGAAATCAAATCATTTCCTTTGGCTATTTCTCCTTATGCCTGTTGAGAAAAACTATCAAAAGTCGATCACTTTGCTTTCTTGTCGAAAATAACACGATACCTCTGTGAGTCAAGTAAGTAATGCAGAAGTTGCTGTTTTCAACTCTGGACATTTTTTAGAAAGTTTGTCTGAGTGTGTTGTAATAGCTTTCTCCAATTCTGCTCCCCTTAATTTGGCATTTCAGAGTTGGCTATAAAGGCTCTTCCAGTACAGTCAGATACTAAGTCACCAAGGAAATAATAAATTAATGGACAGAATTTTCTCAATTTTAGTTTTGTGTCTACACAATTTTGAGGGACATTTCTCTCTCCCCATTCTTAGTGACCACTAGCAGGCAACAAATCGAATTTAAAAATTAACAAGAAGCAAAGAAAGAGAAATAGAAAAACTTGGATGGAGACTAATGTCCTTGTTTTTTATTGACCCTTATACAAATGGCCTTCTGGGTTTCTTTTATTAGAGTTAACTTACACAAAAGAACACAAGTAACAAGTATACAGCAGAGGTTCTCAATTTCAGCATTACTGATATCTTGGTTGATATAATTTGGAGAGTGACAGTGTCTAAACGCACCGCAGGATGTTTAGCAACATCCCTGACCTCCACCCGCTAGATGCCTGTAGCACCCCTCCTCCACCTTCCATTGTGACAATGAAAAATTCCTGCAGATGGTGCCGAATGTCCCATGAGGAGGAAAATTTGCCCCTGCTGGAGAAGCACTGGTGAACGACTTAGGGAATTGTAACAATTTCTGTGCCGTTATCTCTAAAGTAAAGAAGTAGAACATTATTCATACTCCAGAAGCCTTTCCCATTCCTCCTCCCAGTCACTGCTCCCTTTTCTATCTCCCAAAAAGAAACACTATCCTGCTAATGCCATAGATGAGCTTTGACTCCTTTATACTTTATGTAAACTTAATGACATGGTGTGTATTTGTTTGTTGATAACTTTGTTAACATCATACTTGTGAGACTAATGTATTTTGTCACCTCTATTAGTCATCTATTCGTTTTTACTGTTTGGTAATGTTACAGTTTAGAAGTATACATGAATTAGGGGCGCCTGGGCAGCTCAGTCGGTTAAGCGTCCGTCTTTGGCTCAGGTCATGATCTCACGGTTCGTGGATTTGAGCCCCACATTGGGCTCTGTGCTGTCCACACAGGGCCTGCTTGGGATCCTCTGTCCCCCTCTGTCTCTGCCCCTCCCCTGCTTGCTTGCATTCTCTCTCTCTCTCTCTCTCTCTCTCTCTCTAAGGTAAACAAACATTAAAAAGAGAAATATACATAAATTGATAAACTATTCTATCATTAATGAATATATGGGATGTTTTCAGTTTTCACCTCTTACAAATAATGTTACTATAAATATTCTTGTACATGTCTCTTAGCACACATGTGTATGCATTTCTGTTGGATATATACATAGGACTAAAATGGCTGTGTCACAGAATACGCATGTGTTCCATTTCAGTAGATGATGCCAGATCAAATTTTAAATTTTCCAGAGTGGTTGTGCCACATTACCTTTTCATTGGCAGTGCACGGACATTGTAATTGTTTACATTTTTACTTTTTTGCTTTTATAATTTTGTTGAATGTATAGTGGAGTAATTTACATTTTCTTTATTACTAATGAGAATGAGAATATTTTCGTATATTTATTGACCATTTGAACATCCTTTCTTGTGAAGTGCTAGTTCAAGTCTCTTGCCTATTTTTCTGTTGTCTTTTACTGACTAATTTGAAGAACCTCTTTATATATCCTGCATACAAACCACGTTGGTTATTTCTGTTATACTTTTCTGACTTGCCTTTTTACTCTTAATGGTGCCATTTAATGAACAGAAATCTCGAATTTTTAGTGGCTCAATTTGTTTATCTCTTCCTGTTTGATTAGTGGGATTTTTTTTTCTATATCCTGTTAAAGAAAACTTTCCCTAATTTTCAAATCATAAAAATATTCTCCTATGTGATCTTCTGTATCGTTATAGGTTTAACTTTTACCTTTAGACCTACAATCTGCCTGGAACTGATTTTTGCGTATGCTTATGATTTAGGGATTTATTTTTATATTTGAATATGTATATGCACATGACCCAGGAACATTCATTAAAATGATCATCATTTTTTCACTGTTCTACAGTGTCACTTTCACAAACCAAGTATTATTTATGACTAATCTAACATTCTGCCAGTGCTGCAGGTTTGATTATTGTAGTTTTAAAATAAAATTTTATATCCAGTAGACTTGCAACCCTGTTCTTTTTGTTCAGAATTCCCTGGTTATTATTGGCCCCTGGCATTTTCATATAAATTTTAGAATCAGCTTAACAGTTCCCACAAAATAAACCCTATTGGCATTTTTATAGGAATTGTATTATATCCACAGATGCTTTGGGGGGAGTATTGACATCTTTCAGAATTTAGTCTCTCTATACATAAACACTATGTGCCTATTTATTTGCTTTTAATTTCTCTCGATAAAACGTTATAGTCTCTGGGTACAACTTTTACACGTTATTAGATTTATTCCAAGTATTTGATTTTTATGTTATTCCAGACAGTATCTTTTTAAAATGTTTATTTTTAAGAGAGAGAGCAAGCGAGCAAGTGCATGAGCAGGGGAGGAGCAGAGAGAGAGGGGCACAGAGGATCTGAAGCGGACCCTAGGCTAACAGCAGTATGCCAAATGTGGGGCTTGAACTCACAAACTGTGAGATCATGATCTGAGCCGAAGTCTGACGCTTGACTGACTGAGCCACCCAAGTACCCCGAATAGTATCTTTTTTAAATTTTATTTTCTAATTGTTGCTATGTGGAAATACAATTGATTTGAATAGTCTGACCTTGTATTTAGCAATCTTTTTAAATTTACTTGTTGTTTATAACAGTTTCTGCGGAGCCTTTCAGATTTTATTTATATACAATCATGTCATCTGTGAAGAATGACTTTTATTTCTTCCTTTCTAATACTTGTATCTTTTTTGCCATATTGCATATTTGTTTTGAATTTTATTGCTTTCTGCCTTCTTTATTTGTTTCCTTCTTTTTGCTTTCTTTAGATTTAATGTATCTTTCACTAGTGACTTTTTTGCATCATGGATATTTAATTTAGAAATTGTGAATATAATTAATATGTTTAATAAAAGTCACTTTAAAGCATGGCCAGTCTATAAAAGAAGGTTATTTCAGAATAATATCATTCCATTTCCCTACGTGTATTGGATGACTTTTAGGTGAATAAATGTTATAGCCTTGCGTCCCCCTATGGAATCCTCTCTATGACATTTACTCTGGACTGAGATTTGGATCCCAACTCCTTCTCAAGTGACTTTAAAGCTGTGATGACTCAAACTTTTCAAGTTTCTATATTCCCTGATATTTGAATGGATATATTCTCATCCTTTAGTACATCTAGGTTCCATATTTTATATCTCGTTCTCCTTTTTTTCCATTTTTTTCATTAATGATTTTTTTGATTCAGGTGTTTAGATACTTGCTTTCCTAGCCTTTGTTTTTTCTAACATATGCATTTCAGAATATAAATTTTCCTGTTTTCACTGCTTGAGCTGCATCCCACACATTTTTATGTCAATTCATTTTAGTACCTTTACTGCATTCTGTTTAATAATTTCCATCATCTTTTTTGATATGAGATCTTTATAATTGTCTTTTTTCTAATTTTATAAAACTTTATCTCTTTTTGATATTGATTTCTAGCTTAATTCAATGTGGTCAGAGGAAATTCTCTGATTTCAGTCTTTGAAATTTGGCTCAGCAAATGGTCAGTGTTGTTAAATATTTCCTATGCCATTGAAAGAAAAAATTCTGCAGTGTTTATTTGAATATCCTAGATATATCTATTAATGATGTTTGTTAATTGTGTTGTCCAAATCTCCCATATCCTTACTGATTTTTTTAATCTGTGTATTCTATCCAATATTGAGAGAGGTATATACTAACCTCTCTCAATTAATGATTATGGATTTTCTATCCTTTTAGTTCTTTTTTTTAAGATTTTATTTTTAAGTAATCTCTATACCCACTATGGGGCTCAAACTCACAACGCCAAGATCAAGAGTCACATGTTCTACCAACTGAGCCAGCCAGGCGCCTCTCTATCCTTTTAGTTCTGATAATATTTTATTTATATATGTTAAAGTGATCGTCTTGAGTGCTTAAATATTTTGGATTTTGATATTTTATAGGTGTACATTATGAAAACTTGATCCTGATGGCAAGTTATGATTTTTTTCCTTAACGTTTATTTGTTGTTATGGCTGCAGCAGCATTTTGTGTGTGTGTGTGTGTGTGTGTGTGTGTGTGTGTGTGTGTTTCTTTTAGTGTATGATTGGTAAATCCTCTTTTATCCTTTTACTTTCAACCCTTCTGTTTCCTTATATTTAAGGTGTCTCTTCTGTAAGTAGCATATAATTGTGCACGTGTGTGTTAAATCCTATCCAACAGTTGTCATTAATTAAGATATTTATTCGATTTGTACTAAAAAAGTTACTCATACATTTTACTTAAAATCTACCACCTATTTACTTGCTCTTTGTCCCATGTATTCCTTTCTTTATTTCAAATTATTGGCCTTCATTTAGGTTGTCTAAGTATTTTTTTCTATTTCTCTTCTTTGTTATTTATAGATTTTTTTTATCACTCATCTAGTGATTACTTGAGAGATTACGACATACATTCTTGACTTACTAAAATCTAATATAAATGAGTCCTTTTGGCAGTTCCAAGAAATACCAGAATGTTAAAATCCTTTAACTCCTTGTACTCCCCTTCTAGTGCTATCATACATGTAAAATATCTGCATATCTATCTGTATCTATACGTAGACATACACATGTATTTGTACTTACAGAGATACACATATACACTTTGTCTTAGCCCATTCAGACAGCTGTAACAGAATAACACTGGCTGGGCGGCTTATAAACAACACAAATTGATTTCTCACACTTTTGGAGACTGAGAAGTCCAAGATCAAGGTTCTGGCAGATATGTTGTCTGCTGAAGGCCTGCTTCTTGATTCATAGACAGCTGTCTTCTCATTGTGTCCTCACATTGTGAAAGGGGCAAAGAAAGTCTCTGGGCTGTCTTGATAAGGGCCACAGTCACCTGCCAAGGGCTTTACCCCCAAATACCAGGACATTGGAATTGTGTTTCAACATGAATTACAAGGGGGACACAGACATTCAGACTAACATACTTAATCACATAAGACAGTACTGTTATTTTATAGTTAATATTTACTTAGATTTACTGCACTGTTACCCTTTCCATTGCTCTGTATTTTTATTACTACATTTTGTGCTTCCTTCTGGGATAGTTTTCCTCTTGCCTAAGGGTTACCCTTCAGTGTTTCCTTTAGTGTAGTTCTCCTGGTGATAAATACTCAGTTTTTGTTTTTGTTTTTGTTTTTTTTAGCAATGCTTTACTTTATCCTTAATTTTCAAGCATGTTTTTGCCAGTTACTGAACTCTAGGTTAGAAGTTACTAACTTTCACTTATTTGAAGACCTTATTCCATGGACCTCTGGTTTCCAATGCTTCTGTCAGGAAGTAAGATACCACTATATTGTTGCTTTTTTGAAGGTACTATTGACCCTTGAACAACGTGGGGTTAGGGGCACTGATGCCCCACATAGTTAAAAATCTATGTATAACTTTTGACTCCCTGAAAACTTAATAGCCTCTCTTGACCAGAAGCCTTACCAGTAACATAAACCATTTATTACCACATATTTCGTATGTTACATGTGTCATATACTATATTTTGACAATAAAGTGAGCTAGAAAATCATAGGGAAGAGAAAATACATTTATATTACTGTACTGTATCAATACTGTAAGCTAAGTTTACACCATCTGTTTACAAGATGAATCATCTGTCAGTACCTACATCAATATTGTCTTCTTTGATATAAAATACTGTAGATATTATATATATTACATATATATATTAAAGATATATATGATATCTTTGAATGTTAGAAGATGGTAAGGAAACTAGTACATTGTTCATTGTATGTTAAATATCACTCACCTTATGCCTATGTGAGCATAGGCTGACCACTTCCATACATGTCTTGCACAAAATGTTCCACTCAGTGAATACTTAGGCCATGATGATGATGACACAAAATGTCTCATATGTTTCTTAACAGCACAGTTAATTAGATTTTCACACAGAGACACACACACATGTAACAGATAAGTTATTAACTCTATGAACATAGAAGTTTATTAACTGTACAGCATGATGATTATTTACTATTCATTAAGTGGAAGTAGATCATCACAGAGGTCTTTGTCCTTGTCGTCTTCATGTTAAGTTGGCTAAGGAGGAAGAGGAAGGGTTGGTTTTGCTGTCTCAGGGCTGGCAGAGGCAGAAGAGGTCGAGGAGGTACAAGAGAAGGCGGGAAAGACAGGCACCCTCAGTGTAACTTTACAGGAATCCATTGTAATTTCTGACTTTTTTGCTTTTTCATTTCTCTAAAAATATTTCTCTATGGTACCAACCCTTCTTTCATGGCTTGCTTTAGTTTGAGTGCCCCTATCATAGAAGGGTCCGTGTTGTAAAAGAAACGAAAGCCATGTTGAGTAACTGAGACTCCTCTGCTCAATTAGCTAATTTCAATTTGTTTTCTGGCACCACTTCTTCTATGTCTTACTCTTCATCATCTGTTCTTGTTCAGAAGTGCTTATCTCCATCAAGTCGTCTTCTGCTAATTCCTCTGATGTGATGTCTGTTAGCTCTTGAACTTCTCTAAGATTCATACCTTGAAACCCTTTACTCCTCACCTTTTTTGCCATTATCAGAATCTCTTTCGTGATTTCCTTGGCTGGCTCTGTATAAACCCCGTGAAGTCACGTACAACATCTGTACACAGTTTTCGCCAGCAGAAATTTATTATTTTGGGCTGATGGCTTTCGTGGATTTTCCTATAACAACAGTGGCATCTCCAGTGGTGTAATCTTCCCATGCTTTCATGTTTTCTCTATTAGGGTTCTCTTCCATAATGTTGACATCCATTCCATAGAGTACCATGTATAATGAGCCTTAAAGGTCCTTATGACCCCCTGCTTTAGAGGCTGAATTAGAGATACTGTGTTTGGGCACAAGTAGACTACTTCATTGGTGTTGAACTCATGGTCTTCTGGGTGGTCAGGGGCATTGTCCAAATCAAAAGAACTTTAGAAGGTAGTACTTTACTGTCAAGGTGTTTCCTGACTTTAGGGACAAGAATCTTTGAAACCAATTTAAAAGCAGGGTTCTCATTGTTAACACCTTCTTGTTGTACAACCAAAACACTAGCAGCTGATGT
Source organism: Panthera pardus (assembly GCF_024362965.1). NCBI lineage: Eukaryota > Metazoa > Chordata > Mammalia > Carnivora > Felidae > Panthera > Panthera pardus. Next base: position 91,904,958 of record NW_026526843.1, on the reverse strand, counting down.
TTATCGTTTTTCTTCAAGGTTAGGGGTTTAGCGGCTTTATAGATAAGGGCAGTGCTGATGATAAACCCAACTGCATTTGCACATAAAAGTACAGTTAGCCTATCCCTTCCTTTCTTGGATCCTAGTGTTCGCTTCTCTTCGTTACTAACAAATGTCCTTTGTGGTATTTTTCCCCCAGAATAGGTTACTTTCATCTGCATTAAAAACCTATTCGAGCAGGGGCGCCTGGGTGGCTCAGTCGGTTGAGCGTCCGACTTCGGCTCAGGTCATGATCTCGAGGTCTGTGAGTTCAAGCCCCGCATCAGGCTCGTGCTGACAGCTCAGAGCCTGGAGCCTGTTTCAGATTCTGTGTCTCCCTCTCTCTCTGACCCTCCCCTGCTCATGCTCTGTCTCTCTCACTCTCAAAAATGAATAAATGTTAAAAAAAAAAAAACAAAAACAAAACCTATTCGAGCAAATATCCTTTCTCCTCAGTGAGTTTGTAAGTGCTGTCTGGAAACTCATCTGCTGCCTCTAAGTTGGCTAAAGATGCTTCTCCTCTTATCTTGACATTGTTTTTTAAGGCAAACCTCTTTCTAAAATTACCAAACCATCCTTGGCTGGCATGAAATTCTCCAGCTTTAGAGTCTACACCTTTCTTTTGCTTTAAGTTGTCATATCATGATTTCATTTTTTTCCCCCAAATCACGTTAGAGTCTATAGGTTATGCCTTTCTTATGACAGTCCTGCACCTACATAAAAGCTGCATTTTTTTATACAAGGTAGAGAGGTATTTTGCAAAAAGTGCAAGTTTTTCCCACCTGCTGGTGTAACTGCAGCAATGGCTTCATGAGTTTCTTTTTCTCCTTTTTATAATGGTCCTCACAGTGGATTCATATATCTTGAATGGGCGGGCAACCATAGCCGCAAGCCTCAATCTGTGGTACATATCAAGCAATTCATCTTTTTCTTTTTAAAAAAAAATTTTTTTTAACGTTTATTTATTTTTGAGACAGAGAGAGACAGAGCATGAACGGGGGAGGCTCAGACAGAGGGAGACACAGAATCTGAAACAGGCTCCAGGCTCTGAGCTGTCAGCACAGAGCCTGACGCGGGGCTCGAACTCACGGACCGTGAGATCATGACCTGAGCCGAAGTCGGCCGCTTAACCGACTGAGCCACCCAGGCGCCCCCATCTTTTTCTTATAATATCATGACTTTTCTCTACTTCTTGGGAGCACTTCCAGCATCACTAGTGGCACTCTGTATGGGTCCAGTGGTGTCATTTGAGGTTTGAGGTATTGCACTAAACACGAAAACTATGAGAACCATGAGGGATCACTTTTTACTGTGATACGTGGTTTACTGTAGAGATGAACTATTCATACAGAGATGATTAGTGTCACATGGCACCTTAAGTAGATACTTGCAACACTTGAGCTCGCCGCAAGAGCAACAGGAGGGGGCTACAAAATTACTACAGTAGTAGAGCTTATACTACAGGTAATTTGATGCAACCATGATTGAATACTGCATCTTTACTTTTGTATACATTTTTCTCAACTGCAAATAGTGCCATATATAGTCTCTAAGTCTTTGTGTACATAAATGTTGATAAGGTTTAACTTTTTATGATATATTCGTATATATTTTATGGCAGTAAATGGTAACATAGACTACTGTCCACGTATACTTTATGCAATTCATGACATAGATTTTCCTTAATTCTTTAATATTTCTAGGCTGTGCATTTCCTCTGAGTTTTTCAAATTGTCACAAATCTCCAAAAATTTTAATAATATATTGAAAAAACTCCACATATAAGTGAAGCCACACCATTCAAACTTGTATTGTCCATCAAGACAGATGAACAGGGGCACCTGGGTGGCTCAGTCGGTTAAGTGTCCAACTTCGGCCCAGGTCACGATCTTGCAGTTCAAGAGTTCGAGCCCCACCTGTGTCACGCTCTGTGCTGACAGCTCAGAGCCTGGAGCCTGCTTTGGATTCTGTGTCTCCCTCTCTGCCCCTGCCCTGCTTGTGCTCCTTCTCTCTCTCTCTCTCTCTCTCTCTCTCTCTCGAAAATAAAAATAAACATTAAAAAATATTTTTTTTAAAAAACCAGATGAACATATGGGAGGGGGGAAAAGAGTGAAACAAATGATGAGAGGCTCTTTTTTTTAAGTGTTTTATTTATTTTAAGAGAGAGCACAAGGAGGATAGGGGCAGAGAGAGAGGGAGAGAGAGAATCCCAAACAAGCTCCAAGCTGTAGGCACAGAGCCCAACGTGGGGCTTGAACTCAGGAACTGTGAGATCATGTCCTGAGCCAAAATCAAGAGTTGGACACTTAACCGACTGAGCCACCCAGCTGCCCCAACCATGGGAGACTCTTAAAGACAGAGAACAAACTGAGGGTTGATGGAGGGAAGTGCGTAGGGCATGGGCTAGTTGGGTGATGGGTATTAAGGAGGGGCGCCTTGTAATGGGGCACCTGGGTGGCTCAGTTGGTTAAGCGTCTGACTTCGGCTCAGGTCATGATCTCACAGTCTGTGAGTTTGAGCCCCGCGTCGGGCTCTGTGCTGACAGCTCGGAGCCTGGAGCCTGTTTCAGATTCTGTGTGTCCCTCTCTCTGACCCTCCCTCGTTCATGCTCTCTCTCTGTCTCAAAAATAAAATAAAAACATTTAAAAAAAAAAAGGAGGGCACTTGTTATCATGAGCACTGAGTGTTGTATTTAAATGATGAATCACTGAATACTATGCCTGAAACCAATATTGCACTATAATTTAAATGTTAACTATAATTTACATAAAAACTTGAAAAGAAACCCACCAAGTTGTGTTGTCCAGGAATCAACTGTAATAATATTTTTCATTGTCTACTTTTACTATTTTCCCCTTTTCTGTTGTATATACAGAGTTTCTATAACACATCTAGCCTATGTCTGATTTTATTTACATTTGTCCATGTTGGGGAATCTAGAGTGTCTTAAATTTGCATCTATTAATATCTTTTGTCATGTTCAAATATTTCTCAGATAATATCTCTTCCCATATTGCTTGTTCCCCCTTCTCTCTCCTCTACTCCAAATACTCCAAATATATAGCTTATATATTCTTATATATTCAGTAGTTTTCATATATCTCTTCTATTCCTTTCCATATTTTTTATCCTTTTATGTCTCTGAATTCATTTTGTATATTTTTTCTGATCTGTCTTTCAATTCACTAATCTTATCTTTGTCTGTGTCTAATTTGCTGTTAAGCACACTTATTCATCCTTTAGTTGTGTTTTTCAATTTTAGATTTTTCATTTTGCTTTTGTTACAATTCTAACTCTCTGTTGACCTTCACCTTTTTCTTGTAGTTTCTTGGAAAAATTATTTATAATTATTTAAAAGTCTACAAATGACAGTTATATTATCTGAGTCCCTGATGGGACTGATATTTTGTTTCTTTGTTTCTCTTGATTTGGGTCATATATTGTCTTCCTATAAACCTGATAACTTTTGGTTGATGAAAAAGTATTTTAAAAATTGTAAGTTAGTGAGACTCTGTGTAATATGTATCTAGTGAAAATGCATATTTTCCATGTAGAGTATCATGTCATCTGCAAAAAGTGAAATCTCAGCTTCATCTTTGCCAATTTTGATGCCTTTGATTTCCTTTTGTCGTCTGATTGCTGGTGCTTCCAACACTGTGTTAAACAACAGCAGTGAGAGTGGACATCCTTGTCGTGTTCCTGATCTCAGGGGGAAAGCTCTCAGTTTTTCGCCATTGAGGATGATATCGGCTGTGGGCTTTTCATAAATGGCTTTTATGATGCTTAAGTATGTTCCTTCTATGCTGACTTTCTCGAGGGCTTTTATTAAGAAAGGATGCTATATTTTGTCAAATGCTTTTTCTGCATCTATTGACAGGATCGTATGGTTTTTATCTTTTCTTTTATTCATGTGATGTATCATATTGATGGATTTGTGAATATTGAACCAGCCCTGAAGCCCAGGAATGAATCCCACTTGATCTTGGTGAATAAGTCTTTTTATATGCTGTTGAATTCGATTTGCTAGTATCTGGTTGAGAATTTTTGCATCCATATTCATCAGGGATATTGGCCTGTAGTTCTCTTTTTTTGCTGGGTCTCTGTCTGGTTTGGGAATCAAAGTAATGCTGACTTCATAGAATGAGTCTGGAAGTTTTCCTTCCCTTTCTATTTTTTCAGAACAGCTTAAGAAGGATAGGTATTATCTCTGCTTTAAATGTCTGGTAGAATTCCCCAGGGAAGCCATCTGGTCCTAGACTCTTATTTGTTGGGAGATTTTGATAACTGATCCCATTTCTTTGCTGGTTATGGGTCTGTTCAAGTTTTCTATTTCTTCCTGCTTCAGTTTTGGAAGTGTGTGGGTGCTTAGGAATTTGTCCATTTCTTCCAGGTTGTCCAGTTTGTTGGCATATAGTTTCTGATAGTATTCCCTGATAATTGCTTGTATTTCTGAGGGATTGGCTGTAATAATTCCATTCTCATTTGTAATTTTATGTATTTGGGTCCTCTCTCTTTTCTTTTTGAGAAGCCTGGCTAGAGGTTTATCAGGTTTGTTTATTTTTCAAAAAAACCAACTCTTGGTTTCATTGATCTGCTTTACTGTTTTTTTTTTTTTAGATTCTATGTTGTTTATTTATGCTCTGATTTATTATTTCTCTTCTTCTGCTGGGTTTGGGGTGTCTTTGCTGTTCTGCTTCTAGTTCCTTTAGGTGTGCTGTTAGATATTGTATTGGGGATTTTTCTTGTTTCTTGAGATAGGCCTGGATTGCAATGTATTTTCCTCCCAGGACTGCCTTCACTGCATCCCAAAGCATTTGGATTGTATTTTCATTTTCATTTGTTTCCATATAATTTTTAATTTCTTCTCTAATTGCCCATTCATTCTTTAGTAGGATGACCCATTCATTCTTGGTTGACCCATTCATTCTTTAGTAGGATGCTCTTTAATCTCCATGGTTTTGGAGGTTTTCCAGTCTTTTTCCTGTGGTTGATTTCAAGTTTCATAGCATTGTGATCTGAAAGTGTGCATGGTATGATCTCAATTCTTTTATACTTATTAAGGGCTGTTTTGTGACCCAGTATGTGATCTATCTTGGAGAATGTTCCACGCACACTTGAGAAGAAAGTATATTCCGTTGCTTTGGGATGTGGAATTCTAAATATATCTGTCAAGTTCATCTGATCCAATGTATCATTCAGGGCCCTTGTTTCTTTATTGATTCTATGTCTAGATGATATATCCATTGCTGTAAGTGGAGTATTAAAATCCCCTGCAATTACAACATTCTTATCAATAAGGTTGCTGATGTTTGTGATTGTTTTATATGTTTCAGTGCTCCCCAATTCTGCTAGAACTGATACATAAATTCAGCAAAGTCACAGGATACAAAATTAATGTACAGAAATCAGTTGCATTTTTATACACCAATAATGAAGCAACAGAAAGAGAAATAAAGAAACTGATCCCATTCACAATTGCACCAAGAATCATAAAAGACCTAGGAATAAACCTAACCAAAGATGTAAAAGATGTGTATGCTGAAAACTATAGAAAGTTTATGAAGGAAATTGAAGAAGATACCAAGAAATGGAAAAACATTCCATGCTCATGGATTAGAAGAATAAGAGTGAGTGAATGAGTAGAGGGTAGTTTTCCAGTTAAAGCATTTCAGGCTTAAGCAAGTTATGAAACATAGGTAGTTTTCTTCTGTCAGAAGCGTAAGTTTAAAAAAATACATTAAAAAATATGAGCCATGTCAGATACATTTGACCTTTGAACAGAGTAAATTTTCAGCTGTCAAAGATGTAATACAAGCTGTTGTCAGAAGGATGTAAGAATAAATAATAACAAATGGAAAGTTCTTTGTCTTCCTTTGTAGATGTTAATGCATCAATACAGAACTTCTGAATCATTTGTACTTCTTTTATTGATGAAGCAATAACTTAATAAACCCAACCATCCACCTAGCTGATTGATCCCATCAGTGTATTCATCCATCCCTTCTACAATATTTATTGATAACCTGTTGGTACACTAGGAGATAAGAATACAAAGGTGAATAAAACATGGGTTACCCTCAATGGTTTAACCCTCTAAGGAGGAAGATGAGTTTATTACAGTATTGTCTCCTCAGTAGTATAAATTCTGTTTTTATGCATTCAAATGTCTGGAGGAAGAAACAGAACTTTCAATTAATTCTTATGCTTCTGTGACTACAGCTTATAATCATGTCCTTCTGTGACAGTTGGAAATTTACATGGTGCGTATCTAATTTGACTTATTAAAATCCCTCCTTGTTTTTAAAGCTGAAAACAGAGACCATTACTTCTCCACTATTCCTGCTACTAGCCTCTGTGATCTCAGAAACTTAAACTATCTGTCAGCATTAGGAGTATCTTGTTTGCTGTTTATGGAGTGGTTTTCAAAAAGGAATCGTGAATGATATTTTATGGGCAGTGAACACCCTTTGTTTGTTGTGAGAGAATGCTGCAGTGCCACTGGGCTGTCTCCATGTTTAATAGACCATAAAATTGAAATTCTCACCCTGACCTCTAAGAGAGGAGATGAGTCAGAAAGTGACTCATTCTTTAATCAGTTGGAAGCACAACCTTTATTGTCATTTACCTTGGATTGGATAAAAGTAAAGAGGTTTTATTGCTGGACCACTGGAACGATTTATAGCAAGGACTGATGGAGGGAGGCTACCTGGGCTGAGCAGCCCTTGACATTTTCTACAACCCCTTCTCGTTTTAACAGGTTGGTTGCTATAGGTCTGGTTTTAAATTTAACTGCAGAAACATAATGAAAGGGACCCTGATGCAGCCAGTTAGTTCATTTTGCTATCTTAATGAGACCTACAAAATTCCACATGATTATGTTAGCTGATGCAGTTGCCATCCAACACAGAGACAGTCCTAATGATCATTTTTCTTAATCAGCACCGCATTTGAACTCAGAAAAATGAGATAGGGAACTAAAAAGTAAGTTACTTCTATGGCGTTGATCACTTGATCTTATATTCATGCCATGTCGTTACATTTCATGTTGTTGTGTATCCTTGTGAGAGTCTTTGTCTTTTAAAGAAGGAGAAAATTGATGTTTTTGTTTTTGATGAATTGGTAATGATTACTGAAATAGATAAAATATAACTGAAATGGATAAAATAGGAGTCTCTGCCAGTAAACTTGAAAGCAGATAGTACCAATAGTTGGAACATACACAGAGAGAGTGCAAGGAGGGACTGTATAGTCCTTTGTTATGAGAAAGAGAACTACAGCCCCTGATGTGCGGAAACTGGTCTGATGTTTACAAGCAGGCTTTGACGCTGTTAGAAGATGAGCTGACACTCACAGGTAGACCATGGTATTCATCTGTTGGACATAATCTCAGCATCAGCATCCCACAAGATTACTCTGCAATCATGATGAAGTGAGACAAAATAAGAACAATTCATACCCCTGTCTGAGCATAGAAAAAACAAGGTGCCTGTTGAAGCCAGAAAGTATGAAACATCCCCTTTTCTTGACTCCTGTGACCTGCTATTTCCTTAACAATTGCACCTTTAGCCTTGTTCTTGTTTGCGCTCCTTCTACATAAAACTTATTAATATACCTGTCATAGCATTGTCCCCGCTTATTGACTTCACCTAATCTTGACCAAATCTCTGCTCCCTAGAACTGTCTCCAAAATTACCTAATGTCACCCCAAATCCTATATGAAAGTCTTCCAAATGCCCTGTTACTGAGATGCCCCATGGTTCTCCATGGCGTGTATTTTCCTTCATTGCAATGAAAAATATCTCAACTTGTTCACCCATATGTGGGTTCCTGGTGATCTTTGGTTTGATGGCCATTAACAGTTGCCACATAGTAATTTCATAACCACCCCTACTTTAGCAAATTTCTGTAATCTAGCTTTGTTGACTGTAGAATAGTATCTTAACACCTACATAGACTAGAAAGATTTTTTTTAATGTGAAAATATCGTACACATCAAGATACTCTATAATGTATATGTATAATTTAAGCAATAATAAAAGGAGTATCCATGTATTCATCACCCAGTTTAAGAATGAGAACATTCTTGGGGCCCTTGGATGGCTCAGTCGGTTAAGCATCCGACTTCAGCTCAGGTCATGGCCTCACGGTTGGTGACTTCAAGCCCTGCATTGGGCTCTCTGCTAACAGCACAGAGCCTGCTTCAGATCCTCAGTCCCCCTCTCTCCCTGCCCCTCCCCTGCTCACACGTGTGGTCCCTCTCTCAAAAATAAACATTAAAAAAAGAACTCTTTAAAGAAGAATGAGAATATTCTTGTTTTGTATTTTTCATTCCTTTGCTTTACTTTATGGTTTTGCTGCACTTGGATATGTCCCTAAGTAATATAATTTTTCATTTTTGAGTGCTACAGAAATGGAAATCATACTGTATGTATTCTTTGTGACATTTTTAGCTCAACATTTTTTGTGTGTGAAATCTATCCACATTTATGTGAGTACGATTACATTCATCTTCACTATTGTGTCATCCTATAGTGTATCTATTTTCTTGTTGATGGACATTTATACTGTTTCAATTTATAATGGTAGATAAAATGCTCCTGTGACATTCTTTTTTCCATTTTATTTCATTTTATTTTCATCATGATAAATGTACTCTTTAATCCCCATCCCCTATATTCCCCTTCACCCCACCCACCTCCCTTCTGGTAACTATCAGTTCTTCATAGTTAACAATTTTTTTCTTGGTTTCTCTTTTTTTTCCTTTTCTCATTTGTTGTTTCCTAAATTCCACATATGAGTCAGATCATATGGCATTTGTCTTTCTCTGATTTATTTCATTTAACATCATACTTTCTAGCTCTATGTATATTGTTACAAATGGAAAGATTTCATTCTTTTTGTGGCTAAATATTCCATTGTATGTATACATACCACATCTTCTTTATCCACGCACCTGTCAGTGGACACTTGGGTTGCTTCCATAGTTTGGCTATTGTAAATAATGCTGCAGTAAACATAGGGGTGCATGTATGCCTTGGAATTAGTGTTTTGGTATTTTTGGGGTAAATACCCGGTAGTGTGATTCCTGGATCATAGGGTAATTCTGTTTTTAATTTTTTGAGAAGCCTCTATACTGATTTTTATAGTGGCTGCACCAATTTGCTTTCTCACCAACAGGGCAAGAGGACTTCTTTTCCACCATGTCCTCACCAACACTTGTTGTTTCTTGTGTTTTGAGTTTAGCCATTCTGACAGGTGTGAGGTGATACCTCGTTGTAGTTTCGATCTGCATTTCCCTGATGATGAGTGATACTGAGCATCTTTTCATCTCTTTGTTGGCCATCTGTATATCTTCTCTGAAGAAATGTCTGTTCGTGTCTTCTGCCCATTTTTTAGTTGGATTGTTTGTTTTTCAGGTGTTGAGTTGTATAAGTTCTTTATATACTTTGAATACTAACCCTTTATCAGATATGTCATTTGCAGATATCTTCTCCCATTCATTAGATTGCCTTTTAGTTTTGTTAATTGTCTCTTTCACTGTGGTTTATTTTTGCTTTTATTTCCCTTGCCTCAGGAGGCATATCTAGAAAAATGTTGCTCTAGCCGATGTCATAAACATTACTGCCTGTGCTCTCTTCATGGATTTTTCTGGTTTCAGGTCTCACATTTAGGTCTTTTTTTTTTTTTTAATAAAAAAATTGAAATTTGTTAAAATTAGTTTTTTCAATTTTCAATGTTTTTCACTAAAAGATACGTTCAGTGAAGTTTATAGTAGCTTTCTTCTTTTTTTGTCACATTTGGGTCTTTTATCCATTTTGAGTTTATTTTTGTGTATAGTGAAGAAAATGGTCCAGTTTCATTCTTTTGCAAATGGCTCTCTGGTTTTCTCAGCACCATTTGTTGAGGAGACTCTTTTCCCATTGTATTTTCATTCCTCCTTTGTCGAAGATTAATTGACTATATAATTCTGGGTTTACTTCTGGGTTTTCTGTTCTATTTCATTGATCTATGTGTCTGTTTTTATGGCAGTACTATACTGTTTTAATTACTACCACTGTGTAATATAATTTGAAATCGGAAATTGTGATACCTCAAATTTTGTTTTTATGTTTCAAGACTGCTTTGGCTATTCAAGGTCTTTGGTGGTTCCATACAAATTTTAGGATTATTTGTTCTAGTTCTGTGAAAAATGCTATTGGTCTGTAGATTGCTTATGAATTATTTTAACAATATTTGTTCTTCCAATCCATGAGCATGGAATATCTTTCCATTTCTTTGTTTCATCTTGAATTTCTTTCATGAGTGTTTTATACTTTTCAGAGTACAGGTTTTTCACCTTTTTGGTTGTTTATTCCTAGATATTCTGCTGTTTTGGGTACAATTGTAGATGGAATTGTTTTGTTAATTTCACTTTCTGCAGCTTCATTATTAGTGTATAAAAATGCAACAGATTTTTGTACATTGATTTTGTATCCTGCAACTTGTATACTGAATTCATTTATCAATTCTAGTAATTTTTTGGGTGGAGTCTTTAGGGTTTTCTGTATATACTATCATGTTGCCTGCAAATAGGGAAAGTTTTACTTCTTCCTTACCAGTTTGGATGCCTTTTATTTCTTTATGTTGTCTCATTGTTATGGCTAGGACTTGCAGTACTGTGTTGAATAAAAGTGGTGATAGTGAACATCCTTGTCTCGTTCCTGACCTTAGGGGGAAACCTCTCAGTTTTCCCCCATTGAGTATGATGTTGGCTGGGGGTTTTGCATATATGGCCTTTATTATGTTGAGATATGTTTCCTTTAGACCTACTTTGCAGAGGATTTTTTTAATCATGAATGGATAGTGTACTTTGTCAAATGCTTTTCCTGAGTCTACTGAAATGATCTTACTGTTTTTATGATTTGTCATATTGATGTTACATACCACATAGATTGTTTTGTGAATATTGAATCACCCTTGAATCCTGGGAATAAATCTCACTTGATCATGGTGTATGATTTTTTTAATGCATTGTTGGATTCAGTTTGCTAATACTTTGTTGAAGATTTTTGCAGAAACATAAAGTTAATGGAGAGATTGGTCTGTAGTTCTCTTTTGTGTGTGTGTGGTGTCTTTATCTGGTTTTGATGTCAGAGTGATACTGGCCTCATAGGATGATTTTGGAAGTTTTCCTTCCTTTTTTTTTTGGTATAGTTTGAGAAGAATTGGTATTAACTCTTCTTTAAACGTTTGGTGGAATTCGGCTATGAAGCCGTCTGGTCCTGGACTTTTGTTTTTTGGGAGTTATTTTGATTATTGATTCTATTCTATTGATGGTGATAAATAAAAAATAAATTCTATTTCTTCCTGCTTTAGTTTTGGTAGGTTATATGTTTCTCTGACTTAATCCATTTCTTTTAGGTTATTCGATTTGTTGGCATATAAGTTTTCATCATATTCTGTTATAGTTGTTTGCATTTCTGTGAAGTTATGTCTCCTCTTTCATTAGTAATTTTGTTTATTTGGATCCTCTCTTTTGTAGTGAATCTTGCTAGAGGTTTATCACTTTGGTTGATCTTTTCAAAGAACTAGCTCTTGGTTTCTTTGATGTGTTCAATTTTTTTTTTTTTTTTAGTTTCTATATCATTTATTTCTGCTCTTCTCTTTATTATTTCCTTCCTGTTGCTGGGTTTGGGTTTTGTTCTTCTTGCTATGACAGTCTTGTGCATATGGCCTGACAAACATGTAGAAGAGTTTCCCTAAGGTGGGGTTTTAAAACTGGCTCATGCCCCTTTAGGGGGCTGTGATTGACTAGCACTAAAAACAAAATAGAATAGGGGCGCCTGGGTGGCGCAGTCGGTTGAGCGTCCGACTTCAGCCAGGTCACGATCTCACGGTCCGTGAGTTCGAGCCCCGCGTTGGGCTCTGGGCTGATGGCTCAGAGCCTGGAGCCTGTTTCCGATTCTGTGTCTCCCTCTTTCTCTGTCCCTCCCCCGTTCATGCTCTGTCTCTCTCTGTCCCAAAAATAAATAAACGTTGAAAAAAAAAACAAAAAACAAAAAACAAAATAGAATAGAAAATGTCAGTGTGCTTGTAGTTATATGTGTGTGTGAAAATATAATAATAAATGTGTGTACATATGTATGTGCGTAAAAGTGTATGTGTATATTTTCTGGATTGTGATATAAAACATTTTTGGGGCACTGAGGTGGCTCAGTCAGTTCAGTGTCAGACTCTTGATTTCAGCTCAGGTCATGATTCCAGCATCATGGTATTCAGCCCTGTATAGGGCTCCAGTCTGAGCATGGAGCCTGCTTAAGATTCTTGTGCGCTCGCTCTCTCTCGCTCTCTCTCTCTCTCTCTCTCTCTCTCAAAAAAATATATATATTCTTTACTGTGACCTATGCCAAAAATGTTTGAGAAGACTTCTCTAGGTGGTGCACCTAGGAATGAACTTGCAGGGCAAATGGTATGAGCATTTTCAACTTTATGAGATAATGTTAAATTGTTTCTCATGGTGGTTCTAGCAGTTTAAACTACCTGCATTATATAATTCTTTTTTTTACTTCACAATCTTACCAACACTTGGAATAATGAAAACTTTTAATTTTTGCCAAACCTGGAGATGTAACTAGGTATTTTACTATGATTTTAATTTGAATTTTTCTGATTACTAATGAGGTTGAGAATCTTTTCATAGGTTTATTGGCCTTTTTTGGTTCCTTTTCTGTGATAGGACTATTTATGTCCATTGCTCATTTTTCCATTAGACTGTCAGTCTTTACCAATTTGAAGTTTTCCTTTGTGACCCTCTTCACTTCTAGAAATGCTTTAAAGTTTGTTTTGTCTGCTATTAACTACATCGAGTTTTTTGTTGATTAGTATTTACATAGTATATATTATTCTACCATTTGACTTTCAGCCTTTCTGTATCCATATGCTTATGGTGAGACTCATCTATATAGCACATATGCTATTTTAAATTATATGTATTTAAATATTTGCTATACATGTATGCTATATACATAATACATGTGTTGTAATACATATACATGCTGTACATATTCACTGTATATAATTTTTAAAGTTTAATCTGGCAATATTTTTCTTAAACTATGGTTTAAGCTACTTACAGTCATAATTACCATGATATGTACATTTGTTTCTATTATAGTGATCCCTGTAATATTTGCCTTCATGTATTATTACCTATAGATTTTATTTGCTTTTATTTTTACTTTCTACAGGTTGATTAAAGTATATTTTTCTCATTCGATTTTATTTTTTCTACTAGTGCAGATATTATATATGATTTTTTATTTCCAGTGATTATACTAAAAAATCACAAAATTCATTTTATTTTACTAATCAATAGTTTTAGTTTTCTTCTAATTAATAAAAGGAACTTGATATTCTTAAACTTCACATATCTTCTCCCTGGATTATACATACTTTTTGTTCTGTTTTAGACCTATCTTTGTTTGCTTGCTTTTTTGTTTAGATATATATTTTTAAAATTCATTTTAGATATTATATTTTGTTTATTATTTATTAATAATAAATTTATTATTTATTAATTATTGTTTATACATCCGTGTTTCTTAGATTTATCCATGTGCTGTTTCTTTCTATACCCTCAGATCTATTTTACCTCTTCTGAAGTACAACCTTTGGAAATTTCTTGAGTGAAACTCTATTGATGGTAAATTATTTCAGTTTTTATTTTGCTGAAATTTTTTTTATTTCACCTCATTTCTGAACAGTGGTTTTTTGGATAGGACACTTTTAAGGTTATTTTCTCTCGGAACTTTGAAGATATCATTGACTGGATTCTGAGTTTTAGTATTACTGTTGAAAGCCAACTGTCATTCTAATTGTCATCGCTTTGTATGTAATTTGGGGGAATTTTCCCTCTCTACCTATTTGTAAGATGTTCTTTTTTCTGGAGTATTCTGCAGTTTTGCCATAATGTGTCTAGGGATTTCTTTTTTAATTTTTGTGTTTGGAAAGGAATAAACATAGACCATCATCTCTGTAAGGCCAGGGTTCTTGTTTGTCCTATTTGCATCTTTACTCCTAGCCTTAGCAGAAGGGTAAGTAAAAATGCAATAAATATTTGATGTGTAATGAATAAATTTGTAAATCTAATTAGTTTTCTTATGAATAATAACAAGGAAACTCCTATCTTATCTCAGCATAGCTAATAAACATATCTTATCTCAGATGTCTCCAGTAGTTAATAGAAGATAACAAGGAAAATGTATATTTTGGTCAGTCATATTCTTTTTTTTTTTTTTTTTAGGATAAGATTACCTATTTTCCCTCTATAAATCTAAGGAGAACTTAACTTGACTTTACATTTAAATAAGCTTCCAAGTGAAAGTTTGGAGTCCCAGGAGGTTGATGTTAAAGAAAATCAGGACCTAGAAAACTCTGAATAAGTAATCATTAATGACAAATGAGTGCAATCCGCTTAGTTTCAGTCAAACTCAGTTTTTAGAGCATGACTTCGAGGAAACACCAAATATATTCCAAGCCTTGTATTTTTCAAGTAGTAGACTGATGTGACTGATAGGGGATATAAACTTCACAGTGGTTGTCATGTTTACTTTCTTTCCTCTTTCACCCCTCCTTTATTCATGTCACTCTAACGCCAGTGTGCGCGTGTGGATGTGTACACGCGCACACGTGTACAATCATAGCCCATCATACGAAATGCTGTGTATTGTTCCTTGGCTTCTATAAGTTTGCATCTTTGCCTAAAGGCTTGTTATAGATGACAACTATGAGTTCTTTTTTTGACAGTTTAGCCAAATGCAAAGGGTATGACCTTTTAGTATAAAATCCTGTTTCTGCCATAATACCTTTATAACTTTGGCATGTTATTTAACCTTTGGGAGCTTTAGTTTTGTCATCTGAAATAGAGAATAATAGAGGCGCCTGGGTGGCTCAGTCAGTTGGGCGTCCGACTTCGGTTCAGGTCATGATCTCATGGCTAGTGAGTTCAAGCCCCACGTTGGACTCTGTGCTGACAGCTCAGAGCCTGGAGCCTGCTTCTGATTCTGTGTCTCTGTCTCTATCTCTCTGTCCCTTCTCCGCTCGCACTGTGTGTCTCTCTCTCTCTCTTAATAAATGTTAGAATTAGAGAATAATAGTAGCTACTTCATGGCTTAGAGTGAGGATATATAAAATATAGAGGTATATATAAAGTGCCTAGCACATTACTTGGTACATGGTATATGCTTACTCGGTATTAGTTTCCCTTTCTTCCAGCAAGACTCCCGTGTACCTCCAGGACCTGAGAAGGTGGCAAAAGCATAAGCCCGAGAGATTGCTCTGATGTTGCAGAGCTCTGAAATGACAAATGACTCAAGTGCCTATCTAAGTTGAGCAAATACAGGGATTATAGTTATTGTTTCTACAAGGAGAGCAAGAGGTAATGACTAACAATTCTGGGAAGTTCTTA
Source organism: Panthera pardus (assembly GCF_024362965.1). Lineage (NCBI taxonomy): Eukaryota > Metazoa > Chordata > Mammalia > Carnivora > Felidae > Panthera > Panthera pardus. The sequence goes on along the minus strand of NW_026526843.1, from coordinate 91,889,495 downwards.
TTTGTATTAGGTGTTGGCAGCTCTAGGCATATATGGTAAAGATGATGTGGAGGACCATTTCCTGGAGCCTGTAGACTGGTTGTGTCCCGTTTTACCTGTCATATGTGAAACTGCTGTTCGCAACACCACCCGTCTCAACCCATATCCCAGGAACATTAAACACACACACACACACACACACACACACACACACAGAAGTGAGATTTTGGTATGCCGCTACTGGGTGGTTTTCAGTTGCTGACCTATCTATTATTTCCCTTGTTCTTTCTTTTTGCATAAACCCTGTCCTATTGAAGAGGTTGTCAAATTTTTAAAAAAATACAACTCCAGAGAGTAAATACTGTAGACTTTAAAGGCCATGTGGTCTCTGCTAAAACTGCTCAACTATTCACTTACAGTAGAAAAGCAGCCAGAGACAGTATAGAAACAAATGAGCATGGCTGTATTCCAATAACACTTTACTTATGGACACTGAATTTTGAGTATAATTCATTTAATTTTGTGTGTCATGAAATATTTTTCTTTTGATTTTTTTTGAACCATTAACAAGTGTAAAAAAAAAAAAAAAAACATTCCTAGCTCGTAGTCCATACAAAACAGGTAGTGGGGTGAATTTTGCCCACACATCATATTTGCCAGCCTCTGCCCGTATTAGTCTTCTGAAGTTTCTGTAGTTATTTTCTCACAACCTGTGCGGGTCATTTCCTGAGTTGAATTTTTTTTAATGTTTATTTATTTATTTTGAGGGACAGAGAGAGCACGAGTGCAAGTGAGGCACAGAGAGAGGGAAAGAATCCCAAGCAGGCTCCACACTGTCAGCGCAGAGCCTGATGCAGGGCTCGAACCCATGAGCCCTGGGATCATGACCTGAGTCAAAATCAAGAGTTGGATGCTTAACCAACTGAGCCACCCAGGTGCCCCGAATTCCTGAGTTGAATATGCAAACAAATATATTTCAATGTTTAGTTATTGTTTTACTTTTCTTTTGCCATCATAGCAAATTTAGCAGCTTAAAACAGCGCAAATAAATTATCTCCCAATTCTGTGGCTCAGAGATCTGGCTTGGCTTGGTCTCTTTCTGTACTCAAGGTTTGCAAGGCTGAAATCAAGGTGTTGCTGGCTAAGCTCCTATTGGAAGGCTTTGGAAAGATTTCACTTCCAAGCTCAATTTGGTAAGCAGAATCTGATTCCTTATGGCTGTAGGAATGAGGCTCCTATTTCCTTGTTTGCCGTTAGCTAAGAGCCAGCCTTTGCTCCAAGAATCCGCTCTCTGGTCCTTGCATGTAGACATTTATATCTCAGAGCCTTCTTAAAAATCTTTCTCACATGTGGAATTTGACTTCCCATTCTGTAGCATTGCAGATCTGACTTCTGCCTCCTCTTCCTGTTTTTAAGGGCTCTGTGATTACTTTGGGTCTGCCTAGATAACCTAGAACAATCTCCCTATTTTAAAGTCAGCTGCTTAGTAACTTCAGTTCCATTAGCAAAGTTCAGTCATAGCAGTACCTAGGTTAGTGTTTGATTGAAAAACTAAGGGACAGGAACCTTGAAGAGACATCTTTAGAAATAAGAATAGCACACTTAGCCCCTATATTTCCAACATAAGTAATGATACATAAGGCTGTGGAGTTCTTGAGATGTATCCAGAAATAATTTAACCCATTCAAGCATTTGGTGTTGGTAAATTAGATCTTCTTAGATTTGATATATTCCATTAAGATATCATATGTAGTTTCTAACTAATCCAGCAGCCCTTGCTTCGCAACAGGTGATCTAGCCACTTGGGAATAAATCTGAGATTTACATGCTATATATAGTCTTTCCTTTCAATGAATAATTTGCTCCAACGATAACGTTTTCACTTCTTTTCCCCAGTAGTGGAACTGTGTTTTGTATATAACTTAATTTTGTCTTTTCTATTTAGAAGTAGCATTTCAGTGTAGTTGCTGTGGGGAACATATTGACATATTTTGGGGGTCATTTTTAGATAATTTAGGATCCAATTATTAATTTCTAAGTCCAGTTAGTTACTGAATCACATCTATATGCTTCTTGGGGCTAGAAATCTCAAGATGGCTCTCAGCTGCTTTTCTCCAGCCATCATGTCTGACTTGTCACCAGTCTTGCTGATTGTCATTCTCATTGGCCCAAGAATCTATCCCTTTCTTTTCACCCTTTTCACCTTATATCTTTCTTATCATCACTGATATGCATCTTCATCATTTCCTATTCTATCTATTGCAATAACTTCCTCATCGGCCTGCCTCTGGTTTCTCCTTTGTGCAGATAATGCTCCAGAGATTATATGAGGCAACCTGAACTTTAGAAAAACTAAGAGTTCATTCCAACTCCTTACCATGACATTCCAAGATTTTCATTATATGACCCACTCCTACCTTTCAACCTTTTTTCCAGTACAGTCCTCTGTAGAAGTGTTCAGACAGTAGTAGTGGAACACTACTTTACCAACACATCTATAATCCATATTCAGAGAATGGTAAATACCCTTTGTAACTGGAGTGAAGGGTTTGTGTTATCATTGTAGCTGGGGCTTTAAAAAAATGGGTTTGATTGTTCAAAGATTCTTCTTTTCCACCTTCAGCAGTTGGTTGTAAAATTCAGGCAGACCCTTCTACCTCCTACATTTTTATTTTATTTCTTCATTTCTGTTAGTCTTGCCATTGCCCCAGCATGAGTCTTGTCATCTCTTTCCCGGACTATTGCCATGGCCAACCTGTCTTGTTCCATTTGCTCTTTACTCTAAGCCAGTCATCAGAGTATATCAAGGTATCATTCTAAAACACAGTCTAATTGTGGCCCTTTTGTAATTCAAAACCTTCACTCATTCCCCGTTGTTTCCAGTGAAGATTATTCGCCCTCTAATGCGGTGGTTAAGAACTTGAGCCCTAGACCAGACTGCTTGGAATGGGATCCTGAGTCTTTTACTTATTAGCTATGTGATACGAGACATGTCATTTTATTGATCTAAGTGTCAATTTACTCATCTACAAAATGAGGATGATAATATTTACACAGAGTTCTGTGAATAAAAATATATGAAGTATGAAGATCAATTAGAAAGTACCTGGTATATAGTACACGTTCAACTAATAGTTGCCATTATAATCACCATAAAATACTCTAGAAATTGAGATAGATTCTATAAAGGACTGGCTATTTTTTACTCAATTAGGGATTTTTGAGAGTTAATTATTTGGCCAGATAACTGAATTCCAATGCTCTCTCCTTTTCTCTTGAGTAGGCAGCTAAGGATTGTAACCGGTGAATGGTTTTTTGAAGAAAAGGCAAAGCGTTTCAAGCAAGTCAATCTTCTGGGCACTGATATAGTCCGACAGTCCATCTTAAGAAGAAGCCCAGGTAACTAAAGCAATTATTTGGTTTCAAAACTGTCTTAATTTTTACTTTGATGAGCTAAATAATTCCCCTGTATATGTTACAAATAAACATAGTTGAATTTCCTCATTCCCTTAGGTCATTTCAAAACTCAGCATGAAATCTCAATCTGTAATTCATACAAGGGAAGAGGACATCAACAGAACATAAAATCCACAGTGATTTTCCATTTGACATGCTGAGATATTCAAAGGAGAGTATTTATTTTCATCACACATAGTTTCTTTTCCTGAATGCACTTCCAATATTTTACAAGCATTTAAGACAGTAACATAAAACAGATGTATTAAATGATTCACATTATGAAAGCAGTCCTTGATTTTCAACGTGATATATTTCCATAAAATTGCTTTTAAATATTCCTTTTATGATCCAATGGTTCTCAACCAAGGGGTGATATCGTGTACCAGGCCCTCCTCCCTCAAGCCAGGGGAGCATTTAGAAATACAATTGGGGGCATTACTGGTTGTGGCAGTGACAGAGGTGGGATTAATAGCATGTAGTGGGGGTTAATAGCATTTAGCCAGAGATGCTAAATGGCCTGAAATGCTCAGGACCCTTTCACTCAATGAAGCATTATACTGTCACCAAATGTAAATGACACTCCACCTTGAGAATGCTATTCTGTGCATTCAAACTACAGTTTAACTGGTTAATTATTGAGTGAAACTTGTGTGTAGGAGCATATTTCTCATGTGTGGCCTAGTAAAGGTGGAGCAGGCATCTTCTGGCTTGGCCCTAGGGTGTCTCATGTTTCATATACAGAGGACAAATCCCCTCATTTTAAGTCTGGCAGGTAAAGCTAGAGGCTTGGAACTGAGATTCCAGCGTCACTTCTGGATGTGGCACTAGCAAGGAAGGGCTTCCCCAGATGGGTAAGATCAGGTCTGATGCCACCGGAGGACAGAATGGAGTAGAGTTAGAATTAAGCCGCTAGCTCTGGCTGTTTTCCCCACTCATATCTCAGCACCTTTCAGAGTGTAGGACTCTCTCAAGTCATGAGGTATACGCAGGAAATCTGATTTAGGTGCTCAGAAATCAGGGTATTGTTTCTACAGTCCCGTCTCTAGGGATTTGGAGTTCTCATGAACCCAGGCTCCTCTGCCCTAAAAATATCTGTAGAGGGATGATGTATCATTCCTCCCATTGTGGACATCCCTAGAAAGCTTATCTCAGCAAAACCCTCCCTCAGATGAGTCCTCAACTTAGTCTTCATTTAACTCTGGAACACTCAGCAGATTAGAAATAACTGTGTGACTAGGAAACAGGATGGGAATGTCATTGCCAATTATTGTGGACTTCTTTGTCCTCTGCTAACGTAGGAAAGTGAATGAAGAATAGAAAATTGCTCTCGTTTCTGGCCATTTTGTATGTAAATTTATCTTCTGATTGTTTTTAATGAGGAACTGAAGAAATACAAAGTCAAGAGCAACCCCACCAGGATGCAGAAAAGGCAGACACTTCACCTTCTGCCAGGCAAAAGGCCAGTCATGATGGACCCAGGAAAAA